>NC_141685.1:362353547-362941047 GCF_964263255.1 Lissotriton vulgaris | reverse complement strand
TCTCTCGCTATCTCTCAAAATGTCAGCTGAGGGAAAAAAGTGCTAGTTCCCAAAAATGAGCGCAGGTGACCCCCCCACCAGCAAACACCAGGCCAAATTAAGCACTGATCTGTTAAGCATGGCCCGACTGGGAAGCCAAATCAGCCCTGGCAATTTTCTCGGACCAGCCCCTGGGAAAGCACTGCCAGTCCCCTGGAGGCTGGAAATGATTGTTTAATGCTTTTGTTACTGGGGGACAATATTGCAGCACTGCGGCAAAACCGCCCCCCACGAACAAAACAGCAAAATTTACTCCTACCGTTCCAACCTCCCGGGGATGCGACTGATGACCGGTGTCGCCAGTCCGGCCCTGCTGCATAGTACTAGTGCCATGTCATCTGTACTGATCTAATTCCCATATATCAAAATGTGATTTAATGTATTGAACGGTTTGATTTAACAGTTAAAAAAAAAAAAACAAGGTTGTTTTCTTCACAGAGTTAGAAGTTGCAAGATATAAACAAGGTCAGGGCTTAGGTTGTTTATAATGTCACTCCAAACCCCAAAGTAGAGAAAAACGTGTTTACTCCTATCTGTGTACAATTCTGTCTTGTCTGGTGTCCCCCAAAATCTATTCCCTTGCTTAAATGAATTGCGCAGCTGGAGCGGAACAATGAGAGAGCCATGCAAAACATGCCTCACCTCCCTTGGTCCTCCTTAAGAATACTTTGTATCCTACCACAACCTTCTGTCAATCTCTTACCCACCTTGCCCAAATATACTAAAAAAATGGTTATTCTGCCATTCTCCTCAATTGCCCCCAGAGAACTCTTCTCACCTCTGCCCAATCCAAAAAGAAAAGAATACCTAGGGTGCTGCCACCCTCTCCTTCCACTCTTGGCTATACACTCTTTCCCTGGAACTAAGTAGTACCTATTATACATACATCCTCCTAGTCTAACCTTTGTTCTTGGAATATTAATGAGACTGCTCTTTGGTACTTCAAACTTCGCCCTGTAGGCTATATTGTCGTGCCCCTTTTGAAAAAGCCAGGGAGGATGAGAGAATGTGCGATCCAAAACGCAAGTCCTAAAACACGAGTCCAAAAACGGATAACTCGCTACTTCACCTGTGCAGGACGCGACGGGCAGACAGAGATTTTAGCAGGGAACAAAACTGTGCCCAGTATTTTAAGCTAGAACGGGGGTCAATGGGGGCGGGGGTGGCTATTTTTACCATATATGCCTGGAATTTTACTAATGCGATTGACATTAAATCCAACCTCAGTGGATTCACCATCGTTAAAAGGGTCCGCTTTCCCAGCCGAATCATTAAAAAAAGATAGTAAGGACATAGATCAGTAAAATATAGTAAATTGACGCTGGCACACTCAAAAGGAAAATGGGACAACACCGATTCCATTCCTTAAAGCTGCATATTTATTTGCCATTTACACACGCACACATGCACAGTTGTTATTGTTTTTTATTGACCAAACAACAAAGTTTACATTTTCAAGAAATGCAGTTACAGTGGATTCAGAAAATGGTCGTCACCGACTGAGACGTTTTGTGTCAGTTTGAAGAAGGAAAATGCCCACTTAAAACCGCTGTTCTTAAGAACTTCTTCAGGATCACTTTTCTTTTGGAACTGAAGATTAGCTTTCTGAGTAGGATACATGTAATATTTACATTGCATTGCACACATTTGCTGAATGTTTGAATCTGGTAGGTTTTTTACAAATATATAAAATTACTTCTGCAAAATCTAAGCGTAGCCTTTGTAAGAGAAAATTATTATTTTCGGTTGCTATGAAAATGAGTTGCATAGTAATGATTTCTTATTACCTACACAAGCTGCAACATTAATTGAAGAGTCACAGCTTGCTTGTAATTACAGTGCACAACATGATGCTGAAAATTTGCTTCAGGCAAATAACACAAAAGCATAACTTTCAGCTTTTGTTTGTCAGTCAAATGTCATCACCTGCTAATTGAAACATATCCACGAGATCTAAATGCACACATCTACTTTAGCGAGAACTGCTTGCTCACTTGAAAGTTCAATTCTTTTGGTGTTCTGTTACGTGTGCTTCTATTTTCAAAAGTATTTGTAATTCTTATTTAAAGATGGTCAATGTCAGCAATTCATAAATCTCTGCTGGAATGCCAAGAAGTGGACGACCTGATCCATACCAGCCCTCCCAAGAGGTCCATTAGTCTTCCAAAAGATCAGTTGAAGAGATAGACCTCCCAGGATAGAAAGGAAAAGCTGGAAAATACTCTGTTGGGCCATCGTCTGTGATCAGTGGATACTTCTGGATTTCCTCCATATATTGTCCCAGATTTAGTTCCTTTACTTCCTTGACATGGATAAAACATTATTAAGTATTGAGTTAGCTTTTGATTCCACATTTAAAATCTGATTCTTTTACACAATTCCCTTTAAACATATTCCTTTAATAATGCCTCCACCTCACAACTTACCTTAGTAAAACAAAGATTTGATTCAAGGCAATAGGTGTGAGAGTTCATCCAAAATTAATTTCCACTGAAACTTAGTTTAATTTGAAATGTAAGTTTTCAGAGAGCGGTCTGGTAACAACATGCCCATTTTGTGTTAATCCACACAGGAACACATTTCCTATTAAAATCAGGAAGTCGAACATGAAACCCAAATTCCAAAATTAACTAAAGAATGACGTGAATCCCAAGAGAGTTGTAAGAGGCTCCTCAATACATATCCAACATTCAATTTGGGAAGCAAAAAGTCCAGCATCTTTCACATTTCTATTTTGTTCTATTTCAAGATGACAGCCACCATTAGAAATCCCAGGAGTCTGGTGCTACCCATGTCTCTGATGGGCAGGCCACCAAGATGCTAAGGTTAATTGAGGACCTTCCTCAATCAAACTGCTGGACTCCCGCACTCTGTTAATCATCAACACAGCAGGAAATGGCTCCCTGCAAGCCTTTAAAAGATGTTCCATCATCTTTTTCCTTTATTCAAGTTTTCATATCACTGTTATTAGACAGGTCATCAGGAGGTTCACCCTTTTCGGCCTTCCAGCTTTTCTTAGACACTCTAGCGTTGACTCGGGGTTCCATTTGGACTTTCCTGCTCCGAAAGATCTTGGTGTCCACTTGATACTGCCACAGTTTATGGAATCATCATAACTGTTAACATTGCAGCCTTTGGTCCAACCATTTCTTGTTTCTAGTGCACTACACTTGTGCCTTCAGAAACTTGTAAGACTGTTTATACTGACCCTGATTTTCCACAGGTAAATTTTAGGAGTAATCTGAAGCCCCCTGAAGAGAGGCCCCTTAGTATGTAGATCTGAAGTGCATTGTAGAGACTATAATGCTATGAATGTATTTAACCATTCTCCAAAGGGACCTCCAGCATTTCACCACCCCACTGTTCTTACTCTAACATACATTCAATGGCCTAGCTAAAAAGTATTTAACCGGCTGTCGTGACCCAGTCAATGGTATCTTAAGCAGTCACTACATGTAAAGGAATTTTCTGCATTGGTCCAGACTCGAAGCGCCACTTACTGTGTTTTTGCTCCTTCCAGGAGAGCTAGCTAGTGGCATCCTTTGTGCCTTGACCTTAATTTGCCTCTTAGCTATAGCATCTGCCAACTCTGCCTCTCTGATGTATACCTCTAACCCCAGATTCCTCTCCTTATGCATAAACCCCAGACTGGATCAGGCAACTTTAATAGCAGTTATTCTGCGTTTTGCTAGGAAGAGTCTTGTGGGTCGGTGACAACATCTATCTGTTACAGAAGTGAAAAGCAGAGCCACATATAAGCGCTACCAGTGCACACTGTTGTGACTTACTTTATTTCTACGCGTTCGGATGAGAATCCAGAGCTGCTTCTTGGTCTTTGAGCAGACTTCATCAAAATCTATATAGTGTGCAAGGCAAATGTATCCTCCAAAAGCCACAGGGTTCAGGCTTTGCAGGGACTGTCACAAAGTCTTTTGTGGTTCCTGGGGTCAGGCCTTGTGGAGATTGCACCCAGGTGTAAATCCGAAGACCATACGGGAACTCAAAACCAAACTCTACGTCACCTAGCACAGGACTGGTCAGAGAAGACCCATTTCCCATGGCAGGTCGCGGTCAAAGTCTTTAGGTAAGTTGGAAGAAAATTACAAGAAATCCAAGCAGGAAATTTCTTTCTTGCCTCTCTCTCTCTCTCATTACAGAGAGTATTTAACCGCATCAGCGGTCTTGCTCCAGATCCTCATATGAGCCAATTCATAGTCTTGCCCGATGTATCCTGAGTTTCCAGGTCCATCAGCTACGTCGCAGCAAGTTGAAGTTTAAGGGAGTCTATGCTGTACTTCGGCCCTTCTGGAACGCCTTTGGGATCCATGGAACCAAAGAGGCTTTCTAAATGAATTTGTTGTATCCTGTTGCTGTATAAGTCATCCTCCCCATAGTCTCTATGTCCCCTGCTGCTCAGTCAGCCTGTGAAGTCATTAGAATGTTGTAAATGTTTGTGCATGGATAAGTGTCAGTTGTAGTGGGTGGGCTGAGCAGCAGGGATGCTGCTCTTGGTGAGGTGTTACTTGTATTCTTTAACTAAGTCAAATAAACCTACAACGTGTAACTCAGAGGATCCATCTTTATTTTTAACAGTCATCCCAACCAAAGTCACCCCTGTGCCGATTGGTGCGCAACTACTCGGCAACCTCTCTAAATCTAACACCTTGCCCTTACCTGATCGTAGGGCACGAACTCTAGATAACCTTTTTGGCACAGATTCTAAAAATGATAACTATAATTATTGCCACGATTATGTTCCCCAATACGACAAAGAAAATAGCAATGAAGTGCTTCAGGATGCCAGCGGGCTTGACACTTCCCACGATTCTGGCTTAGTGTTTCCCTTGTGCCCTGCTATGGAAGACTGCGCTTCTTTGACTGTAATGATATGAAGAGCAGATGAGGTGCTTGATTTACAGTGAACGCCCATGGAAGTGTAAATTGACACATTAACATAGGTGCAACAGCATGGGCAGGCTCCAGCTGAGCCTCTGTTGCCATTTAGAAAGGCACTTACTTGACAGCCTTCGAGGCACCTTGGCTGCCCGTTAATAGACAGGTTGCCTGTTGGCACTATCATGCCTCTGGTGACTGCCTTCCTAATATAATATTTTATTACGGAGAGGCAGGTGGTACAGGTGTCCAACAGCAGATTCAACCCATATGCTTCCTCTCCCACTTTTCCTGACTGTGAATCCAAAAAGACTTTTGGCAAAATAATTTTCTCCTCCACAAGCCTTTTTCTAAGATCGGTCAGTGCTAGATATCTAGTTGGCTGTTTTTCCCCATGCTGTTTGGAATACAGTAAGTTTCCTGTTCCAGATGATCTTTAGGCATCTGTCATGCTGGCTATTCATGATGGCTGTGATGTGGTGAAATATGTGGTATGTGGACTGGGCAAGACAGGTTGCCTAGGACGTACCATGGATACCAGTGTGTCTCTGCAGATAAAGTCCACAGGATTCTCTGGAGATTTGCAGGCAAAAAGCATACTCTGCCTCAGAGCTTTTTAAAGAGAGAAGAACCATGGAAGGTTCCTTGGGCCTTTCTGCTCCCACAAGGCAATTTCAACAGCAGTTCCAACCTCTTCATTGCTGCGGTAGAGGTGTTCCTGTCTATCAACACCAGAACCCTTCTTCCCGCACAACAGGCTTTTCATCCCTTTCTTGAACCAGGCTGCAGTTCTCAGAGAACAAGAAGAGCAGGGACAAAATGTAGCTCCGTTCCCGCTCCTCCAGTGTCCAGAAGTCACAGAGCTACCTTAGGTGTATCTTTGCGTGCAAACATCCACCTTTTCTGAGGCAGGGTATGGGGATATTTTCTTCAAGGTTGACAAGCCATAACGACAGACAAGTGGATCTTCCAAATTGTCCATCACGTCTAATATCTTTCTGTTGCCCCAGTATTGGAACTTTCATAGATTCCCATGCTTTTGTATCATTCCCCGTCGTCGGAATGGGAGTCTCGTTAACAAAAATACCATAGTTGTAGGTACAAAAGAGAAAGAAAAAGGCCTAGCCCTCATTCCCTTTTGTAACATATTACCCTCTTTTTGTAAAAGAGACTAAACTTAGGCATCAGCCAATCAGAAGAGCCTCACCCCATAGAACCCTCCTGAAGGAACCTCAGAGCCTCAGATTTTATACCGCACGTTGTGCTTTTGGAGTCTCCTTTGAGCTCTGCTCGTTTCATCTCTTTCAAAGGTTTTTTTCTTCAAGTTTTCTCTTCAGGATTTAGAAAAGGATGGCTGACAAGGAAAAGAAGGCCCTTTTTAAGCCATGTTCCACCTGTGGCAAGAAAGGGTTGTTTGTGGAGGACAAACATAAGGATTGTATCTATTGCCTCTATCCGGATCATAAGGCAGAGGACTGCAAGATCTGCCGCACATTTTCTACCAAAACCCTCCGAGATCAGGCTGGTAGACTTCTGACCTGGCTTCAGAAACAGAAGGAGAGGAAACATGGAGTTTCCAGTGACAGTGAGCATTCATCGTCAGCTGTGTCATCTAGAAGGTCAGTCAAGAGGGGTAGGGTTCCCCTTCTCCGTTTGTGGAAAGTCCTTCTAAGGCCTCAAAAAAGACCCCCAGAGAGTCTGAGAGCCTAGGTCCAGGCGAATCTCCTCACCATGGTGAAGAGGAGAGGGTAGGATCTTCTACGCCTTCTAAGGGTTTGAAGACTGATCCAGCCTTCAAGAAACCCTCTTCCCAATTTTCTGACAGAAGTTCAAAATCCTCTACGATGAAGGCGTCGACGACTGAGGTTCCGTCGACGAAGAAATTGAAGCCAAAGTTAAATTTGGTTCCGTCGCCGGGCTCGTCGACGGAACATTAGACGACGAAGAAATCGTTGTCAAGAAAGGAAGCGTTGACGACCGTTACAACAGTGTCGAAAGGAGGGTCACCGACGACGACATAGTCGACGAAGGCGTCGACGACTACAGCGACGGCGAAGTCGTCGAGGAGGGTGACGGCGTCAACGACGACGTCGACGACCGACCAGAGCCTCGACGATGACAACTTTAACAACGACGACGGCTGGAGCGTCGACACGTGTACAGGCGTCCACGAGGCATGTTCCGTCGACGACATCTGCACGCACAATGCCGTCGTCAGCGGAACCGTCGACTATTTTGGCATCAGAAAAAAGATCACTATTTCTGTCACAAGGATTACGCCGGAGATGACATCTCCTAGGAGAGTAACCCCCTTGCCACCAGCTCTGCTATTTGATGAAGAAGAGCCAGAGGAGGATGATCAGGACTCATATGGCTACGCTAATAGTCCCTCTCAGCTTCTGGTTAAATGTCAGGAGACGGACTCTGAAGGAGGGTATGACCAGGAAGGTGGTTATCATCACAAACCTGCCCAATCACAGCATTATTCAGGTCAAGACATGGTTATGGTGCCATCCTTTTTCCTGCAGGACCTGCATATGATGCTGCAGGACTACAAATCTAAGGCTACAAGGTCGGTTCCGGCTCCAGTAGTGCCAGCAGCTCCTGTCTCGGCTCCTGCCTCAACGGCTACTCCTGAATTACCAGCTCAGGCATCCCCTCAGCCACGGGCAACTATTCCGCAAGAGCCTTCCACGCCTGTGGGCGGCCATGATGATTCCTCGGAGGAGGATCGTGATTCGGATCATGACACAAATCAAGATACTGAATGGGATGACTACATCATTCCGGACCCTCCATCCCCATGTCCGGATCCGGTGGATTCTCCGCCAGTAGATGTAGGGGGTTTTCATCAGCTGATGGAAAGAGCGGCTGGCAGGTTCAAGTTGGCTATGCCTGTGGTGGCCACAGAATGTTTATTGTATGGCTTCAAGGAACCTTATCGGAAGACGGCAAGGTCCGTACCTATAGTGCAACATCTATGGGAGGAAGGCATTAGGGCTATGAAAAACCCAGCGACGGTGGTCCTTGTGCTACTGCGTCTTGAAATACAAAGCACCTGACAATGGGCCTGCTGCCTTAACGGGCCACCCAAGACCGGACTCAGTTATCTCGCAAGCGGCGCAGAGGAAATCCCGCAACCCCTCTGCTCCCTTGACAACTACTCTGGACAAGGAAGGACGGAGATTGGACAATGCTGGGAAGAGATTCTCGTCGATGGCGAGTCTTCTGGTGCAATGTGGCAATGCCCTGGCATTATTGGGCAGATATGACCGCCAGCTTTGGTGTGATGTTGCTCCGTTCCTGGATCAGCTTCCTCCAGAATCTAAATCGGAGGCAAAAAAGATCTTGCAAGAAGAGGAGGCGACCTCGATGGAGATCATGGACTGCGCCATGGACATTGCCACGACGGCGTTTCGTTCATTGGCTGGGGCTGCACTCCGTCGCCTGGGGTGGCTGAAGGCGACCTGGTTTCGACCGGAGATACAAAATAAGGTCCTAGATCTTCCCTTTGATGGGGAAGCACTATTCAGAAAGCTAATTGACGACACTCTCCAAGACATCAAGAAAGACACGGAGACCGCCAGATCTTTGGGTATGCTTCAGTACTGCAAAACGCCTTTTAAAGGATCCAGAGGCAGAAGTACGAACTACAGAGGATCCTATCAGCAACAGCAATATTCATCCTACGGCTCAGGATCCCAGCAATACCGCCAGCCTTATCAACAAAGGCAGGGCCAATCCTCCAATTACTCCAGGCCTTACAACAAGGGGAAACAGGCTCAGTGGGGACGTGATACGTCCAAGCGACAATAGCGGCCTCCTGGCTCTTCCTACTGTTCCCTCCTCCAAGAAGTCATCAGTTGGAGGCAGGGTAACCAAATACCTTCAAAATTGGTCCAAGATAACATCGGACCGTTGGGTGCTCAACATCATTCGGAAAGGCCATACCTTTGAATTTACGCAAATCCCACCACCCAAGCCCCCTGCAGCCATTCCATCGAAACACCTGCGTCTTCTGTAGCTCGAAGTTCATCAGATGCTACAGAAGGGTTCTATAGAGCCGGTGCCCTCCGACCAAAGAGCACAAGGGTTCTATTCCAGGTTCTTCCTGGTGAAGAAGACGCTGGAGAAATGGCGCCCCATTTTAGATCTCTGGGAGCTCAACACCTATCTCATCTCCCGGTCTTTCTGGATGGTCTCTCTTCAAGACATCTTGCGGCTCATCAATCCGGGGGATTTCATGGCCACGAGGATGCGTACTTTCACCCAGCACACAGAAGGTTTCTACGATTCACAGTAGCCAATAGCCACTTTCAATTCAGGATTTTACCCTTTGGTCTTCGCTCAGCCCCGAGGATCTTCACGAAGGTGCTGGCGCCGGTAGCAGCATTCCTGCGAAGAAACCATTTTCAAGTCTTCCCCTACCTAGACGACTGGTTGCTGAAGGCCTTATCCAGGGAAGCAGCGCGGGACGCTGTTCAGTCTTGTACAAACTTGTTTCAGAATCTGGGACTCACTTTAAACAAAGACAAATCATCCCTGGTTCCGTCCAAAAAGGCTCGTTTTCTGGGAGCCATCCTGGACTCACAACTCACAAAGGCTTTCCCAACCCTGGAAAGGAGGGAAAAACTTCAGACCTTGGCTCAGGACTTGCAAAAAAGAAGGTGTCTTTCAGTACGCCGCTACAAATCTCTGCTGGGGGTAATTTCATCATGCATACCTCTGATTCCTCACTGCAGACTGAGAATGCGTCCCCTGCAGGAACAACTAGACATCCAATGGAAACAGATTCACGGATCATTCGACGACAGGGGGACCGTCACTCCAATGATAACAGCAGCCTTATGGTGAACAGATCAAAGAAACTTGTCCCAAGGTCTATCCTTCGTAAGCGATCCGTCTCCTCAAGTAGTGACAACGGACGCGTCATTGGAGGGTTGGGGAGCAGTGATGCAAGACCTACATGTCAGTGGCCATTGGTCTCCTCACAATTGACGGCTCCACATCAATCTCTTGTAGCTAAGAGCGATAAAATTGCCCCTACAAGCCTTTCTTCCTCGCCTAGAAGGTTCATCAGAACGGACAACACAACGGCCATGCATTATGTGGACAAGGAACGAGGAACCAGATCTCTTCCGTTGTCACAGGAAGCTCAACAGATCGAGAATGGGTGATCCTTCACGGGATATCGCTGAAAGCAGAACACTTGCCAGGAGTTCTAAACGGTCTATCCACCAGTGAGGCCTCCGCCTCCTACCTGGCACCTAAATCTAGTCCTCACGCAGCTTATGAAAAGCCCATTTGAACCAATTTATTGTTCAGACATGAAGTTCCTTTCATGGAAATTGGTTCTCCTTC
This sequence comes from Lissotriton vulgaris, assembly GCF_964263255.1. Lineage (NCBI taxonomy): Eukaryota > Metazoa > Chordata > Amphibia > Caudata > Salamandridae > Lissotriton > Lissotriton vulgaris. The sequence goes on along the minus strand of NC_141685.1, from coordinate 362,930,754 downwards.
TTGCCCTCACATCAGCGAGACGTATTGGAGAATTGCAGGCTCTTACAATCCAGGAGCCTTTCCTGCAATTTAAAAGGAACACTGTTATCCTGAGAACTAACCCTAAGTTCATACCCAAGGTACCCTCGGACTCCCACTTGAACAAGCCGGTTATTCTGAAAGCATTATTTCCTCAGCCGGCTACACCAGCGGAGACATCGCTGCATTCTTTGGATGTACAACAATGTTTGAAATTCTATTTGGATCATACCAAGGGATTTCGGAAATCCTCAATTGTTTGTTGCTTTTGGTGGTCCAAGCAAAGGTCTCCCGCTGTCAAAACAGGGGATAGCGAGATGGATTACAAGTGCCATTCTACGTTGCTATACTGCAGCAGGGAAACCACTGACTGGCAGGGTTCGAGCACATTCCACAAGGTCAGTGGCTTCTTCAGCAGCCCTCTTTGCGAGGGTGCAGATTAAGGACATTTGCAGAGCTGCTACCTGGAGCCGCGTCCACACCTTTACTTAGCATTACTGCTTGGAATCCTTACAGCAAGAGGATGCGGCAGTGGGCCAGGATGTCCTGAGGAACCTCTTCCAATAATTGGTGAGCTTTCCTTTCTATCCCACCTTCCGTTATTTTGCATTTTTTTGTATCTTTATGTCGTGTTGGCTATTGCAATGTATTTATTACACAAAATGTGTTTTTTTATTGCTAACTGCTGGCTACTCTGATACAAAAGCATGGGAATCTATGAAAGTTCCAATACTGGGGCAAGAAAACAAGTTACTTACCTGTAACTTTGGTTCCCCAGTTTTGGTAACTTTCATAGATTCCCATGCGCCCACCCACCTCCCCGAGGAAAGCTCAGCCTACAGCAGATATGGTGACTGTTACACACCTGCTACGAAAATCTGAGGCTCTTAGGTTTCTTCAGGAGGGTTCTATGGGGTGAGGCTCTTCTGATTGGCTGATGCCTAAGTTTGGTCTCTTTTACAAAAATAGGGTGATATGCTACAAAAGGGAATGAGGCCTAGGCCTTTTTCTTTCTCTTTTGTACCTACTGCTATGGTATTTTTGTTACAGAGACTCCCATTCCGACGACTGGGAATGATACAAAAGTATGGGAATCTATGAAAGTTACCAATACTGGGGAACCAAAGTTACAGGTAAGTAACTTGTTTTCTTCCTTTCTACCAAGCTGCCGTTCCACCACCTTCAGGATTGCCGATGGAGGACTATCTGTCCATTGTAAGGTATTAAGTGCAGGTCCTTTTGGCCAAATGGGCCATACAGAGGGTTCCAGCCTCAGAAGTAGAAACTCCGAGATACTTCTGCTAATTCCTTGTCCCAAAGAAGGATGCCTCCTGCGGAAGAACAAATTCAATATGTTAACGCTAGCTCAGGTCCTGTCTGCTCTGGATCCCGGGGACTGGATCATGGAATTTGACTTGCAGAATGCTTATTTTCACATCCCCATCCTGCAGGTACTAACTGGTGTTGAGTGTGGGCCAGGTGTATTTTCAGATTGCAGTGCTATCCTTTGGGCTCACCAGTGCCCTCCGACTGTTCATGAAAGTGATGGCGGTGGTCGCGGAACACAAACACAAGGAGATGATGGACGGAGCACTGAAACTTTTCAGACAATCACCCCCAGTCACAGATCTGGGTTGAATCCATCATCATTCTTTAGCTCACTTCGCCACCTCAGTTCATACCCAGCTATATGCAAATGCTTTTTGCCCAAAGCCGGTCTCAGGATGCTTGTTTCCGGTTCAGGGAAGACCTGGCTTGGCAGTTTGGGCTGGTCTGTTCCCATGAGGCACAGGGTCAAAACTGATTTGCATATAGCCAGGTCTGAACTGAGGTGGAGATGTGTGCTAAAGATTGCTGATGGATTCAACCCAGATCTATGACTGGGGGTGAGTGTCTGAAAAGTTTTAGCGCGCCGTCCATCATCTCCTTGCCTTTGCTTTGTTCGCCCTAAGTTGGCCCGGGTATGCCCAGACGTGGGTCCCTTGCTCACTTTGCCACTGGATTCAAGCTAGCCTGGCTGATGAGGGCTGTTAGCCCGAAACTGGTCCCAGGATGCTTGTTTCCGGTTCAGGGCAGACCTGGCTTGGCAGTTCGGGCTGGACTGTTCCTATGAGGCACAAGGTCAAGACTGATTTGCATATATCTGGGTCTGAACTGAGGTGGTGAAGTGAGCTAAAGAACAATGATGGATTCAACTCAGATCTGTGACTGGGGGTGAGCGTCTGAAAAGTTTCAGCGCTTCGTCCATCCTCTCCTTGTGTTTGCGGAGGTCGCAGAACACCTAACGAGTTTGAGGATGCCAGTCCGACCCCTAACTCGACGAGTAGCTGTTGAAAACAGGCTCACGCAAGGTAGTCATGAACCTGTTCCAGACAATGGAGAACCTCCTAACATAGTTGGGGCTTACCTATTAACAAGCCAATGTCACACCGACTCCTTCGCGGAAGCTCCCTTTTTCGGAGCCATTCTGGCTACAGTTTGGTTGTGTTCCTTTTCTCGGGAATGGAGAGTCTAGGGCATTCGGGCTATGATCCTGATGTTTCAACCTCTGTCCCGGATTTCAGTGAGGATTACTCTGAAGATCCTGGGATTGCTCGCCTTCTGCATCCTGCTGGTGACACATGGCTGATGGCATGTGCTTGTTGTGCAGTAGGACCTAAAATCCCAGTGGACACATCATCTAAAAAATCTGTCTGGTTGTTTCTAGATTTTAGAGGAGATTGTAAAGACATGCAGTTATGGTAACTGGATTAGAATTGGTTCACTGTCAGGACATCTTCTTACCCCATTCAGAACTAACAATAGTCTCGGATGCATTGCTGCTGAGTTGACATAACCATCTTGGAGAGCTGGAAATCACAGGCCTCTGGTCTCCGGTAGAGACATAACTCCACATCAATTTGTTGGAGTTGATGGTGATTTGCTTGGCATTGAGGGGCTTCCTGTCCACCATCAAAGGGAGGTTTGTGCAGGCTGTCCCAGACAACACCACCGCCATGTGATATCGCAACAAGCAGGGCAGGGTGAGGTCTTAAACCCTGTTTCTGAAGACACTTTGCCTATAGAAGTGGTTAGACAGCTAAGGGCTTTCACAGGTGGTGAACAACCTAGTGTGATCTTTAAACTTCAGGGCAGACTAACTCAACCGCAAGCCCCTGATGAATAACACATTGCAGATAAACACTGAGGAGGCACCGTCCAACTTCCTGCTGAGAAGAGCCGCCAAAAATGTGCAACGTCCTCACTTCCGAATACCAGAGCATCCAAAGCAGCTCTTGCTCCGGGATACATTCTGTCTAGAGTGGAGCTCAGGGCTCCTGTATGCCCTCCTGCCATTGCTTTAAGTTCTCATGATCAAGAACAACTGTGCCTAGGCCGTCCTATTGGAACTAGATTTGGTGAAGGTACACGGAACCTCTGAGCATGAGCATCTGTCCTCCAATCAAGCTGCAGCTTCGGGAAAGACTTCTGTTGCAGCAGCAGGTCACCCTATTCACCCAGCCTTGCATACTTTGCATCTCCATGCTTGGTGATTAGGCAGCTACAGTTAACCTCATTCGACCAGCACCCAGAGGTTGTTGATGTAATCTTTGCAACAAACTGTCCCTAAATAAAATCAATGCATGCCAGCCATTGGGACAAATTTGTTGGTCACAGTACTCAACAAATTGACCCTTTATATGCTAAGTTATCTGAAGTTTTACTGTTTTCTCTGTCTCTAGCCCATCAGGGACTTGCTTTCGGCCCTGTTATGGGGTACCCATCGGCTCTTTACTCCATCTTCCACTTGCCAAATCAGCTTTCATTATTCACATCACTAGTTGTGATGAGGTTTTTGGAAGGTTTGCAACATTTATTTCCCCCAAATCCCTTTATGATGCCCCAGTGGAACCTAAATGTAGTCCTCATTTTCCTGACGTGTACTCTTTCTGTACCACTGCACAGTTGTTCCTTGAGACTTCTGATCTTGAAGATTGTTTTTCTAATCATCATAACATCGGCTAGACGTGTGAGCTGGTTTTATTGACCCAGGCGTCATTCTTGCTTAAAGCAATCACACCATTCTGGCATTATTTGCTCAATCTCACACCACTAAGGAGCAACTGAAGGCCCGATTCACAGAACTAACTTAAGGCAAAATCCTAAACTTACTACCATTTTGGTTTTCACAGAAGGCACTTACTCATTTTGGTATTCACAGAAGTTAGGAGTCCTAACTTTAGGACTCCTAAATGCCTTCTATGAATACCAAAAGTCTTAAAATTAGGATTTTTCTCAGTTTAGGAGTCCTAAAGTTAGGAGTCCTAACTTTACTACTTCTAAACTGAGAAAAATCCTAACTTTATGCCTTTCGGTAGTCCCAGAAGGCATTTAGAAGTCCTAAAGTTAGGACTCCTAACTTCTGTGAATACCAAAATGAGTAAGTACCTTCTGTGAATACCAAAATGAGTAAGTGCCTTCTGTGAAAACCAAAATGGTAGTAAGTTTAGATTTTGTCTTAAGTTAGTTCTGTGAATCGGGCCCTGAGACTCCTTCGATTATACCCTAAAAGAGCATTGAGTTTCTGTATCGCTCGTACTAAGGAACATTTAGTGGCTGATTAGTTCTCTATATGGTTTTCTGTAGCAAAGAAGGGCAAAGAAGTGCAAAAGCTGACCAAATCCTGATGGATTCTCTGCATAAAAATCTGCAACGCACTGGCAAAAAAGCAGCCCCCAGACAGCTAGTGCACTCATTCCACCATGGTACTAAGTTGCTACTTTTCTGGACATCTGTCAGGCAAATACGTGGGCTACGGTACGCACCTTCACAAAACACTATTGCATCGACCTATCCTTTGAGAGAGGCATTTTGCCCACTTGGTCCTGCAGGACTTGTTTTTTGTCAGCAAGTTCACAGACCCACCACTTTGGGAGTTAGTGTCTGGTATCTATTCAAAAGGTGACAATATCCACCAGAAGAATAAGTTACTTTGGTGGTAATGCTTAGGTTTGATAAATGCAACTTCCTCAACAACCCCCACTCTGCACCATTCCACTCTGCACCATTCCACTGCAATCTGCTTTGCACCACTCCACTTTAAAAAAAATGTAAATGCCGGCATTTGTAGAGCGCACAGCTACCTCCAACGTTAGTGTCCCGGCGCTGTCCGTATACCGCTTAGGAACCCTTCCTGGCTTTTCCCTGTGAAATGTCCACTCCTGGGCATCCCCAAGGTGAAGCCAGGCATCCCAGCGCTGTTGGGGCCGTTGTGGAGATTAAGAAAGCCATTGCCCAGAGTTGCAGAGTGAGACCCATGATTAGAATAGGCACCGAGGCGAGAATTATCAGGTCCGAGGAAATTGAGCCCAAGACCCACCGAGGCGGGTATTGAACCCTGTTCCTGGGCCAGACCTCTGCATCCAGGTCTGCCGCTCTAGCCATTGAGCCGCACATCTCCACTTTACACCAGCCCATGCCACTACACTCTACACCACTTCTTTCTACACCACTCTAATCTTCTCCACTGCATTCTTTGCGACCACACTCCATTCTGCGCTACTCAACTCTACACCACTCCACTCTGCAACTCTGCACTCTATACCAATGCACTTAATGCCAATGCACTCTACTCTGTACAACTCCACTCTACGCCCCTGCACTCTACACAAAATTACTATATGCCACTTTAATCTACTCTGCACCACTGCACTCTACACCACTTTATTACACACCATTAATCTCTATGACACTGTACTCTACTCTACACCATTCCACTCTACACCACTCCACGCCACTTCACTCAACTCTGAAGCAATCTGCTCTATGCCAATGCACTCTACGCCACTGCTGTCTATGCCACTCTACTCCACTGTACTCTACACCACTGCACTCTCTCTCCACTCTACACCACTGTAAGCCACTGTATTATATGACGTAACATTGTACACCGTTGAATTCTGTGCGGCTACACTTTACGCCAGTATACTCTGCAACACACTACACCAGTCCACTCTACTCCACGTCACTGTCCTCTACTCTACTGTGCACCACTGCACTCTATGCCACTCTACTCTGCACTAATGCATTCTGTGTCAATGCACTCTATTCTGCAGCACTCCATTTTACTGCACTCTGTAGCACTCCACTCTACTGCACTCTACAGCACATAATCTTCTCTGCACCACTCTGCATCACTCTACCCTGCATCACTTTACCGCACTGTACTCTGCCTCGCTACTCCTTGCTGCACCACCTTACTCTACTCTGCACCACTGCATTCTATGCCATTGCACTCTACTATGCAGCACTCTAATCTGTGCAACTGCATTCTGCAATGCTGCATTGTATGCTCAATGACACTCAATTCTACGACACTCTACGACACTCCACTCCACTCTTTGTCATTCCACTCTTCTCTTTGTCATTCCACTCTCTGACACTACTCCCCACTCTCCTCTGTGGCACTAACTTTTAACCATGCTGAATAACAGCCATGTTGGTGTACAACATGGCTAAAACACATTTGCAAAGCCAATAGCTCTTACATTGGCGAAACCTGTTGGCTTGCCAATGCTTGTTTTTGTGTGTGTTTTTTTAACTGAACTACCTGAGAGTTGAGTGATCTAGAATGGCCTGGCAATTTAGTTCATCTCCATTTCATATTCCCTTACATCCAACATGTTGCCCCAACTTTGATAGGAAACAGAATGTCTTTACTGCTAATGCTGTCTGATAGTAGTTTAGTCTCCCATCAGTGGGGAGAGTGGTAGTGCTGCTGCTGCCAATCCAGAGCCCTCTCTCCAAACTACAGGCTTAGGTTGATCCATTTTAACTACTTGTATGGGATCTATAGTACACCAGCCGATATGCGCAGAATTATCCTAGCCGATGATACAAACTATCTGCCTTGCGCTGCGCCAGCTGCCACCTTCTTACTTCTGGCCTGGGAGTGTCCAGGAGTTGCAATATTATAGTCGGGAATATTTGATACTATTGCATTAATTACGGATTACATGCCCCTGCATTCACCTTTGATTGCCTTACTTGGCTATGTGAACGCTACGCCTCTAAAATACGCGAATGAACCAATATCTTGTTGTTGGCTAAGCATAGGGTTGCCGTCCATTGATGCAGGTGCCCTGGGTCTCCACTCAAGTGTCGGTTGTGTGATGCATCTTATTGCCAGAAACAGCTGGAAGCTTACTGGGGCTTAATGCTGCAGTAGTCTAGGCAGTAGTCTAGGCCAAGAGACATTGGGTCTCACTGGAGGTCTACCTGATGGTGCTGCGAGAGGCAGTATCACACCAGGATGCGGATGGCTCGGAAAATAGAGCATCTTTAACAACTCCGCCAGATCTCGCGGTGGCCCACCGCCATGACCAGTGAGCCTGCCCGGCTGCAAGTAAGACTTACACCTGGGGTGCCCTGCACTCCTTTCTACTTTCTCATATGGTACCATCTTATCAGTGAACTGCATACTGTTGAAATCCCTACTGGATGATTAGACTGTACGTCCTTTCGTTCTTTTGTACTAGGTGCACTATTATCTATAATAAAATCTAATAACATAGAACAAAAAGGCTGTCTGATAGTTCTTAAACAGCACACATTTTACACTGCTTGCAACAACCAAAGGAATTGATCTGTTATATTTTGGTAGTGACAGGCTGAAGTATTGGTGTGAACTTTGACAGAGCTCCCACAGTGTCCAGATAAACATTTCTCTATTCAAAGAAGTGTATGTAAGAGGTACTGTCAAGCCACGGTCAACCAAAGAAAAGAAGGGCAAACCTTCAAACCCTTTAAAGACTTCTCCATAGGCCACCTAATGCTTGAACTCATTTCTCACCCAATCAAATTGACACCTATGCCAACACCCTTTAGACTACTTCCAGACTTTTTTTGAAAAACTGTGACCACCACGTCACAGTTAAAATACACAAGTTGAAGCCTAAGCCTTCAACACTGGTACTTGAAAAATGTTGCTGACATAAACCATTCATCCGAGGACAAACATGGAAAAAAAGCAGGATGGGTGACCTCATGATACTGAATTCCTGTGCAACACGGAGGAAACTCATGTCAGACAAAGATAAGTACAAGACCAGCACCATCAGTGAAACTACTAACAGAAGCAGACCACCTCTCAAAGCAAAGTACTATACCAGTACCACCAGTGAATCCACAAATAGAAAACCTCAAGACAATTGAGCACTGCATAAACCCCCTGCTGAGCTCACCTTTTCCTCACTCCACAGAAATGTTCAATGGCAGCAATGTCTTCTTCAGTGAAAAATTAAAGCAGATCTGACAATATATCAACAACATCAAGCCTTCTTCATCTCTTATGCCCCACCCCCTCATGTGAATCCTGCAGTAGTCATTCTTCAAAGCCCTGTCTCTTACAGATCTCTACAACATTGGCCTAATCATCATTAAGGTGAGTGCAAAAAAGCTGAAATTTCCTAAGAGTGTGCTGTGGAATGATAGGTAATAGAAGTGTACAGTAGTACTGGAAAGTGTAAATCTTGTAAGAGCCAAAGAGTTGTGGAAAGTATGGCTAACGTTGGTGGACAGAAAGATGGATATCAGCTGGTTGCTACGCCCTAACTATATACTTGATTGCTACCTTCGCCTTGAAGGATAAATAGTGCAATCAAGAGGAGGGGATTTAAATGGGCATGGAGGAAAAAGTTTCCTCCTATTTCTCCAACTGTGGCAGAAACAGTTATTTACTTGGATACCCTTGTCTAAAAGAAGCAGACTCAGAAATGTAAGTCCCTGAATACAGCTGAACTCTTGGAATTACTCAGAAGGATATCAGAGTTGGAAAACACTAAATGAAGGGGCATAGATCAGGTAGCTATGAGCAAATCAGTGACGAATACAGAAAATACTAAGGTTGTCTTCCAGTCACTGGTGATTTAAACATTGGTTTTCCATGATGAAATAATGTTAAATGAATTGGGAGTGCAAATGGTGAATACACCCTAGCCACGGGCCAGGAGGTGGGATGATAAAAAAAATCTTGGGGTCTCCTCCCCCTGCAAGTACTGGGCTGATCAGATATCCAAATGAAGTTGGATTTCAACCACAGGATTTATCACGGTGACAAAAGAACAGTCCAGAGGGGTCACTGTCGTCATATTGGAGAGATTAGGAGGAGTGAGACACCCACTTTGGAACCCCAGTTCATATGTAAGGGTGATTCTTTGGTAGGCTCCCAGTCCGATTTGTGGACTACCCCTAGTAGTTAAAGACCGGGACAGAAGACAAGTCTCCTGCTCTCTCATTAATGTTAATGACCTAATTAGCCCTCTGAATGAAGGAGATTTGTTAGTATATTCTCGATACAAATTCTGCAAATGACTTGGTCTGTCAACCTCATCTCTCTGCATAATCTTGTATATTTTGCACAAATACCACTGAAGTGCGCAAGAGGCAGTTCCAATGTTAATTTAAAAGCTTTATTATTAAGGCGTATAATTGGAAAATGTTAGAATTTCACATAACTCGTGCTTGGACAGAAACTGTTTTACTGTTTCATCATGCTTGGAAAGGAAATAATCAAACCGCTTTGATTGGTGTTCATATTTAGTCATCCAAGACAATCTTTGGACTGCAAGATGTTGGAAATGGCCCTTTCTGCAGGGTCACCCCAAAGAGTTAGACTTCCTCCTCCACTTTGTACTGAGTTTGTGTTTGATGGCCTTAGGACTCTGAGCACTTTACCACTGCCAACCAGTACTAAAATGCATATGCTCTCTCCTCTGAACGTGGTAATAGTGGCTCAGACTCAATTGGCATATTTAATTTACTTATAAGTCCCTAGTAAAGTGCATTACAGGTGCCAAGGGCCTGTAAATTAAATTCTACTAATGAGCTTGCAGCACTGATTGTGCTACCCACCTAAGTAGCAGTTTAACCATGAATCAGGTCCGCATTTGCAAGCCTGTATCTGCAGTTTGAACTACCGTTTTGACCTGTTAAAATAAACCTTTTGCCTGACCCAAACCTTCATTTTTATTCTATATAAGTCACTGCTAAGGTAGGCCCTTGACAATCCAGAGAACAGACCTCAATGTATCGAAAAAGGCAGGACATGTACTTTTAAATTTTACGTGTCCTGATAGTGAAAAACTCTCATATTCATTTTTCACTACTCCAAGGCCTATCTCTCCTATAGGAAAACATTGGGACTAACTTTTATTACATTTTATAAGTGTATTTTCCAATTGGGAAGAGATGAACCCTTCAAGTCTGGTGTCTCTGGACTTACAATTTAAAATCCAAACTTATGGTGAAGTCTGATTTATAAATGGCAAAACTGAAAATGCCACTTTTAGAAAGTTGGTCTTTCTTGCTTTAGCCATTTGGTGCTTGTAGCCTGTCTCTGATCACATGACTGGGTAAAGTTGGCAGTTGGGTTTTGTGCATGCCTCCTAGACACCCACACACAATGGGAGCTTAAGTGTGTCTCAATGTGCCATGTCTGGCTGGATGGGAGGGAGGTGCAGGGCGCAGCCTAGCTTTCAACTGAATAGACTGTGCCCTGTCTACACAGAAGTGGCTGCATACCCCTTGTAGTGAGTATGGAGCCAGGGCACGAATGGAGGACATCTGTGCATTTCAAAGGCATGTCTTTGAAGTCTTGATCACTTCAAAGGCATCACTGGGTATAAAAGAAGGACCTCAGACATCACTTCAGCACACTTCTGGACCTGTGGGTACTGTGCCACAAAGAAGGACTGCCAACCCTTCTGGGCTGAACTCTGCTGGACTCCTGCTTTGCTGTGCTGGTCTTCTGCCTGTTTCCCCTTTGCCTGGGTAAGAAGGACAGTACCTGCATTTCCTGAACCCAGATCCCAGAGTGACTCCAAGTCACTGGCTGGCCTTTTGACCTGAAGTCTCAGGGACATAACATGTTTCCAAACCTTGCATCCTTGACTCTGCCATTTGTGTGGCTACCCTGCCAAGTGATGCCAACCCAGTCTTGGCCCCCTGGTTGTGGGCCTAAGGTTCTTGATAGCGGAACCGATGCATCTTCTCTGCTGATCAACGCATCCCCAGGCAAAATCAACATATCAATCGGCTGAGCTGCGCATCCCTCAAGCAGAATCGACGCATCTGCCTCCGAAGCGTGGATTGGACCCGTTGCAAAAGAGTCTCATCACCGCCGCCTCGCGCATCTTTGGATTGATGCATCGCCTTCGGAACCACCGATGCGCAACTCTTTTCCGTTCGCAAGCTCCTCTCATCCCCCGTCGGTGCCACCCTCGACGACTAAACTCCGCAGCGCAGTTTCACCTTAATTTGTAATAGACGCGTGACCTCTGCTGCACCTCGTGTCTTCTACAACAGACATCCCATTGCAAGCCCCGTTGACAAGATCCTCGATGCAACAGGACCTCACGCCTCTGCCTCATCTCAAACGCCTCACCTCTGCTGCGTGACGCATCTTTGATGGAGAACCATACAGCACTCTACAACCAGGATTTAAGGTACTCTGTTCAACGGGCCTAACTGAGCACAGTTTCATTTAAGGTTTGTCTTCCCTTTACACTGACTAGGATTGTGGTTGCTGCTTTACCAGGGATGCTTGAACCAATCCTGGAGAAACCTATCGGTTGACACTGCATTGGTATCCGGTTGCCAACTGCAGTTTCTATCCAACTGATGATCCAGGTGAGAGGCAAACCGATCCATCGTGAATGGACCCCACCTGGATTGAATCTCCTGAAACACCCGAGGATGTAGTTGCCAGAGACTGGCATCATGTCAATGTAGGGAATGCCAGTCTGCCACCTGATTAGTGTTATGCCAAGACCGATATCTGTCTGGCAAGGCAGTAGTTCTAAAATGTTCGAGCCAGTTCTGATAGGGTCTTTAATTTTGTCTCCCGCAGATGGTGGACATATCGGACCGCCGCTACATTGTCCATCTAGAGAAGGACACAACATTGGTCCTTGTCTTTGGTCCAACACTTCACTGCAAAGGAGCGTGCCGTTAGTTCAAGACAGTTTATATGAAGGATTTGTTCTGCAGGAGACCATTTTACTCCTGTGGAGAACTCCCCTCAGCATGATCCCCACTCCGGGCCGCTGGCTTCCCGATTCTATCACAATAGCGAGTTGGGTGCCAAAAATTGCACAGCCATTCCAGGCCTTCTGATGGGAAACCCATCATTTCAGATCTTCCTTTACTTCTTCCAAGAGGAGAATGGATTGGAAATCGGTGAAACCCCATTGAAGATGGAAAATGGCCTGTATGGACGATGAGAGAAGATGTACGATGCGGGCCAGTTGACGCAGGAGGTCAAAGGTCTGGACAGTTTTCCTGAGCTTGTGCTTTATTTTGATACATTTGCAGATGGAAGACTCAGGGTGACCTTGAAAGAGCCCACCACAAACCCCCACAAATTGCAAGGTTTGATATTGGGTCAGGTAAGATGACTTCTTGTTGACCACAAAACCGAGAGAGTCCAACAGATCGACAGCCACCTGTAAATGGATTGACCAATGTTCTGGGCATTGATTCATAGTAAGTATATAATTTAGGTACACAATCAGTTTAAAATCTCTAGCTCTTAAGTGCTCAATCAGTGGTTTAGACATCTTGGTTAAGCACCATGGAGCGGATGATAGACCAAAAGGAAAGGAAGGGAAGTGAATTTGAAAAATCTGTGACTTCTATTCAAACTATAGATAATACCTGTGTGGGAGAAGGACGGCAATCTTGAACTAAGCATCCTTCAAGTTCAGTCACCCTCCAGTTGTTTGCCTGCAATAAAACTTCCATCTTGAAGTGGCCACTCATTCAAATCTCCGAGATTGATAGTGCGTTGGCCCATCCCTCTGTTTCACCAGGAAGAGGATGCTGACCAGGAAGAGGATGCTGGGAAAACCCATAGGGATGTAAAACTGTTAAGACAATCTTGCCCTTCTCCAAGAGCTGAGCAATCTCTAAGTCTACTAACTCTGTTTGGTCGTGAGAAAAAGCCCAGGGTTTTGGTTGGTGTGGTTGAGTTGGAGAACCGTAGAATTCTATTTGGAACCCCTTTAAAGTTTGAAGATCAAAAGCATCTAAGGTAAGAGCCTTCCAATTGTGCAAAAACTGCCCTCAAGTCTGATCCCCTCAGACGTCTATACGCTCACCTTGGGGGTATTTTAGGTGCCATTGCCTCTGGAATCTCTTCTTGCGCCCTGGTGTCGGGGATAGTTTCTGGTTGGATAGAAGTTATGGAACTTGGATGAATCATGCCATTGTCTTCGGTGGATGTTTAGGAACCCTAGCTGAGGTTTGGTGGAAGGAATGGAAGGCCCGAGCGCCCCCCTACCATGACCGACTCTGGCAAAAACACTGGGCGTAAATATCCTCTTAATAGATGTCTGAGCTTTGTCAGCAGAATTAAAGATATTTATGAATTTGCCCAATTCACGTTTAGATGGATCCCCAAAGAGACTCCCCTGTGCGATGGGACCCGCCTCTGATGTTGATAGTTCCCCCAGTTTTGGGTCTTTTTTAATCACGAGGGATCTGTGCCTTTGCAGTGAGGAGCAGGAAGCGATATTGGTATTAGAATATACTTTAATTAGTTATATAATTAAATGAGGAAACAAGCGTACGCCAGGAACACAGCTTCACCTACAATCCTCCAGCAGCAACTGCTGTAAATGGAATCAAATACATAACAAAGGATACACATTCATGGCTCGCTAAGGCACGAGTATTAAAGACACTAACCATAAGAAAATATATCGGAATGCAAACTAATGCAGAAAAACACATATATAACACATCCCCCTTTCCGAAAGAGAAAGAAGAAAGAGAAAAAAACAAAACAAAAATAAATAAATGATCAATAAGAAAGAAATGAATATAATGAAAAAGATTACATCACATATTCTTTGAGCCAAATAGGCAAAACTCTTTCCTCTTATTACAAACCTCATTACCAATATCTAAATCATTGTTTTCATTAGTAGATCCCTCATCAGTAGCATCATTGTGATTACTACCATCACAAATCTTATTTCCAACCCCTTCTCCCTCTGTAACGTGAGAAGGCAAAACATTATTACGATCATTTCTGGCAGATAATCCTGACACCCCAGGTTGTTCATCCTGAACAACAAAGGGATTCCGCCAATTTTCACTTGCTAACTGAGATTGCATATTACTGTCCTCAAAATAATCTTCAATCTATTCAAAATCATTGACTTGGTCATGTCCATGATCGCTTACATTATGATCTTGATTAAGATCCATAGCAATGCTCTTGAGATTCCATACCCTTCCATCACTCAACCTGACAGAATTCCGTAAAACTTCCGTAACATGTTCAGGGGTTTCAAATCTGCTCTCAACCCTTAGGGACCTTAAATGGTTTTTTAACTCTAACCCAATCACCAACTCTAATTGGGACATCCGTGGTTCCATGACACCTGTCATAGTACTCTTTGCTTTTCGAATGTGCAAAATCTAAGTTATTCTTCACTTCTTCTGGGGACCACTGTTGTACCATGCCTTTCCAAAGCCAACCAGGGTTCAACTTACACCTTGGTGTTCTACCTCTCATCATTATAAAAGGAGATAACCCAGTGCTCCGCTGTGATGTAATTCTGTATGACCATACAGCTATTCCGTACTTCAATTTTCCAGTCTAATTTCTTGTTTATGGCTGCCTGTATAACACCTAATAACTCTATTGAAGCTTTCTACAGTGCCATTTCCACTTGGATTGTATAAAGCTGTTTTATGTTTCGCACCACATCTTATAAAAAAATCTTTTGCCATTTTGGACAAAAATTGTACACCATTATCAGTCAACACGCAAACTGGTAGACCTTCCATTACAAAAATCGTATCTAAAAATTTAAGAATAGAATGTGTCTACTTTTTCTACAAATTTTACAATTGGCCATTTGGAAAAAAGATCGATTGCTACCAGGCCATATTCTTTTAGATCTCCATTAGGTCCAAAAATGTCAACAGCTAATGTGTCCCAAGTAAGGCTTGGAATTAATCCCTCGCTCATTCCTGCTCTCAAAGATCTTAACAATTTGTCAGCGGAGCAACAAACAGGACAATTCTTTACAAAATTCTCTGCGTCTTTATCAATTCCAGGCCACCAAAACATTCCTTTTACTACCAATTTAGTTCTTAGCACTCCAAAATGTCCCTCGTGACATAATTTCAAAACTTTTTTCCTTAATTTTTTAGGAGGAATAATTATGTCTCCTCTTGACAAAAAATTGTTCTCCAAAGACAATTCCATTCGCACTTCCCAAAAGGCTTTCACGCATCCAATAATACTTCCTTTTCTTGGCCAACCCTTACAAATTTATTCTGATACCTTTACTAAATCTTTATCTTTGCGCTGTTCCTCAGCCAACTCTTCTTTAGTAATTGCAGGTACACCAGAATCATGTACAAACGCTACACTAACATTACTGCATGGGTCATCTACGCACTCTTCTAATGGATTAGGTAATCTAGATTAACAGTCCGCCACAATATTATCCCTTCCTGGTAAATAAATCATCTTGTAAATGTACTACTTCATTCTCATCGATATCCTTGTTAATCTGGCAGAGGCGACGCCGCGGTCCCTTCACTCGATAGAATACGAACTAAAGGTCTATGATCTGTGCGAATGTTTACAGATCATCCCCACACAAATGAAAATGGTCTAAAGCCTATGCGCAAGCCAGCGCTTCTCTTTCTATTATGGGATATTTACATTCTGCAGGAAACAATGCTCTTGAAGCAAACAAAATAATTTTGTCTTTACCCTCTTTGCTCTTCTGTGAAAGGACCGCCCCAAACCTTTGTCACTCGCATCCGTTGTTAACAAACACTCTAAATTTGGGTCAAAACTACATAAAGCATTTACATTTTGCAAATCTCGTTTAACCTGTGCAAATTTCCTTTCACATTCCTCTGACCATATGAATTTTACATTCTTTTTAAGCAACGATCGAATATTGTACACTTTAGATGCAAAATTGCTTATAAATTTGGCACAGTATTCTGCCATACCTAAAAACGACCTTAGGCGTGGCCAAGATGGCGGGGTGAGCGGACGCTTCCTCCCGTAGCTCCTCCGGCCCAGCTCAGCTCGAGCCCCGATTTCTGCGCTTCTCTCCCCCCGCGGCTGCACTGCGGGCGAGAGAACTGTGCCGGAACTCTTGGGGCACATTTTGATGCCACTTTGACTTCTGTTGCCCCGGGGAAAGTCCCCGAAAAGTTTGTTTAACGACCGAGGCGAGGAGTGGAGCCTGGATCGCCCCGAGGAGAAGGGCCTGGAGGCGGAGCATACTGCAGCGCTGTCCGCGCGCCTCGGCTAGGCCGAGTGCTGAAAGCTGCGGATCCCGAGGGAGCGGACTCGACGGACTCCGCGGAGTGCGGAGGCTTCCTGGCCGTCGCCCTTGTGGCCAGAGTCATCGCTGGACGACAGACCCCAGACCGACATCGGCGATTTATTCCCCTGCCACGGGTGACGGCGTGTGACGCCTTACGTACCCTGAGCCTGGAAGCGGAGGACGGTGGAGTATGAGCGGCGACCAAACCGGGCGTACTAGCCGGTGAATCCGGGGGACACTGGGTTTGCACCTTCCCGACCCATTGCTGTTGAGGGTCGCCCATAGACTTGCTGGCCTGGGCTGGCCTCCTGGGTTCCGCCCTCCCGCCATCTTGTCGTTGGGGAGCTGGTACTAGTGACCCTCGCCCGCGCCCTTGCCATACGGGCGCCCCGGTTCACCCTGGTGCCTACGCATCTGCCGTCCTCCCTGGAAGCACGCGGCTGCAAGCCTCCGACCCGAACCTGGATTATCGCTTAGACTGGCTCGATGGTTGTCTCGCCCTGGCCCGTGCCGCCATTTTGTCGCCTGTGACGCACTATCCCTGTCCTCGGCGAGGTCTTCACATCTGGTGCCCACGAGTGGCTGGGCGCATCTACAGCGGCCAGCTCTAGGCTTCACCCACCGCGGAGGCCAAGATGGCTGGGAGACGAGGTGCGGCACGGGGAGATCGCACTCTGCCGGACATGCTCAGCAGGGCCCAGCAACTGCGGGACAGGACGCAGCCGTCCCCGGGGGCCTCAACTGATACCACCGGAGGCGAACCGCCAGTCACGAGGTCCTTCATGGAGGACTTATTCAGCTCCCTCAAGGAGGAATTCCAGACTCTCAAGACCGAGGTGGCCGGAGAGGTCCGTGAAGTGCGCAGAGAAATCGAGGACCTGGGCGAGAGGGTCGACGCTGTGGAAACGGCGGCCCAGCGTCGTGATGACGAGATAGTTCATCTCCAGCAGGACGTTCTCTGCCTTCGGGAGCAATGTGTCGAGCTCCAGGCCCACTCTGAGGACCTCGAGAACAGGTCCAGGCGAAATAACATCCGGGTGCGAGGCGTTCCGTCCGCGGATGAGGGTGCGGACCTGGTGGCCTATCTGCAGGACCTGTTCCGCGACATCTTGGGAGAAGACGCGGACTTCCCGATCCGCATCGACAGAGCACATAGGGTGGGCCGCCAGCGCCAGTCATCGGCACCCCCACCTGATATCCTGGCATTCCTGCCGGATTTTCCCCTGAAGGAGCGCATTATGACAGAGGCCCGCAGGAAGCAGCCGCTGTCCTTCCGAGGACGACCCGTGGCGCTCTATCAAGACCTGTCCGCCATCACACTGCAGAAGCGCAGGTCTTTTCGCATCGCCACGGACTTTCTGCGAGAGCATGAGACGGC
Organism: Lissotriton vulgaris; assembly: GCF_964263255.1. NCBI lineage: Eukaryota > Metazoa > Chordata > Amphibia > Caudata > Salamandridae > Lissotriton > Lissotriton vulgaris. The sequence goes on along the minus strand of NC_141685.1, from coordinate 362,913,012 downwards.
CTACTCCTGGGGTCACCCCTTCCGTCTTATTTTTCGATGGAATGGGGTGCTACATCAGCTGCGCTCCTTACAAGATGTCTGTGGGGTGCTGGGGCTCACAGCTACAGAGGAAGAAGGGGCGACGCCCGCATGGAGGCGCCCCGAGCGGCGGGGCCGACGGAGGTCGAGGAGGCGCCAATCGTCAGCAACAGCGAGTCGCCCTGACTCCCCTACCATCAGAGCGGATATGGCGGAGGCCCTGAGGACTGCGGCAAGGAACTTGCCTGAATCTAATGGCGTGGCCCAGACGGCCTAACTTTTCTCCGGGGGGAGAGACTCTTAGCGTCTGCGATGCTGGGTTGGGGCTGGGGGTTGGGGGGGAGAGGTTGGAGGTGTGTGGCTGGACGTCCACTTGACTGGTTTCTACAGACTCGCCCACTTGGGCTAGACTGAGACAATGGGGTGTTTTTTCTTGTTTTTGGTTTTGGCTGGTTGCCATGGGTTGGTTCTGGGGGGGTTCAAGAGCTGGTTTGGTGCTGGGGGGGTCCCGTCCGATACTGTCCGAACACATGCGAAGCCGACTCTGGCATCCCCTGCGCCCCTGCCCCGCGCGCCCCTTCCACTGGTCCCCCGCTTGCTGCATAGCGCTTTGCGTCCCTGGGAGCGATGCCGTCCCTGAAAGTAGTGACCCTTAACGTTAAGGGTCTGAATAATCCTGTGAAGCGTAGGGCGATCCTTTCCCTGCTGGAAGGGTCACGGGCGGATATCTGCCTCCTGCAGGAAACCCATCTACTCTCTAAAGATTGCCATAGGCTGCGCTCTGCTAAGTTCCCCACGCAACTCTTTTCCTCGGCTGCGACTAAGACTGCGGGGGTAGCCATTCTTCTAGCCAGCTCCTTCAGGGGGGAGGTGTTGTATAAACATGCCGAGCAGAAGGGGAGGCTTCTAGTGTATCGCATGCGTCTGGGGGGGGTTGCCTTCACGGTTGGCTCCGTGTACAGCCCGAATGACCATCAGGATCGCTTCTTGGAATCTGTGTTGGTAGACGTTACTGCCTCGCCCGATCGCCACGTCATTTTGGGGGGAGACCTAAACATGGTCTTCGACTCCACCTTGGATAGATCTGCCCAGCGCTTTCCGCAGACGGGGGAGCTTTCTAGAGCGGTACGGGACCAGATTGCAGAGATGGATTTACATGACCTCTGGCGCACCCTGCACCCCGCCGATAGGGACTACTCATATTTCTCCAACGCACACCGCACTTACTCGCGGTTGGATTACCTCTTGGTGAGCGGACCGCTTCGCTCGGCCGCCACGGCGGCAGACATCGGGGTCTTGTCCCTGTCCGACCATGCACCGGTTTCCGGAGTATTTGCTTGGCCGGCGCCCCCCCCCTCCAGAGGGATGTGGCGGCTTCGGGACACGCTTCTCCATAAGAAATCGGTGGTGAAGCGGGTGGAGGAGGTCATTCAGGAGTACCTGACCCATAATGACAACTCCGACACGTCCCTAGCGACGCAGTGGGCGGCTTTGAAAGCGGTTGTCAGAGGGGAGTTTATCTCCATTTACTCGGCGGAGAACAGGGAGCGGCAACGTAAGAGGGAGGAACTAACGGCGCAGGTCAGGGAACTCGAACAGGTCCACCGCCGGACGGGGGCTCCTCGAGTTTGGAGGCAGCTGAGGGCGGCACGGAAACTCCTCTCTGCGCTGGACCTGGACCGGGCGGAGTACGCGGCGTTGCGCTTGAAGCATGCCTTTTACACCGGCGGAGACAGATGCGGTAAGCTCCTGGCCCACCAGCTCAGGGCTGCGCAGCAACGCAACGTAGTAAAGGAGCTGATGGGAGCGGATGGGGTCCCGGTTTCTGGTGACGCCGAGGTGGCGGATTCCTTCCGTGCCTTCTATGAGGCGCTGTACGCTGCAGAGCCCTCCCCACCGGGAGAGGCTGAGGCCTATTTGGAATCAGTAACCCTCCCTGCCCTGGATCCCGCCCAGGCGGACCACCTAGAGAGGAGCATTCATGTGGAGGAAGTCATCTCCGCTATTGCACGGTTAAAGCACGGCAAGGCCCCAGGCCCGGATGGCTATACGGCCTTGTTTTACAAGACCTTTTGTCCCACTGTCGCGCCTCTCCTGGCTCGCTTGTTCAATTCCTTTTCTGAACCGGGGGCCATACCGCCGGACCTTCTCTCGGCGACTGTGTCGGTTATTCCAAAACCGGGGAAGGACCGGACTCTGTGCGGCTCGTATCGGCCCATCTCGCTTCTAAATGTGGACCTCAAGCTTTACACGGGGATCTTCGCGGCCAGACTGGGGCTGCACCTACCAGGTTTGGTGGAGGCGGACCAGGCCGGTTTTGTACCCGGCAGGCAGACGGTCGACAACACTAAGAGGGTGACGCACGTGCTAGAAAAGGCCTCACGCGTCCCGGGGGAGCGGATGCTGCTGTCGGTCGACGCGGAAAAGGCCTTTGATAGGGTTCATTGGCCGTACCTCGAGCTGGTTCTCCGGAAACTGGGGATCGGCAAGAAGTTCTGCACTATGGTTTTTAACTGTTATAGGAGGCCGTCAGCATCGGTGCGTGTCAATGGACACAGCTCCAGCAGCTTTGCCATTGAGCGTGGCACGAGACAGGGCTGCCCCCTTTCGCCTCTCCTGTTTGCCCTATACATGGAGCCGTTTGCCCAGAGGATTCGCGATAACCCGGACGCTATTGGGGTGAAGATGGGGCAATACACACATACTGTCAGCTTATATGCGGACGATGTCTTGCTGACCCTGGATGACCCCAAGCGGTCGCTCCCTGCCTGCGTCCAGGAACTGAACTTCTTTGCCCGCGTGGCGGGCTTCAAAATGAATATGTCTAAATCGGCCGCCCTGGATGTGTCACTTTCTGCCGACACCAGGCGAGACCTCCAGCGTCTCTTTCCTCTGCAATGGTCCTCCTCCACGGTGCCTTACCTGGGGATTTTGCTTGCACCCTCCCTACCTGCAATGGTCGCAGCTAATTATTCCTCCCTGGGCAAAAAGATCAAGGAGGAACTCGGCCGATGGAACAAGGGCCTGCTCTCGTGGCTGGGCCGTATCGCAGCGGTGAAGATGACGATACTGCCTCAGATCCTGTATCTCTTTCGCGCTCTACCTCTCCAGCCCCCTGTAGGTTGGATACGGCAGGCGCAGGCTGACATCTCCCGCTTTGTGTGGCAGGGCCGTAAGCCTCGAATGAAACGGGTCCTCTCCATGCTTGCCCCGGAGGCGGGGGGTCTCTGTGTCCCGGACCTCCGGAAGTACTTTCAGGCGGCGCAACTCCGATATTTGGTGGAGTGGAGTCGGTGGGAATCGGACAAGCACTGGCTCTTTCAGGACCAGGCAGTTGCGGGCCGTACCCTCCAGGAAGTCCCGTTCCTGCGGCGCACTCACCGCCCGCCTAATCTTTACGCCTCCTTTATCACCCGAGTTCCGCTGCGAGTGTGGGACGCGGTGTGTGAGCTTCGTGAGCTCACCACTTTTCCATCACCGTTCACTCCCATTGCTGGCAATCCGGACTTCACTCCGGGTCTGGAACCGGGAGCCTTTTCCCACTGGGTGAGCGCGGGTTGTAGGGCACTTTTCCAGATCTACGGGCCTGAGGGTGTGCTCCCTTTCCAGCAGCTCCGACAGGAGTTTGGCCTGACGGAGGGGGACAGACTGCGTTACATGCAAGTTCGCCACTGGGCTCTTCAACCCCCAGTGCGCGACGTCGCTGCCCGTTCGATTACGCCCTATGAGCGATGGCTGGTAACCCGGACCTCGGATGCCAAGCTCATCACCGACTTGTATAAGTTTCTCCAACCCCCGCCGTTTCATTACCATAACCCTGGGAGAGAGCGCTGGCATAGGGAATTGGGCAGGACCTTGAGCCACAAGGAGTGGGACGGGATTGCGTATCGGGCGAGGCACTCTGCGTACCACACTGGGCTGACGGAGACCTTTACTAAGGTGTCCACCTATTGGTACTACACCCCGGAGAGGCTCTACGAGATGCACAAAATTGGCGATAAAGGTTGCTGGCGCGGCTGCGGACAGGAAGGTACTCTCACGCACATTCTTTGGGAGTGCCCGGTGCTGTCGGCCTATTGGAAGGAGGTCTTGGATGAGGTAGACAGGCATTTTGAGATAGAACTCCCGCGCTTCCCTGCGTATGTCTTGCTAGGCCTCCCCAATGACCTGATGTACCCGCTCAAGTCCCGCAGGGGTAGACAGATTGCGATTGCGCTAGGCTCAGCGGTTCAAAACATCCTTGTACTCTGGCGTACCCCCACTGCCCCCTCTATCACTGGTTGGCTACACAGGCTCTGGCAGGTGCTGGGTATGGAGAAGATGTCGCTAACAGTGGCTGGGAATGTGGACCAATTTGAGGAGCTCTGGCACCCCTTTTTAGCACTGCTGTCCACGGAATTTCGCGAGCTCACATGTCCACGATACCTGCGACTCCTTAGGCTGACGCCGCCGGCGGCTCCAGCGGAGTGAATGTGGTGGGATCAGGGGTTTGGGGCTGGGGGTGGGAGGCGGGGTTACATGCTTCTAATGCTGACTTTCGGACGAGGACGTTGGGGTATTGTTTCTTCTTTTTTTCTCCTTTGCTTTTCTTTCTTCTCTTTTTCCGGGGATGGGGGGCTGGAGGGATGGTGTGTTTCTTTCCTGTGTTGCGGGACGCCACTCTAGCTTGGCCTTGCTCGGGGAATGGGGGTCTACTGGAGGGTCATTTGCACTGCCTTATTGCCTTATGTCTTATGCCTTATTGCCCTCCGGGGCTTCCTGCCTCCCTACTTTCCCTCTGAATCACTGCAACGTTTTGCGTCTTGTATTGTATGTTCGCTTGACCTCCTATTCCCTTCCCCATGTTTTTTGTACCTTAATAAAATACTTTAAACCTAAAAACGACCTTATTTCCTCTTTTAAACTAGGAGCTGGTGATTTTATAATGTTCTCCACCAGTGAAGGTTTTGGTTTAACTCCTTCCTCGCTTACTATGTGGCCCAAATACGAGACGCTTCTTTGCCCAAACTTACATTTTGTTAATTCTACTGCCAATCCAGCTGATTGTAATGTTGTCAAAACCTGATGTAACCTTGAGTCATGTTCTTCTTTGTGTGCAGCAGCAATTAGAATATCGTCTTGGAAGAAACAGACCCCTTCCATTTTCCCAAACAATTTGTGCATCAGCCGCTGAAAAACACCCGCAGCTGATGCGAGCCCAAAAGGCATACGCCTAAATTGGTAACACCCAAAAGGCGTAATAAAAGCCGTGAGACTTCTTGACTGCGGCTCCAACACAACCTGATGATATGCGGCCGAAAGATCAGTGGTGGAAAACCATGTTGCACCTCTCAAAGAAGACACCATCTCAATATTTTTTGGTAATGGGAACTTTTCTATATCTATATTATTATTTAAATGACGTAAATCAGTGCACAAACAAATTTTTCTGTTCGGTTTTCGTCCAACCATGACCGGAAAAATCCATTCAGATGTTTCAATCTCCTCGATGACCCCCTTTTGAAACAACCCTTGTATTTCTCTTTTGACCTTGTCTCTAATTAACATAGGAATAGTCCTTACTTTATGGACTCTGGGTACTGCATTGCTTTTAAGCACAATTTTGTGTTCAAATCCTTTCAACATCCCCAAATCCTGCTCAAAGACCATAGGAAGTTTGTTTTTTAACACTTCACTCATCTTACTGGATTCATCCATAATAAGTACCTTCTCTTCACTATTCGGATCTAGTATTATGTGTAAGTCTTTCTGGTCAAACCAGCCTAAGACAGATGGTCCCACCTTGGCTACATATAGTTTTCCTCTTGTAGATCTTCCTTTAAAAAGGAAAATAAGCCATCTGAATCCCAACATGTCAATTTTCTCACCCGTGTAACTGACAGGATTCACTTCTGAAACATTCAACTTATCTCCAATTTTGTCTACAAATTTCTTTTTCCAAACCTCCTCGTTTATAATTGTATAAGGAGACCCAGAATCAGTGTAAACATTTACATACACATCCCCAAATGACACTTCACAAATAGATTTCCCTTCCATTGACTTCTCATTAATATTCAAGACTACATTTCCTCTCACATTCTTCACGCAATCTTCATTATTCTCAAACTCCTCGTCATTACAACCTTCATCATTTCAAATACATTTGACATTGCTACGCCTACGGCACATTTTGCTGAAATAACCTAGAAGTCCACAAATGCCACATTTCTTCCTTAAGGCTGGGCACTGTTTACTAAATGCTAAATGTTCCTTGCTGTCACATCTATAGCACCTCCTTTCGCCTGTCTTTGTTGTCACTCCTCCCTGGTATTTTGACGGTTGGTTGGTCCATTTTCCCGGAGCTTAGAATTTCATTTGGTTAGTTTGATTATTCACAAGTTTTTTTGTTTATTAGTTAGTTTAGCACAGTTACTTAAAACCATTGCTATAAAAACAGCATTAGCACATATATAAAAAATCAGCAATAACACATTTGTCATGTTTAGGATAAAAGGAAGAAAACAGAAACACAAAGCTGAGAAACTGCTTACTGAGCTTAGTGGCTGTTGTGCTTCTAAGAAAAACAGTCTTGTAGTTGCCGATATAAACATTTTGCTACGCAAAACCAAAATTAAAGATAATAAAAACGAAAAGTGCTATACCACGGGGGAAAAAGTCTGTGATGAGTTTTTGAGGGGGGAGGACGTGGAAGAGCGGGGGGCGAAGAAGGTGACCGAAGATTGTCCAAGAGTCTCACAAATTTTCCCGACCTTGCAAGCACTTTGATGTCAGTGGATGCGAAACAAAGAGCCGAAGCCTCCCAGCATGTCCTAAAGCCCCATCTTAGATACAAGGGTTTTAAGAGAGACTTTCTTGGGGCAGCTAGGGCCGGGCAACAACACAGGAGATGTAGCCATGACTCAGAGTGGTAATTGCACAGTCTGCAAACCCCCCCCTCCCTTGTTGGAGCCCATCTGTTGAAAGCCGTTGAACGCAAGCCAAGAAGTCGCATGAACATAATGTTTTTCCGTGCTACTGCATTTAGGTTTTCCTGGAAATAGGCTTGCGGTTTCCTGGGAAGATACGAAGAGTTCAGTGGGAGCAAAATGGAAGATGTTTTTACGGAGTGCAAATCCATGCGATGGGAAATTAATTTGACCTGTCTATTGATGGTATTTTTCCAGGCTGAGTATGGAATGGAATCTAAAAAGAGGGATGCGTTGTCCATCTCTAGCACTCTTATGGCATTTGCAATCTGAGTGTTCCAAGGGTTGCCAGGACTGGAAAAGGTTTCTTTTAGGTGGGATTTTAAAGTGTTTTCACCCACTTTTAATAGCCGTATGAAATATTCAGGGTATCGGCCTCACAGTAAATTGATTGTCTTTGTAGGCCCAGCTCCAAACGTAGTCTTGCTTGCTGAATGAAGCTTGGGAGGTGGAAGATTTTTTTATATGTGGAGATTTGGGCGAGATCAAGACTAGCAGAGCGTGCCCCGGAAAAGGCCTGATGCCCATAGGTTAAGGCAGGAAGTAGAGTAGCTTTGATCACCTTCAAAATGGCTTCTGCAGAGGGACTGCATAGGGACAGGTTCAGCCGAGTCAGGGAGTATGTGATTGCTCCTGCTTTCTTTTGCACGGCAGCTAGATGAACTGTAGGTCTAGACGTCTTGTTGAACCAGACTCCCAAATAATTATATTTTGCAGTTTTGTTGATCCTGGCAGGCCCGATGTTCCACCTTAAGCATTTCTTGTTCTTACATCTGCCAAATATCAGTACCTTGGTTTTTGCCTGATTGATTTTCAAGACATTAGCGATGTTGTATATATGGAGCGTACTTAACGCTCGTTGGAGACCCGATTTGGCTTGGTCCATTATTACAATGTTATCCGCATATTGTAATATATGCAGGGACTTTTTACCAGGACTGAGTTTTGGCGGGAGATTGCTGTCCCCTAAAAATGTTCCAAGATCAGCAGTATAAAGATTGAATAAGCGAGGGGCGAGAACGCAGCCTTGCTTTAGCCCGTCAGCGACACTAATTCTTGAAGAGACTGTCTATGGGCCGGTTTTGATTTGCACCCATGTGTTCTTGTGCAGTGAGGTGAGTGCTCTTAGGAGGCTCTGCGGGATCCCCCACTTGTTCAATTTCCTCCACAAGGTGTTCCGAGACACTTTGTCAAAAGCCGCTCTGTAGTCAACAAAGAAGCAGTAAAGTGGAAGATGGTTTTTTTGGGCTGCTTGTTGACTCAGGATGGCTAGAGTGGTGATATTGTCTATTGTGGAGGCCGATGCCCGAAACCCCGTTTGGTAGTATGGTATTACGTTGTTGTCAGCAACCCATTTTTCAAGCACCCTAAGAAGACATCGTGCGTATGCCTTTGCCTCAAGGTCTAACAGTGCGATGAGTCGGTAATTAGCCGGGAGCATGGGATCTCCTTTCTTGAATATTGGGCATAGAATCGAGCCTAACCATGTGTCTGGTAGCTGGCAAGTCTTGAACACGTTGTTGTATAGAGGAGTCAAGAGGGCCGCCCACTCTTCCAGGGCACATTTAAATATCCCAGCCGGAAGACCGTTGGGCCCTGGAGCACCGTCGTTTTTCATATTTCGCAGATGCTTGGAGACCTCGGCTGCAGTGGTCAACTCATGAGTTTCTGTTTGAGTGGATTCAACACGATCTCCTAGTCCGATCACCACTGGGTCCGAGGTATCACTGCGATATAGTTGGGACACGTGCAGGGCCCAGTCTTCTTCGCAAACCGCGTTTCCTCTCATCTTGTTCGTGGAACGGAGTTTGTTCATGTTGGTCCAAAACTTGGACTGGCTGTTGCCCTTAAGCAGGTTGAATATTTTTAGCCACTCGGAGTGTTCTTTTAGTCTCTTGGTTTCCCATAAGGATTTCTTGAAGGTCTTTCGCAGCAATGCCACATTATTGGCAGTATGTACAGTTCCGATCAGTTTTTGCCTACGCACAGCCCTCCTGAGGGTCTTTCTTTGGGAGGCTAGTGCTGGATCATGAATTTGCTTCGGACGTGGCCCAGATGATCTAGGCTGAACCTCGCGGCCTACCAATAGATCCTGTAATTTAACGATGGCATTATCCCACTGGTGATGTAATTCTGTGGGGGCCTCTAGTCTGAAGCTAGCTATTTCGGCCTTAAGCCAAATTCCCACCTTGACAGAGCCTAGAGAATCCCATTTAATTCTTCTAGCCAAGGTGTGGAGTTCGGCCTGCGATGATTGCCCCACTTCTGTTGTTTCTGCGGCAACCGGCATTTGCAAATGCAATGTTACCGTTAGGGGTTGTGGTCGCTCTCCATACGATCTAGAATTTCCATCCTGGCCAGATTATTGCCCAAAAGCGGTGATAAGAAAATAGTCAATTGTTGAGATGGTTCTAAACGTGGGCAGAAAATGAACACCCGGGTGCTGTTCCAGTATAATTTGCTGGGCTGACCGGAGGTTGTAGGTTGTTAGAAAAATGGTCATTACTTCCTGCTCTTTCGTTTTCCTTGCTAGGAGACCATTAGTTGCAAGGTCTTTGATGTTAAAGTCTCCTAATAACAGTACCTCCGTAAGTGCGAATTCCAATAGAAGATCTTCCAGATGTTTTACCAGTAGATCAGTTGCAGTTGATTTTGTGGTTTTCGCTATATTATGGTAACAATTGATTAGGAGAATTGGGAGGGCCCTACCTGACAGTGAGAGGCCGGTGATAAGTACTGTCTGCCCTGTTGTCAGGTTCCAAGGAATAGGTGTGACTGTTATCCTGCAGCTGTGCTTAATGTAAATTGAGAGGCCCCCAGAGGGTCTTCCGCAGGGGTTGTCCTGGACGGCTCGTTGAAAAAGTTCGTAATAGCCAAGCAGAGGCGATGGAGATAGAGACCAAGTCTACTGGAGACATATGGTATCACTTTTGTTCAGGAAGTCCACGGCAGATTTTCAGGCAAGAATTGACTTTAGCCCAGCCACATTCCAGGATGAGATGGTTAATTTAGGGTTGAACCGGCTGGCGCCTGCGTTAAGAAGGGCGCTGCTGGACTAATTTAGTAAGAGGCTCAAGGGCAGAATAGCCGTGGCGAATATAGTCTGCGTAGAAGGCAGAACAGTTAGGTTTGCAACTTATCAAGCATTGGTTGTTTTGACATGCGATGTTTAAGAAATTTGGTTGTGTTTTGTATTTTAAACACCGCTCCTGCATCTTTATCTGGGGCTTTCACTGTTTCTTTAATTACATTGGCGCACCTTCCTGACATTTTGGATTTTCTTATCGCTAAAACATCCTCCAAAGGCGCGTCACCATTCACCCATAGACGATCTTGTTTAGATGAATTATTATTGTGCATCACCAACTGTTCGCGAATAAAATCATCATGTAGATTACCAAATTTACAGTCAATCGTCCTACTGTTTTTTAAATCGTCAAGCCACTCATCTACCATTTCATCTTTAGTTGGTTTCCTTTGAAAGAACCTGTGTCTAATTACCCCTATGCACACTTTTGGGGCAAAATACTTATCCATATCCTTAAGTGTATTTTCAAACACATCCAAATTGGTATCTTCTACTTTTGTCATCCTCTAATGGGTTTTTAATCCTATTGGTCTAAGCGAATGGAGGAGTATTCTCTTCTTTTGTTCCGCTTTCATTTTCCCTGCCTCATCAATTGCAGAAATAGAATTTACAAAGTATTCCTTCCATTCTACCCATTTAATGTTGGGCTGTGACCTCTTAGCCCAAAAAGGTTGTGGAGCAATAATTGAAAAATTCTGTTGTGCCATAACAAGTTCCGTTTCTTCACTGTTACAATCTCCTTTTTCCATAAACTGTATATATATCTCTTGAAATTATAATCTCACCAGTCTCTGTAAAGTTTATTCAGCAATTTCCAATTTAACATCTGAAATAATAATTTTATTTTTCACTGTTTCCTGACTGCCTCACCTGTTTCCTCTATTCCATTTTCTACTTCTGCCTAAACGTTTCAACTATTGCGTTCACTGTGACTCCGGCAAGTACTTGTTCCAACTCGAAGTTCTGATTTCTGTCAGCCAAAATGGCCACCGCGCAGGGAAACGCACCGTGACCCTTAGCGATGACGTCGGTACGCGCTACTCTCATTGCATACTCGCTGACGTTGCATTTCCTCATCAACGTCGTGAGGTCCGCATCCTTCACGCTCCCGGAATGTCGCCGCTACTCGAAAGATGCAGCTGAAGGCGAATTCCCAAACGCTTCAGTTCACATCAAAGTAAGGTAACGAGTACTTCTTACCCCAAAATTAAGTTCCACAGCTAGCCGTAACTACAAAGTTGGTGAAGAGAGTTTCTTGTCTTGACATGTACACCTTGTCATCAAAACGTTATTTCCAATTTTCACCATCCAGCGCTCACATCGATTTTCACCGTGGTGTAGCTTAAATCTTGTTCATACTCCGTCCCTCGTCGCCATTTGTAGTGAGGAGCAGGAGGCGATATTGGTAATATAATATACTTTAATTAGTTATATAATTAAATGAGGAAACAAGCGTACGCCAGGAATACAGCTTCACCTACAATCCTCCAGCAGCAACTGCTGTATATGGAATCGAATACATAATCATGCGCGCAACACCCATTGGGCTCACGGGGCTTCAGCCCCCCCCCCCCCGTCGTGTGTGTCAGCCCAGGCTGACACAGCTTTGCGGGCTGGCGACGATCGAATTGCAGCCGCACCCGAGTACTTAACAGGTCTTTAAAAGACCATTAAGACCATTTACTTGTAAATTAGGCTTTTGTTATGTTTTCACCCCTTCTTACAGCCACTCTGTCTATGGTTGTTTGAATTAGCTCCCTCCCGAAATATTTTTCAGCCCCCCTCTCCCCCCGAAATTTTGGCTCTAGTTGCCCGCCTACAAAGGATACACATTCCATGGCTCGCTAAGGCACGAGTCTTAAAGACACAAACCATAAGAAAATATATCGTAATGCAAACTAATGCAGACAAACACATATATAACAGACTTTCTGTAGAAATCCCACAGTTGTCATTCCCCAGAAAGATTATGGCTGTCCGAGCCCAACTGGATAGGGTCTTTGGAGAGACCAGGGAGGCAGATGCCTTGGCATCTTCGGCAATGTCAAATATCTTGGATAGGGCCCCTGCTACATCCAGTAACTTATCCTGACACGAGCGCCAGGAGCCATCTGTTTCCTTTTTGGGGCCATAAACAAACTTCGCCTAAAAAGTAGCTAACTTGGCATGTATTTCACTTGTGAGGTTGCAAACGGCCAGCCATATAAGAGGCCTCCTTAGGGGCCGGGAACCAGTCTGCAAAGCACGGATGGAGAGATCGTCCGGATGAAATATGTCTGAATCTGGGACTGAGGTTGTTTTCTAAAGTAATGGGATTGCCAGAAGACTCCAGGGTCTGCTGGAGTCGCTGTACCCATCAGAGGCATTTGGATGCTCATCTTCAGGATCTGGAGGGGTGGAGTGGGGGGCCTCCTATTGTACTAGGGATCTGAGCGTACGTGGTGGGAGGTTGTGAGTCCATAAAGGCCTTCTTAAGGCACGCAAAGGAGCCTAGATCGACCCGTGGGTCGTTTGCACACTTGGGCCTGTCTTGTACTAGTGCTGAAGGCTGCCCTGGAGGTGTGGGGGCAGGAGTCCCAGAAGGTTCTTCCCATGGCTTGAGGGTTTTTTGGCTCTGTGCTTATAGCAGGAGTATTTTCTTCTCCAAAAGCGCCACAACCTGGGATACTGCCTTAAAAATGCAGCCGTCTATAACCTGGCAGAAGTGAACATCAATAGGGGAGGTAAGTAATGTCTTCTTCCTCCATATACACCTCAGAGTCCGTCATAGTTAATAATGGGGATTGTAGTATAGCCTATGAGGAAGAGGGCAATATAAACTTCTTGGCAAACCCAGAAAATTATGTGAATCCCAGAAGGGACTATGAATCAGGTGTTAATAGGCCCCGGGACCAGAACTCCCTTCAATATATAGAGTGAAATATGTATATAGCTACCTGGGACGTGTCCCAAATAATGGCTCGCTCAAAACTGTCCATACCCGCTGAGCTAGTGTTCAGCTCCAACAAGCTTTTGCAATGCAATAGGTCTCGCATTGGGAAAGTTTGAGCTATTGGTTTTGTAAATGACAATTTTTTATGTATGTGTTGGATTTGAAAGTTGCTAAATGAATAGCTTTGTCATTTACAATGCCAATAGTGACACCTATAGCCTTTGTAATGCAACAAGTTTTGTATTTACGTGACTTGGATGTATTGATATTACAAATAACAATGGCTTTTAATTTTTTTAAATAATTAATAAAAATAAAAGTGATTGTAATTTATAATGGCAATAGCTTACATTTTTGTAAATAACTTTTGTGAAGATTATGTTAAGTGTATTTTATTGTGATGAAAATCCAAGAACAGATGTGAAATATTAACATCTTTTTGTGACATTTGTAATAAAGCTTGAAACATTGAGAGAACATATTTGAACCAGTTGTTGTTGAATGGTTGCACAGATTGATGCTGTGATGGCGTGGAGTGATGTTGTGGTGGCGACGAGTGTTGCTGTGGCGTTCAGTGAAGCTGTGTTAGCACATAGTGATATTGTGGTGCCCCTGAGTGATGTTGTGGTGCCCCGGAGTGATGCTGTGGAGGCCGTGAGTGATGCTGTGGAGGCCGTGAGTGATGCTGTGGAGGCCGTGAGTGATGCTGTGGAGGCCGTGAGTGATGCTGTGGAGGCCGTGAGTGATGCTGTGGAGGCCGTGAGTGATGCTGTGGAGGCCGTGAGCGATGCTGTGGAGGCCCTGAGTGATGCTGTGGAGGCCCTGAGTGATGCTGTGGAGGCCCTGAGTGATGCTGTGGAGGCCCTGAGTGATGCTCTGGAGGCCCTGAGTGATGCTCTGGAGGCCCTGAGTGATGCTCTGGAGGCCCTGAGTGATGCTCTGGAGGCCCTGAGTGATGCTCTGGAGGCCCTGAGTGATCCTGTGGAGGCCCTGAGTGATGCTGAGGAGGCCCTGAGTGAGGCTGTGGAGGCCCTGAGTGATGCTGTGGTGTTCCATAGTGATTGTGTGCAATGTGGCTGAGACACCTGTGGGAAAGAGTACCTAAACGACCACAGATACTGACTACGGACCTCTACCAGATCCAGGTACCAGAGAAAAGCCGTAAGACAGAGCAACTACAAGTCCCAGTGAGTAAAATATAAAATATGCTGGGTGCGACATCACTACTGTGCCACACACGGCAGGTCCATTGGTAAACAATAAGTCACCTGTTGTTAGTAGCAGTTTGAGTCTCAACGTGAATGGGATTAGTATATCCGTGCATCAAAAGAGTTTCTGGTACTGTGCTTCCAGTTCATTGTGAATGGGTATTCTCTACATATCTTTCCTTTCTAAGTCTAATTGTCTTTGCTGTTAAGCAATCAATTCGCAACACGGATCTTCATGCAGATATCCATTTACTCCAGCAGTTGCCACACCTTCTGCCATGGGTGGTGCACCTGCGTATTACTTGGTGAATATGGTGGCATCCTTGAAAGGAGGGCGAGCCCCTTCCTACCCGCACAACTGTTGCTGCAGCCGGTATACCTGGATCTGAGGCTGAGCGCGCGCTCTTGCCACTCTTCTGAGGGACGGCTCTCAAAACCACAGGCCGCTCTGATTCACGCTCGCCAGGCAGACAGAATCCATAGTATCGACATGCCTGTCAGGGCGCAGAGTGCAGTCCTTCCGTGATGGGTTCAATGGCGAGGGAAAGGAAATACTATCACTGTTTTTGGGGAGGGGGGTGGTTGAAAACATGAATTTTCCCGCTCAAATATTGCCCTTACCAATGCTTGCAAAGTAAGCAATAGTAACATTTAACAGCAGCCGCTTTCGTTCAGGATAAATAAACCCGTTCATCTCTCGGCATGATACGTGTTTACACCGGATCTTTCTCACCAGGCATTGTGTGCTTTCTATGACCCGACTCTGAGCAATAGTAACTTTTTGGGTAAAAACTGCGAGGCGTGGCAGCACTCCATTCACCTATGGTTGATATTGTCATTAGCTGCTTCCCTGACACTCTAGCCCCAGAGATTACTGCTGGTAGCTTTCTCGGTTTTTTTCCCTCGCTTTCTTCCGCAAATTCCTGTGACGTGGAGCTCGTTTTACAGGCGCCAGAGAGAGAGTGAGAGGAGGGGAGGGGAACGGCGGGGGAGGAGAGCGTGAGCTGGTTTGTCCAGAAACAGAGTTGCCTCTGGCAGAGTAAAAGAAACAAACTAGAATCCAGGCTAAGTATTATCAGTGGAAATGTACTGCTGCCGCGCAGGTGCATACCGTAGTTCAGGCCGGCGCTTTGGGTTTCCTTGTCGAATACTCCAAATGTCAGTCAGTAGCAATGAGTGGATAAAGTAACTGGGGAAAGGTACTTTTGCTGCGCGCGACCCAATCCCAAGGCGCGCGTCGGAATCGGACTCTACCATGCGTCTCAATGTGCGCGTGGCCAGCTCTTGTCTCCACTCGTTGTCGGCTGAGCCGACAGCTATAGTTCTCGCAGCGAGAGTGCGCTTTCGCATTATTCAGGTGCATGGGCCCCCTAGCGGCCAGATGACTGCGCCACGCCTTCGGAGCCAGCAAAACAGTGAAGCTGCCGTAAAGGAGTGGAAACGTTCCAATCCGGAGGCCACGCTGTGAAAGTAAACAAGTCATATTAAAATAACCACACGTTAGCTGCAATCCTCCCTGCGGGAATACTGGCCATCCACACTTGTTTTAGCAACCAAATAACGTACAAAGTGACATTATACGCAGAAGTAACAACACTTAGCTAAGGCAGCCGGAGCAGTGAAGAAAGAGAGGATCGAGCAAGGAATGTTGAGATGACCTGCAGCATTCTGATTGGATGGACTGTTTTCTTTCCCCAATGAGTCATGGCAATTGAAGTTTAATGTTAAGATCTACATAATGTTTAATGGCTGCTGAATATAATAAAGTGGAGAAAGCTGAAGCCTAATCCTCACTCTAGTCCTGACATAGCATTAGTCCAACTCCTTCCCTGATCATAGCTTTAGGCCGTGGCGGCGTGGGCATGTACCTTGCAAATAAACATTATTTATCTAGTTCTTTTCTAAAGTGCTTGGCTGAGGAAGCTCTAATACATGTAGATGTGAATTTTACACATAAAAAACAGACTTCTGAAAGGTGCGGGCTGCAGTATGAACTTATGGTGCTTGTAAAGCTTACTTTGAACCTTTTCCTTTATTGACGAGCATTACTTAGTTCAGATATTTAGTTTCACCGTGGTTGAAGAGGCACCCAGCATACCGTCATAATTCGTCCATGGTTCCAAAAATCCACTTTGGGAACATTTCCTTTCATATTATTCGCATAATGAATTTCATGCAGGCTGTGTTACCAGATTTAAGTGACTTACTCTGTCACTGTTCTTGTGGCTGCATTTGAAACTTTACTTTCTGAGCTTTACCCTGTGATTAGTAATTGTCACAGTTAGTGCCCTGGTACAATGCTAATTTGAAGTGACAAGTCCAAACTGGCCCTCGTAACATGAAGAAGCCGAACAGGTGTGAGGGGTGGGTCTTCCCGTGGGCTCAGCTGAACTTCCAGCCAGAGAGATTTAGCAGAGGACGTGAAGTGAACCTTGAATAAAGCTGTCAGGAGCAATTATCTCAGCGGTATTTTGTGGACAGAGCGGGCTGTTGTGCCACATAACCTTCCAATCTGCTGCCCCGTGTTTTTTCATCTACTCAAAATGTGAACTAGCGTCCTGAATACTTTACAGTTGTTTTCCTTTTTCCTGAACATGTTTGGTTGCATCAGAAAGGTAAACAAATTGAAATCGTTTAAATCCTCGGTTCCATATCAATGGCAGCAAAGAGGGCTGCACATTAAAGAAAGAAGGGAACTCAGAGAGACCAAGGGCAGTGTGTGCCAAAAGAACATTTACAGGGTGTGATACTCGGAAGTAAAAAGGACCTGCTTAAATCTCATCCCATCGCGAGATAAAGCAGACTCTAGAAATGGGACGTGTTCAGGTCTACCAAGATTTCCGATACAAAATTCAATTGTGTAATTGAACATGTAATTAAATTAACATATTTGGAACAGCGTTGGGTAATTGCAGTGCTGCTAACTTTTTATTTCAATACCTACAAAAGGTTTTTTTAAACATGCCATTAATGTATTTTATAGAACATAGACTAAAACTGCTAGCCTGATTCAAGACGCAAAGCTAAGTAGAGGGTTACACTCGTCATACACATCCATCCAAATGAACCCTTTGTTATCATAAAATGCAATGGTTTAGAAACGTGTTCTTAATGCTCAACTTTCTCATCACATCAACCGATACTGTGACCCTTAATTAAACGTTTGTAACTACTGTAGACACAGAAAGGGGTCATGATTTTAGACAATCTTAATTTTTCATAGTTACTGCGATGCACCCATGGAATTTTTTTAACTCATTCCTGCAAAAGCTCCATTGATCCAGTCTGTGGTTCCAGCCGCGTTGTGCATTCTAGCGAGAGTGAAAGTTAGATACCTGTACAACCAGTGCACCCGCACTTTCATTCATGAGTAGAAAGGCCAGATGAAAAGTTATAATTCTGTACGCAATTCTATCTGACAGATTGCCATCCTTTTACATTATTCGATATAGCTAAGAGGGAACAACAACGAGAACTTCGCGCAGATTGAGAATATGCCTTTGTCACTCTCCATCTCTGAGCCATTGCCATATATATGCTTTTCATTTTCCCCACAGCCATGACTTTGTCATTTTTAGTACATTTTAGAGCAGGACCTCAAGTTTCTCGCCAATCCTCTGGTCATTGATTGAGACATGACACTGGTTGTTTGAGACATTACACTGGTTTTGATTAATCTATTTATGAAAATTGTTGTTGTAGTCTCTTAGTGGTTGAAAGTAGGCTGCCGGAATGAGGTTAATCTTTTTAGGTTTTGCCTGGCCGTAGCACTGCGCAGCAGTGCTCGCGCAGGCGAAATCTTATGATCCTACAGTATGGGGCTGTGTCCCGCCTCTGTCTTCCATTGGCTAGCTCCATAAATGGAGGCCAGCCATATGAACAGATTGGTTAGAGGTACCACGATATCTGGAATCTATTATTTTGTACACTTCTCGCTGCGGTCTCTGCCTCCCGTGCGGTTTCTGCGGGGGCGGCTCAGAGGAGGCGGGGAGAGCCATCCAGACAAGCGGACCAGGTCGGGACTGGCTCTCGGCGAGGGGCTGCGTGTCATTTCCTGTTTCTGCCCAGTCCTCCGCCGCCTTCTCCCCTCCCCTTTCATTGCTGCCCTCCCCACCCTCCTCTCCCTGTACCAGCAGGATCAGGCACCGCTCCTGCTCTGCTGCTGCTGGGGCTCTCGGAAGCGTACGGAGGGACCGTCCGGGGCTGCCACCCTCTGCCCACCGGGTGCGCATCACAGGGTCCGAGGTAAGACCGCGTCACCTCGCAGCGCTATGTGCCCTGACCCGAGTTATGCAGACTTGCGAAGTGTGTAAAAGTGCTGAGTTTCAAGTGCTGCTCAGCTTTTTGGGGTGACGTCGGCAGCTCTCTACAAATCTATTTCATAGTTTTCCGTAGTTTTCCCATTGTGTCTCCGGTGCCAGAGTTGTAGTGCGCGGAGAGCTAATGCATGTTATTGCTGCTGCACTTTATTTTCAGTTGTTGCCATAAAGTGCACCAGTCTCCTGAGTATTTGAATGTTTCGGCTGCAAGAAGCAATGCTTGGCATCTGTGTGCACATTTTGTTTCTGGAAAGCCAGTCTCGTCCATAGAGCACACCTCTGGCTGGCGGGCGAAGCATCCCTTTAGCCGTGTTTACCCCCAGATAGGATGCAGGAAACGCAGCCAAAGCTGGGAGGCATTTTGGAAAGGGTGTGCTCTCCCGCGTGCTCTCCTGCGTCAGTCGAGTCCCCCTTCTACCGGGATCTGGTGCCACAGACCCCCTCTGGACCTGAGTGCCATGTCCACAGCCACCAGGGCAGCCCGGGCAGGACGGGGCCTCTACCTGCCCGATCTCGGACCACCCACCGTGCGGTGTTAGTGCTATTGTATTTATTTTATCACTCGGCCGCTCCCCTTCTCGGCATTCTTCATGTATGGCGTTCATTGAGCCTTTGGCCGTAGAGTTTCATTGGTGACTACACGCAGCCTCGCTTGGGCAAGTCAATTGGCTTTCACAGTGATTTCAAGCTCGGTTTTCACTGTGAGTGCACACTTCGATTTCACTGTGGATGCGCACTTGGTTTTCACTGTGGATGCAGACTTGGTTTTCACTGTGAGTGCATACTTGGTTTTCACTGTAGATGCAGACTTTGTTTACACTGTAGATACAGACTTGGTTTTCACTGGATGCACACTTGGTTTTCACTGTGAGTGCACACTTGGTTTTCACTGTAGATGCAGACTTGGTTTTCATATGGTTTAATGTCAGCAGAGCCCTGTCACTTTAAATAATAATATTAATGCGGGTGGATGAAGTGTGTGTGGCTGTGTGTGTGTGTGTGTGTGTCTGTCTGTAGCTGTGTGTGTGTCTGTCTGTAGCTGTGTGTGTGTCTGTGTATGTGGCTCTGTGTATGTGTGTGTGTGGCTCTGTATGTGTGTGTGGCTCTGCGTGTGGCTCTGTAGGTATGTATGTGGGTGGGTCTGTGTGTTTGTGTGTGGCATTTGCGAGAGATTAAGCTATTGGCATTGTAAATGACAGTACCATTTATTTATCTGTTTTCAAAACCAACACATAAATAAAAATGTTGTCATTTACAATGCCAATAGCTCTACTTTTTCAAAGGCGAGACCGTTGAATTGTAAATGCTTGTTTTATTTGCGTCTACCCAATTGACTTACGTGGGTAACATATGTCTCAGCAAAACATCCAGGACATGCAGACAGCAATGTTATTAAATATAGAAGTAAATACAGAGTCCCACCATCTGCGTTCAGAAGCCAGTACAGGATTCAGCAAGAGCCACAGATACAATTCCACTGCTGACAACAGCTCTCCACATTCTGTTTATTTATTTATCTATTATTTACTTATTTGGAGTTTTTCTATAGTGATGCATATCTCCTTTTGGGTATATCAGAGCATTTAGTGAAATAGAGAAAGTTAAATCTATTTATTAACTACCCTACAGCTAAGCTGGGGAGCCTAATTGAATCTACACTGTAACAATTACGTTTTATGTCCTTTCCTGGCTCAGTTGTGTTCCAGTCTGGGCTTATTGACTCTAAGAGACCCCACCCTGTCTGAAGGTTCATTGAGAGAGGAGTTTTACCATTAGTGATCATGGGTTTCTTTTGAGCACATAGTGGGATGTTCAGTCCCCACATGTGAGCTTGGCTTCTAGTAAGCCTTGTGCATTGTGAATAACATGTTAACATTCCTTCGTGCATTTGATGGAAGCCATTGGAGTGTTTTCACTGCTTTTTTGTAGCAGGATTGTTGAGAGTCCAAGCATATCTTGCAGCTAGCTTCTGAAACCATTGAATTCTTGTATGAGATTCTTTTGGAGCCCAATATATTGTGATTTTCAACACACAAAGATATCCATGTACTTTTAGCTGTCTTTAGGCAGTGGCGGAATAACAGGACTGGACAGAGCCAACCGAGGGCACAAGCTCAGCATCTGAAATATGATCGGCCAATATCATGTACACAGAGTAAAAAGGAAAAATAACCCCCCATCCTTAGGATTCGCCCCCCCCCCATCCCCGTCCAGTGACCCGGTGTCACTCCCCAACACCACATGTCCCCCTCCAACCTATACTAAGCCCTCCATGACCCTCCTTACAATCTGTCTTCCTTGGCTCTGTGAGGCACAGTAGTCTAAGGTATCGGGGGCATGTAATTTCTCGAAATTCAGTAGCCAAGAGCGATAAGAATGGGTGCCACAGGTCGTCGTATGTAGATCCCTCCCCCGCCATAGTAAGTGCCAACTTCTCCATCCCAAGCACATGCCACAATCGGTGGAGCCATCCAGTAAAAGAGGGTGTGTTGGGAGTGCGCCAGTGTGTAAGTATATTTTGTACCGCTGGGCCCAGTGCGATGGCCATCTGCCTGCCTCTACGAGATCTTAGTCGGTATGTCAGGGAATTGGGAAGACCTAGTAGCACGTAGGCCGTGAAGCGCGGGATCTCCGTCTCAAAGTGCTTATCTACCTCGCCCAACACCTGAGTCAAGTAGGGTGGAATATGTACACATTCCCACAGCAAATGCACTAGGTGGCCCACCTGGTCACAGCCCCGCCAGCAGGTCGCCTCTCGGTCCTTGTCTATCGCATGTAATCGCTCCGGGGTATAATACCAGTATGTCACCACTTGTGAGTCTCTGTGAGTCCCATGTGGTACGCAGAGTGCTGGGCCCGATAATATATCCCCTCCCGCTCTTTGTGGCTGAGCGTCCTGCCTAGTTCTCTCTCCCACCGCTCCCTGCCATGATTATGTGTGTGTGCTTGCGTGACCTTAACATCTTATAAAGATCCGAGATGAGCTTGTCATCGGACTTGCGGGTGATAAGCCATCTTTCATATGCGGAAAGGCGTCTATCCGCGCTCGCGCGAACTTGTGGTTGGAGTGTCCAATGCCGTACCTGGTGGTTCCTCAGTCTTTCTGTCTCCAGGATACCATACTACTGTCGAAATTGAGAGAATGGGACAACCCCCTCTGCTCCATACATATGGTACAAAACCCGGCAACCAGCAGGTCTCCAGTGTGTGAAGGCCGCCGCATCTGTGCCAGGGGTGAAATCAGGGTTATCGACCAACGGAGTGAGTGGAGATAGGAAGGTCGTGAGCTTGTGTTTGATGTTGGTGTATCCCACACCTCAAAGGGTACCCGCGTTATGTGCGAGGCTTACAAATTAGGGGGTCTATGAGGCTTAAGTATGAAAGGGATTTCCTGCAGCCGCGGTCTAGCCGCCACCGCCTTGTCTTGAAACAACCAATGTTTCTCTGATTCCCATCTGCCCCACTCGACCAAATATCGCAATTGAGCCGCCTGGAAGTAAAACTGGGGATCAGGAATTCCTAACCCTCCTGGCTCTGGGGAGAGTGTCACCAGCGTCTTTCACATTTACTGTTTCCGACCATTCCAGATGAACTGGGCTAAGTCTCACTGTGTCTGCCTAATCCATCCAGCAGGGGGTCTGAGAGGAAGGGTACGGAAGAGCTAGAGGATCTGTGGCAAAATAGTAATTTTAACCGCCGCTATTTTGTCCAGCCAGGAAAGAGGATAGTGTGTCCACCATCTCAGCTCGCGTCGAATTTTCCCACGTAGTATAGCATAGTTAGTAGTAACCATAACTGAGAGGGAGGAGGCCAGCTGAATCCCCAAATATGGGAATATATCCGCCGTCCATTGGATAGGGAACAACTTTTGTAACTACTCTCGGGTGGTATGGGACAACGAGAGGTCCAGAGCCAGGGATTTGTCTGCGTTCACCTTAAATCCGGCAACCCGGGCGAAGGCATACAAATCCGCTCTGCACGCTGGAAGGGCTCTCCTCGGGTTGGTTAGTGAGATTAAGACATCATCCGCGTATAAACTAATTTTGTTGATATAGCCGCCAAACTTGATCCCTTCAATCTCTAAGTTCTGTCGAATTCTCTGAGCCAGAGGCTCCATTTACAGGGCAAAAACAAGGAGTGACAGCGGACACCCCTGTCTCGTACCCCTCTTGATAGAAAAAATAGAGGAGGTGTATCTGTTTACTCTAACCGTGGCCGTGGAGTATTTATAACAATTAAAGATAAAGGTGCGGAACTTCTCCCCTATCCCTGCCCTTTCCAGCACCAGCGCTAAATAGGGCCAGTGGACGCGGTCGGACGCCTTTTTGTTGTCTATGGCCAACATCATGTGCTCCCCGGGCACCGAGTAGCCTTTTCTATGAGGTGGAGAATATGCTTGGTATTATCTGAAGTCTGGCGGTCAGGGATGAAGTCCGCTTTATCTGGATCAATAAGGCCGGGCATATGAGGGGCAAGACGAGCGGCAAGAATACCAGTGTACAGTTTAAGGTCAACATTGAGAAGGGATATTGGGCGATAGGCCCAGCATTTAGTTCCATCTTTCCCGGGTGTAGGGATTACCGCTATCGAGGCTCCTAAAAGGTCACTCGGTACCGCTCCCAGTTCTGCAAAGGAATTAAACAGTGGGGTAAGGAGCCGGGCAAGCACAGCACAAAACTTTTTGTAAAAAATAGCGGAGAAGCTGTCTGGCCCGGGGCTTTCGCCAACTTTAGACGAGATATAGGGCCGATAACCTCTTATGTTTAAATGTTCCTATCAAGATGTTCGGCCTGAGCCGCTGTCAAAGATGGCAGGGAAACCGAATCCAAAAAGGCAACCCCTTCAGAGCTAACTGACTGGCCCCCGGTATAGAGTGTAGCATAAAAGTGGCGAAATGTTTCCGCTAATGCGGCGTCCTCCGATATGCTGGTGCCATCCGAGCGGACAATCCCCCTGACCCCTTGTTGTTGACGGACCTCCCTCAGCCTGTTGGCCAAGAGGCGCCCACATCTATCCCCCGTGTAGTAATCGTGTCTTAGTTTCAGGGCCGCAAATTCTGCCCTGTCCTGGTCAAGTGCCGCTAGCTGGTGGCTTACCACCTTGAGCTGTCGGCACACCCTCGGGGCTCCCGTCCTTTGGTGCATCTGCTCCAGTTCACCGACATGTTGCGTGAGTTCCTTCCTCTTGCGCTGGCGCTCCCTTTTGTCAGCAGCCGACACAGCAATAAATTCCCCCCTAACCACGGCTTTCAGCGCTGCCCATTGGGTTGCGAGGGTTGTGTCCGAGTTCGCATTATGAGAAAAGTAGTCGGTGATGGAGCGTTGTATGTGTTTTACTACTTCAGTCCTGTGTTAAGAGTGTTCCTGAGACGCCATACTCTGGAGGGCCGTGATGTGGGTGGGAGGGTGAGAGTGGCAAACACCGGAGCATGGTCCGACAGTGAGGCCACCCCTATCTCGACTGTAGTCCTGAGCGCGTGCATTGGGGCGGAGACCAGCAGATTGTCCAGTTTGGCGTAGGTCTTATGTGTGTTGGAGTAGTAAGAGTATTCCCTATCTAGGGGGTGGAAGCTGCGCCAAAGATCGTGAAATCCCAAGTCATTTAAGCGTTCGCGCCTCTCAGCCGAGAGTGCCCCTACCTGGTGAGAGCGCTGACAGGATCTGTCCAAAAGGTTGTCAAATACTAGGTTTAAGTCACCTCCTAAAAGGATATTATGGTCTGTTGTGGCTGTATGTTCAGTAAGAACAGAGTGTAGGAACCTCTCCTGGCCGTCATTCTGGGCATACCAAGAACATATTTAAAAGGTCAAAAGGAAATGTGAAGAGAAAAAAAAAGGTTTGAAAGAGGGACCACCTAGTAAGTGATGTAAGGAAAGATCCAGTTATTGGGCTGACTAAAGATCAAGATTTGACTCTGATGTTTCAGTCCAGAACAAAGAAACATTAGCAAAAAAAAGCCTTTGTATTGTCAAGTGAAATTTAACCGTAAGCATATATTCACACGCAAACGCAACAATATGTGGTGTTGGACTGCACACACACAAGTAAAGTGTAATGATTGGTTTAGTGTCAGAATTTTGTGATTACAAATGCAAACGTTTTGTGTTCCCATTGCCATCAGCTCATCACTCCACGTATCAAAGGCTTCATATTTTTCTGAAAGCAACAGATGCAGAAAGCCTGTTTTTAGATCTCAATTCTGGTTCCTTATGAGAGATTGGACACATGTAGACAACAGTAATATTTAATGTGTAGGTAGAGCACTCTTCACATTTAATTGACGTCTTCTTATTTTAACACGTTTTTACCCAGTTACAAAAGTACTTGTGTATGTTTTTTATATAGATGGAAGATTAAATCAACCAGCAGAGCTGTATTGACATGCTTGAATAGTCAATTTATATTTGCTATTCTAGTTGAATGTTGAGTTCCGGTCTCTTTATAGAGTACAGCTGTTGACTACTTTCTCCACTGGTGTAAGAAGACTGGCATTGTAGACCCGAACATTTTCAACTAGAGAACTTATTGGAGTGTGCTTTTGAATATGAATGAAAGTTGTGCTGAAAATGGGTTCTGTTGCTGGTTTGCCAAGCCCAAGAGTGTCCCATGCCCTCTAAGGCAAGATGGAGGATTTTGCAAGTGGACAACCCTGCTTGTAGATTCTGAGGTCAACTGATATTCGTTGATATTTGTGTGGAGCAAGCATTATTTTCTTTTTTTTATTACATACTAGCTTACCCGTCGCGCGTTACTGCGATCTGAGAAGAAAGTAAATTTAAGGAAACTTGTTATGATAACATTTAATTTACATTGTGTAATTTTCATTGAAACGTATTCATTTTATTATGGAAAACATTTTAAAGTGTTGTTTTAATTCTGTTTATTTATTCGACTACTTGTGGATACACTGTATTTTTTGTTTTTCCGTCTGGTGCGTACACGAATAAATCAGAATGTTTTCCAACGCGTAAGCAGGCCACATACAGTTGTCCATGTGAGAAGCATGGATTCTCCAAATCTAGTCCACACACTTGCAGCGATTGTCCTTGTGCTTTGCTGATGATCATTGCAAAAGCAAGTCGCACCGGAAACCGGAAAGGTTCAGTATTGGAAAGATTAGGAGGGCCCTGGGGGGCCGGGGGCCTATATTTACCAAATTTGTTGTTTTGCCAGATACGTTCGCAGGAGTGTACTCAACAACTTTTAACAATTTTTTTATTTCTTTTTTTGCCACAAACCTTTGCGGGAGTGTACTCAACAACAAGTGTCATGCCGATCGGGTGACTGGTGTAGTAATGCATAAAGGACAAACAGACATACTTTGGTTTTTATATATAGAGATTTTATACGTTTTCAATAACAAAAGAACTATGTATCATTCTTTGGCAGACTGCACAGCTTAAAAAGCTATCTGTGCCCTCCTCTTACCCCCACCCCATCCCCATCATCTCCAGAACATGAGGAGAGTTCCTTTTAAATTATCAAATAGCATATTTACGCCTCGAAGGACCAGGTATGTTGCATAAAGGGGTTCTAGCTTAACACATCTGTACTGCACCTAGACTTTCCATATTTTTGGTTGTTTTGGTTGACATCCTCTGGCAGGTAAAACTTCCCTTTAAGGCTCATGCCAAGGTTTAGACCTTTCTTGCAGCCCCTCAAGGTGGAGGAAAAGAAAGAGTTTGGATCTTTCAACCTCTGGCTGTATCTGTTTTGACTATTAAAATGCCAATCCACAGCAATGCCAATTTGTAACGGTTACTGTCATGGTCAATGGTATTATGCAACAAAGTCATTTTAGGGTCCCAAGGAAGCTGCCACCCTAACACCACTCCAAGCACAAAGAGCACTCCCAAGCAGAACTTTGCAATCATCTTGCATCCAGCTCCAGACCTTATAGATCAAATCTCCCATTGCAGGATGAGCATTGAAAATGTAGCATTGGGCCTAGCAGTCTCATTTTCTTCAGTCTTTGTTGCATGAGGTATGCATGGTTCATGTATTTTAACTGGATGAATCTATACTTTGATGGTTTTCAGGGGAAATCCCTAGCCTCTCTCCAGTCATCCTTCATGATTAGACCCAGATCTTTCTCCCACACCTCCCATAGGCGAGGGAAGAATCATAGGGATTATTAACTAAGGACCAATAGATCTGTGATATCTTGTGAGCTTTTATTTCTTCCAGTAAAATTTTAGCTCAGAGAGGATGGAAGTCAGGAAGGACCACCTTACCTTGGATGCAGGGCTCCAGAGCATGTCAAAGTTGGAGGTGTATATAGAATAGGGTTCTGTGCAAGTCAAATTCTTCCTGTAATGGCATGACTTCATTGATGTCCCATACATGACTTTTCCCAGATTGTAAATCTCTATGGTGTCCCACTGATGAAAACACTGTACTTCTTATAACTGCCTCAGCAAGTTCCCTGCCCATAATGGTGTCTCCCTAGTTAGTTTATGGTTCCACCAAGGGCCTCGGTTGTCTCATTCCAGATCTGGAGCGCCAGCTTCATAGCCAGTGATAGAGTAGTAGAAATCATCCCCCTGTATTACAAATGTGGCAGCTCACCCCTTGTGTGGCCCATTTGTTTTGCGCATATGCTGGGCCTCATGTGTCCTTACACCACTCATTAATTATTGGCAGGTGAGCTGCTCTGTAATAAGAGGTGGTGTCAAACATTATAATGCCCCCATTATATGCAGATTTAAAACTCTTCTGCAAAGAAATTCGGGACATTTTTGATCCCAAAGAAAGACTCAAAATATTGAATTGATTGTTATAAAGAAGGATTGAGATAGTGGGTAGAGGTCGTTCTGTAGTTGGTAGAGTAGGTGTGGCAGGGACACCTTTTTAACAATCATAGTTCGACCCAGTAATGACTGTGGGAGAGACATTACCACCACCACCCGCAACAGGTTCCCCGAAGACGCTGGAGCAAGATCACCACCGACCAGCTCACCACGTCCCTGAGCTAAAACCCACCAACAACACCACGGACACCGACGACGCAGCCCGCAACCTCACACAGTGGATCACCGACTGCGCCAATGCCCTTGCACCACTGAAGACCCCGCCAAGCAATCTCGGCAGCAAGAAAACCTCATGGTTCACCGACGACCTCAAAGACTCAAAGAAAGCCTGCCGCACCCTCGAGAAAGCCTGGCGCCACAAACAGTCAACAGGAAACATGACAGCCCTCAAGAACGCCACCCGCAAACACCACCAGCTGATCCGCACCACCAAAAGAACATCATTCAGAGAACAACTGGACAACAACACCCACAACAGCAAGGAACTCTTCAGCATCGTCAAAGAGCTCTCCAACCCCAGCGCCAGCAACAACGACATCACGCCATCGCAAGACCTCTGCGACTCACTCGCCACGTTCTTCCACCTTAAGATCGCCGATATACACGACAGCTTCGGCGCACAGACCACGCACCCAACCACCGAACCAACGCCCCCCTCCACCATTTCCACGCCTGGACAGCCCCTCAACACCGAAGACACCACCCACGTGATGAACACCATCCACTCCGGCTCCCCAGCCGACCCCTGCCCACACAACACCATCAACAAGGCGAACTCCATCATCGCACCCCATCTCCGGAACATCATTAACAACTCCTTCGCGTCCGCCACCTTTCCGGAGAGCTGGAAGCACGCAGAGATCAGCGCCCTCCTGATGAAACCCACCGCCGACCCCACAGCCCTCAAGAACTTCTGCCCCATCTCGCTCCTCCCCTTCCCCGCTAAAGTCATCGAGAAGACCGTCAACATACAGCTGACAACTTTCCTCAAAATGAACGGCTCCCTCGACTCGTCGCAGTCCGGTTTCCGAGCGAACCACAGCTCCGAAACCGCCCTCATCGCAGCAACCGATGACATCAGGACCATGCTTGACAATGGGGAAACTGCCGCCCTCATCCTCCTCGACCTATCGGCCGCATTCGATACAGTCTGCCACCGCACCCTAACGACCCACCTCCACCACGCCGGGATCCAAGAAGAGGCCCTGGACTGGATCACCTCCTTCCTCTCCGACAGAACTCAAAGAGCCCGTCTCGTACCCTTCCACACCGCGGCCACCAAGATCATCTGCGGCGTACCCCAAGGCTCCTCGCTCAGCCCTACCCTCTTCAATGTTTACATGAGCCCCCTCGCGGCCATCGCATGCAAACACAGCCTCAACATCATCTCCTACGCAGACGACACCCAGCTGATCCTCTCCCTCACCAAGGACCCCGCCACCGCCAAAGCAAGCCTCCAGGAAGGAATGAAGGACGTCACGGAATAAATGAAGCTCAGCCATCTGAAACTGAACTCAGACAAGATGGAGGTACTCATCCTCGGACCATCCCCCTCCGCCTGCGACGACTGCTGGTGGCACCGCCCCCAAGCCCACAGACCACGCACGCAACCTGGGAGTCATCCTTGACTCCTCCCTCACGATGACCAAGCAAGTCAACACCATTACTTCTTTCTGCTTCAACACCCTTCGCATGCTCCGTAAGATCTTCCGCTGGATCCCCACCAGAACCAGGAAGGCTGTCACCCAGGCCCTGGTTACCAGCCGACTGGATTACGGTAACGCCCTCTACGCTGGAACCACAGTCAAACTACAGAAAACACTTCAGCGCATGCAGAACACATCGGCACGACTCATCCTGGACATCCCCGACACAGCCACATCTCTTCCCACCTGAGAGACCTGCACTGGCACCCCGTAAACAAGAGGATCACGTTCAGGCTCCTTACCCATGCACACAAAGCTCTCCACGACATGGGCCTCGGATATACCTCAACAACCGCTTCAAGTTCTACACACCTACCCGCCAGCTCCGCTCCGCCAGCCTCGCCCTCGCCACCGTCCCACGGATCCGCAGAACCACCACCGGAGGAAGATCCTTCTCCTACCTGGCTGCCAAGACGTGGAACTCCCTCCCCACCCACCTACATCTGACCCAGGACCATCTCTCCTTTCAGGAAGCAACTCAAGACCTGGCTATTCGAGCAGTAGCAGCACCCCAAACCCCCCCCCCCCCGCCCCCACTCCCCCAGCGCCTTGAGACCCTCACTGGTGAGTAGCGTGCTCTATAAATGTTCCTGATTGATTGATTGATTGATCGACCAGAACTTTACATCTTTGATCAAGTTATCCATATGTGTCTGAATATTTTCTCCCACGCTCCTCGGATTTTAGGTATCACGTACTGCTTGAAATTTTTGGAGCCATCTGTGACCACGTGCCAACTGTAGATCATGAAGGCATTCACCAACTAGGAACACAAAGGATTTGGATCTCTTAATATGTAGCCCCGAACGTCTACCTAAAACTTTAATTTGCAGTGCCTGCAGCACCCTGGGGCCTGACCGTTTCAGATCACCCAGAAATGATAATATATGGTCAGCATTAGAGCCACTCTGTCAGCCACCCCCACTGTGCATTCAATGCCTTCCACTTGAGCGTCAATCCTTATCCACTCTGCAAGCAGTTCTATTGCAATGGCAGAAGTAAGAGCAGACAGTCCTGTCGTGTTCCTCTAAATATCGCAAATGGGTCTGATACTAATTGCCCAACCCCTACCCGTGCCGCCCCCAAATTGGTGAATACTGGTTAAAAATATTGTCTACATTTGGTGCCAAAGTTGAGTTTCTGGAAGATATTTTCCAATTATTTGTACATGACTACATTTTACAGAAATGCTGTACATAGATTTCAGAACATAGTATGTCCTCCAACAAACGGTGCCCTATCTCGCCCTATGCTATCTTCAAAAAAGAAATGAAAGTTCTACTGATACAGTCTCATCTTCAGTCCTGATCACTTTGCCGCCTTACGCATTTCCTAAAAAATGAGTAGCAATTACTTACACTGTGCTAAAGCAATGGGTCTTAGGGCAAATATGCTTTAAAATACCTCCATGTATTGAACGAAAATGAATACTTTGCTGTCTAAAGGGTTGATGCTCAACACTTCGTGAGGTCTGTTTATTATCTGATTTACTCGTCAATAGGTAGCAATTATCAAGGTTTTTCCACTGATAACGTGTTAATATGTCCCTTTAAATATTCTTTCTTTGAGCTTTTGACATATTTATGTCTAGGCTCTACCCCCTTATGATGTCTTTCTATGTCTCTGGATTAGGCCGCTGAGAATGGTTGTAATTTTCCGGTGTATTTTAAAAACCGTATTTGTTTAGTTTCTAATTCTGTGCATTACAAAAAGTGCACCATCAAATGCACTGAAGCCTGGAAGGCCTAATTCGTACTATTTAATACTATAAATTATCAAATGCATTGACAGAATAAAAATTAAGTCGAGCCTGTATTAGACTCATAGTGGTTCAGAAGTGTATATGCATCAAATCTGGAAAGCCAGGGAATGAAAATAAGTGTTACTGCAATTTACTCACCAGTCGCAAGGGTCACCGACCTGCCAGTTTGTTTCAATATTTAGTATATTTGAGAATACTCTGACACATCTCCTTTTAAATTCTGTTTTTGAATGTTAAACTGATGTGACAAACCTGCTATTTAACCCTGCCGGAAGAATGTAGCTGTAGGCTAGCCCAGACAGGCTAGCCATCACTTGGTAACTAGCATTGTTAATAAGCTTGCTTCAACCTGCAGCAAATTACAGCGTTGGCAATTTCTAACACATGTGATAACAGCAGCCGGAATTGTGGCTAGAAAATTATCCAAATGT
This sequence comes from Lissotriton vulgaris, assembly GCF_964263255.1. NCBI lineage: Eukaryota > Metazoa > Chordata > Amphibia > Caudata > Salamandridae > Lissotriton > Lissotriton vulgaris. The sequence goes on along the minus strand of NC_141685.1, from coordinate 362,881,771 downwards.
GCTGAGGTGCAATTAATGAACATTGACCTTTAAATTACAAGCTAGTTTCAGCAGGAGTGTGCGAATGACACCATGGCCATCTTGAGCTCACGTTTGTATTTAGGTTTTAAAAAATGCATGTATAGTTTACAAATTCATAGTATTCTTTTTCACATAATCACTATTAGGCTTAAACTATTTTATCTGAAGTGCCCTTTTTATTATTTCAATTAAAGCATTTATCGTTGGATTAAAAGAAAGAAAATGGATAACATTTTCTTATTCTTAGAAGAAAGCTGCCGTGTTGGTCACGCATTACTTTTCCCAGCTAATGTTGCCTCTGCCTACCCGTATTCACTCTTGTTTCTCCCTTTTCTTTTGCTTCCTCGAAGCCTCTGCCTACCCTTATTCACTCTTGTTTCTCCCTTTTCTTTTGCTTCCTCGAAGCCTCTGCCTACCCTTATTCACTCTTGTTTCTCCCTTTTCTTTTGCTTCCTTGAAGCCTCTGCCTACCCTTATTCACTCTTGTTTCTCCCTTTTCTTTTGCTTCCTTGAAGCCTCTGCCTACCCTTATTCACTCTTGTTTCTCCCTTTTCTTTTGCTTCCTTGAAGCCTCTACCTACCCTTATTCACTCTTGTTTCTCCCTTTTCTTTTGCTTCCTTGAAGCCTCTGCCTACCCTTATTCACTCTTGTTTCTCCCTTTTCTTTTGCTTCCTTGAAGCCTCTGCCTACCCTTATTCACTCTTGTTTCCCCCTTTTCTTTTGCTTCCTTGAAGCCTCTGCCTACCCTTATTCACTCTTGTTTCTCCCTTTTCTTTTGCTTCCTTGAAGCCTCTACCTACCCTTATTCACTCTTGTTTCTCCCTTTTCTTTTGCTTCCTCGAAGCCTCTGCCTACCCGTATTCACTCTTGTTTCTCCTTTTTCTTTTGCTTCCTCGAAGCCTCTGCCTACCCTTATTCACTCTTGTTTCTCCCTTTTCTTTTGCTTCCTTGAAGCCTCTGCCTACCCTTATTCACTCTTGTTTCTCCCTTTTCTTTTGCTTCCTTGAAGCCTCTACCTACCCTTATTCACTCTTGTTTCTCCCTTTTCTTTTGCTTCCTCGAAGCCTCTGCCTACCCGTATTCACTCTTGTTTCTCCTTTTTCTTTTGCTTCCTCGAAGCCTCTGCCTACCCGTATTCACTCTTATTTCTTTTGCTTCCTGAAAGCAGACTGCGTGTGATTGAGTGACCTTTTCTGATGGAAGTGTATTTCCGTGCTTGGATACATCATGTGACGACCAAAATTCGTTCATATTTCGGAACTTTAATTAATTTTTCTAACTGTTGTTTAATTACCATAGAATTAATTATTTGTTAATAAACCTAGTGGTTAAAATGAAGTGGGTCAGCTTTTTACCACAACGTAGTAGCGAACTAAACTTCACTTCCAATTAGCTTCCTTGTAGGTAATATATTACGGAAACGTGTCTGGCACACTGCGTCATGACCCTCGCCACTAGCAACTACCAAATGCATATATATCGCATGATACAGAAACTGGTGTAGTGTGATTATCAGTCGGAAGATTATAGTAATGCAGGCACTATCCTGGGTCTTAAGAGCAATGTCTCACACCTCTTGAAACGATAGGGAAAGCAAGAAGTGGTGGTGGAAAGTGCGTGGAAAAAAGCTGTAAAAGACTGCTTTGGAAAAAAATATATATGTAGGGGTACACAGTAAAGGGAACAAAATGTGCAACTTCTCTGTCTAGTTATTGTAACTCTGGTCATTTTGGATTATTTTAATGTATTGTGAGCTCCCACGAGCTTAGGATAGTTATTCCATGAATAGTGATTACCGTTCAACGCTGTTGACAGTCTAAAAAACTCTTCTTTTAGTTTATAGTCTCGTGTAATGACTCCATTTCTGCTCTTGTCTGTGCAATTTGCTAAGGTTGCTGTGTGTGTGGAGAAAAGCACATCCGGATTCTCAGTGACTTACCTGAGGCAGTGCGTTGCAAGCCATCCCCAAAATAGGAATGCATACCACAAACCCGCAGAGCAAAGGAGTTTCCTGTCTTGCACCAGGGAAACTAACTTTATTGTTGCCTGGTTATTTGTGATGGCTAGGCTATAAAAGTCCCGGAGCAGTTGTATCACGGCCACTCCTGAGTAGGTCATTCTCCAAAGAATTTCAGGAGGCAATGTGTAAGCTCTCTGAAAGGTAGCAAGGGTTCATCTCCAGCTGATTCATTGTGCTGACAAATGTAGCCTTCACCTGGATCTGTTGATTCTCGGCAAGTTCCGACTCTTCAGTAGTCTAAGATTCTTACTCTGGTCTAGGTCCTCCTAGCTGCCTGAATTCGTGACTGATTGGGGTCTGTGAACCTGCACTATGCACATGTTCTATCCCGATCTGCCAGGCCAGTTTTATGCCAGACATATCCCATACCTGATCCAGGAAGTTCCTCAGGTTCACTTTAAAAAAATAGATATTCAGCATCAGACCCTCAATGGTTAACAATGCCCTGATTTGAATAGCTGGCTTTGCAGCTGCAAATTGTTCCCGACTACTGCTAAATCACTAAATGAATGATAGTCTGATATGGGTGTCTTCAACAGCCTGCCTGAAAACTACTTGACTGACTTTCGAATGAGCTTTTACTGTCAATTTGCCGTGAACTAATCCAAATCCTGTCTATCTTCATTTAAGAGGGTTCAATTTATTTGGCCATTCTGGGCAAGGGCCTTTCAAAGGTACATTCACAAACACAGACAAAAGGACGACTCACCCTTCCTAAACAGCATGAATGCGAGCAGCCTGGACTCAACCAAAATACCAGCAACCATATCCTTTGTTATAAGAAAGGGGCAGGGAGAGGATGGACATTTGAGAGTAAGAGAGACTAACAGATCAAGAACTACTGCCTGACGGACACTAAGTGAACAACAAGCAGCTAAGGGAGTAAGTAAGACTGCCAAAACAAGACTGTTCTCCCGGGGGAAACGGACTGGCGATCTTGCCGTCGCACGTTCTACACACAAGTATATGCATGGCGGTGGGTGGGGGGGGGAAGTGGTTGAGGGAGAAAAGGGGGGGTCTGCCGTGTTTAAATGTCCTACTTCTTTCCTTTTTTCCATTCTTTCCTATACTATGAGCACACAGCTACCTAGGCGCCAAAACACTTGGGTAAGCGGTACAACTTTCTCTCCCTCCTCACTTGGACACCAGTCCCATTTCTCCTCCACCGAACTCCTCGAATAGGAGCACTACATTACCGACTCCCCGCGCACAACCTCCCTCTCTCCTAATCACAGGGACTTCACCCAACCGTTGACCCCTGCTCAATCTCCCTCCATAGACCCAAATCATCCTCGACCCCTGCCTAATACCTTAAACTTTCTCAGCTCAATAGCACAGCAACTGAACAGAATAAAGCAGAAAATGAACTCATTTCCTGCTGATTTCCTTTACATACAACAAGACCTTCTTAACAGGTCTAAGCCACCGTGCTCCATCCCCACAAAGTGTGGTGCTCCTACTACACTCAATACAACCCAGATGGCCCCCACGGAGCACCCCTCAACCCTCCAGCCTGTCATCAAGCCTGGCCCTCAGTCCCAACAGAGATAGCCAACCCTTTTCAGTACCGAAACCGGATGAGCTCCATGACTCTCGCCTCGCTTTGTACCAGAAGACAGCCCCTTTACATATCCCTTTTATTATCGACACTAACAGAATCGCGAATACTATCCACTCGCCTAGACCCCATGCTCAATACACCTCTATCCACCTAACTCCCCCCATTATCTAGGCTCCCCGTCCTCTCTTGCATGCTCCTAAACTGCAGATCAGCAGTAGAACACTCTACTGACATTGCTGAAGCTCTTCTCGCTGAAGAAATTGACATTGCCTTCCTCACAGAATCCTGGCTCCATACCCACTCCACCCCCATTCTTGACATTCTCACCCCTCTTGGGTACAACATAATCAGACAAGACAGGCCGATCAAAACTGGGGGGGGTGGTGGGGGGTTACTAGCCATCATTCATAGAGCTGGAATACAGATTACCAAACTCAAACCAGCAGAATACCTATTGCTTGAATACCTAAGCGTCAAACTCACTACCAAGGGCACCCAAACCATCAAATTCCACACCATCTACCATCCTCCTGACGAGCGTACCCTTTTCCCCGAAGAACTAACAGACCTAATAACACGATTCTCCTTAACAGACACCAAAGACGTGTCCCTGGGTGACCTCAATATCCATTGGAAAGACCCAGAAGACTCCACTGTCTTGAACCTTTCCAACCTTCTGGAAATAAATAACCTCAAGCAACTCTGCAATAAACCTTCTCACATCAGATGTCCTACACTTGACGCGATCATATCCCAACAATGATCTGATCTCCTTCAGAGAGATTTCTCCAATTGACTGGTCCGACCACCACCTCATTCTGGAAGGCTAATGACCTCACTTCACACTTTAACTCAAAAATGACAGAGGTTGTAGACCAAATAGCTCCTCTCAAACTTAAACAACTGAGGAGAACCAAATCAAAACCCTGGTTTAACGTGGAGCTGACTGATGAACGGCGTCAACTCAGCCAATCGGAAAGGTCTTGGAGACGAAATCCCTCGTCCTTGCACCTAACACATCTTGGATCTGCTCAGGGGTCATACAAAAAAAACATCTTCAATGAAAAGGCATCTTTTTTCCGCAGCCAACTTGATCTGGCGAAAAACAGACCAAGAGAACTCTTCAACATTGTTAAAAGACAAACTAACTGCACTCCCTCTCAAGAAAACTAAGCCACCAATGAGCGATGTGAAGAAATTGCCTCCTTCACTAATAAATTCTCTGAAACTGATCAATCCTTCTTACAGACTGCTAACCCTCCTTCCCCCTTAACTGGCCCCCCTTCAACCTCCCTTGACCACTCAGAAAGAGCTCTTAACAAGGACAGTCAAACCTACCTCCAGCTAAAAAACAAGGCTCATCGGTCCGACTTTGAGCTAATGTCGGTTAGCGAGGTCTTCAATATAATTTCTAATCTAAAACCTTCCTACCACACTACGGACCCCCTCCCTTCCACAATTATAAAAGAACTCAACCACACCATCTCCCCTTTCTGGACAAAAATCATCAACACCTCTCACCTCCGGCTGTGTCCCAGACTCCCTTCAAATAGGACAAATCACACCCATTCTCAAGAAACCTTGGACTGACCCAAATGATCTTTACAACTTTCGACCTATCTCCAACCTCCAATCCCTTGCAAAAACTTTGGAGAAATATGTTCTCCTCCAACTCAATAAACACATTGATGAGTTCAACCTCCTCCACACCTTTCAATCTGGTTTCAGGAAAGGGTGTAGCACGGAAACAGCTATGCTCAATGTCTCAGACGACTTTCACAAGGCCCTAGATGAAGGTGTTGCCTGCCTACTCATCCTTATTGACCTATCTGCGGCATTCAACACAGTAAACCATCCAGCCCTTCTGGAGACCCTGTCGAAATGTTCCGGCATTAATGGCACAGTACTAAAATGGTTCACCTCCTTTCTTCAATACCGCTCGCAACAAATACAAAATTAATTCCTGTTCCTCAAAGCCTACTAAAGTTACACTTGGGGTCCCGCAAGGCTCGATCCTTTCCCCGTCCCTCTTCAATCTCTTCATGGAGCCCCTCACCAGCCTATTGAAAAAAGCTGGAATTAATTACCACCTTTACGCGGACGACACCCAAATCTATTTCCCCCGCATCCGAAGAGCGACTACAGGAGGAAGGTCCTTCTCCTACCTGGCCGCCAAGACCTGGAACTCTCTCCCGTCCGACCTGCGCCTGACCCAAGACCACCTCTCCTTCAGGAAGAAGCTGAAGACCTGGCTGTTCGAGCAGTAGCGGCACCCCCCCCCAGCGCCTTGAGACCCTACGGGTATGTAGCGCGCTTTATAAGTGTCACTGATTGATTGATTGATTGATCAAGTCCCCCAGCGACATCCAACTCCTCAATACCACCCTAACCGAGATCCAATCTTGGTTCCACGTTAACCACTTAAAGCTCAACCCAGACAAAACGGAACTAATCCTATTCTCTCCAAAAAGTAACCATTGTCCAATCCAAGAGTGGCTCAACAATCTGGTTGCCCTAAAAGGCCCCCTTACCCTTTCCGACTCAGTCAAGTCTCTAGGCATCACCCTCAACAAGAACCTATCAATACAGGCCCACATCAAAAACTCTACAAAAAGTGCTCTTTTCTCTCTAAAACACCTAAAAATATTGAAATCTTTTCTTCCCCACAATGACCTCAAGACCGTAGTCCAATCCTTAGACCTCTCTAAAATAGACTACGGGAACACCATCCTTACAGGGACTTCAAAAGCTCACCTGGCCCCTCTAAGGGCAGTGTTGAACATGTCCGCTCGACTCGTATCTGGAGTTAAAAGATTTGAACACATCACTCCAGCTCTCAACAGCCTCAATTGGCTTCCCATGGAAGGGAGATGTAACTATAAACTGGCCTGCATCACACACAAAATCTTTCACTCTCCTGCCCCCAACTACCTAAATAACAAACTGATCAGAGCAGGGCAATCCAGAATGCTGAGAAGCTCCAACTCACTCCTTCTTATTCCTCTGAAAATGAAAAAAGAAAACAATCCAATACCGATCGTTTTGAGGCAACGCTCCTAGGATATGGAACCCTCTCCCTGGAGTCCTCAGATGCAACCCCTCCTTCTGTTTCAAAAGGGACCTGAAAGTTCATCTCCTACGTCAACTTACCTAGACTACTATATCAGAGTTGTCTCCTCTTTCCCTGGTCATTCAAGGATAGTAGGTGACCGGACTATGTCTTTCTCACCTTTTTCTTTTTTATTGCACTCTCCCCCTCTGCTGCACTACATATTTATTTACCATGCTGTATTTTTTCCTTTTGGTTTGCTTCCTTACTGCCGGCCTACTCTGTAATGTCCTTCTGCTGTTTTACTGTGTGTATGTAAAGCGCTGATACCTACGGTTAAGCTAGCGCTATATAAAACTTTAAAAAAAAAACTTCTATCACCACAAAGCACATGGAAGGCCAAGATAAGTTACAGGGGAATACAGCGCACACACCTAACCTCAATGGCACAAACTAGTACACAAAACCCAATAACGAGCCTAAAGATAGTTTCCCTTAACGTTAAAGGGCACAACCATCCAAGAGGAGGAAAATTCTGGAATATCTAGCCAAAACCAAAAGGGATATTATCCTCCTACAGGAAACAAAAAGTTCCATAGAAGACTCGCATAGAATGAAGACAAAGTGGATAGCCCAGGTAGCATGCTTCCCAGCTGTGGGGAAGAAACGCGGGGTGATCACCCTAGTAAAAAGAACTCCAAACTAACAATTGTATCGCAAACCCATGACGAGGAAGGTAGAACCCTGATAACGCATCTAAAAAGGGGGTAAGAAGACTTACATGTAGCAAACCTATATGGCCCGAACACAGACTGTTCCAAATTCTGGGAGGGGATATCACGCAAGCTGGGTAACATACCACAGAATCAGCTCATGGTGGTCACCAGGGATTTCAACACCGCGCTTGACCACACCATAGACAGACAGTCACAAAGCCAATCACAACCGCTGGTGGCTCAGAACACGGTAAAAAACATGTGCTCCAGCCTCAAACTTAAGGACCCTTGGAGGCTACAAAACACGGACACTAGGATCTACACTTTTTACTCCAACCTTCACAAGTCATACAGTAGGATAGACTACATACTGGTCTCAGGCACACACACTCACCTAATAGAGTACACAGACTTAGCACCAAGACCAGTTTTAGACCACTCATGCATCAGCTTGAAGCCGATTGGTAGCCATAGCGACCACACCCCTCGGAGATGGAAGTTCAACAGCGATATCCTGAAAGACCAAGGTAATAAAGATAGAATAGAAGCAGCATTACATTATTACCTGCTGCACAATGATACAAAAGACATGGACCCCAGGGTTATTTGGGACGCCCTCAAGGCGACAATAAGGGGGACGACAATAAGGGGGACAGCAATAAGCGTCAAAGCCAGCATCAACAAAACTGCTAACAAACAGCTGACCCAACTAGAGACAGACGTCAAAAGGCTAGAGAGGGAACACGCAGGGGACATACAAAACAAGACAAAATTACAGGAGCTCAACCAAAAAAAATATGAGTGCAATAGAATAATGAGTGATAGATCGGGATTGTGGGTAAACAAGTACAAGGCTATCAACTTATGCAAGGCAGACAAAGCGGGGAAACAACTGGCATCGTACTTAAAACACAAGCAGAGACAATTCACTACATCAGCCATAACAGACCTACACAACAAAACCCAAACTAGACAAACAAATCCTACAGGCATTCCAAGATTTCTATAAGGACCTATACAAAGCAGACCAGAACCTAAACCAGGAAGACTGTGCAGGGTACCTGGATAGACTCAATCTTCCCAAAATTGCGGACGATGAGGCGAAGGTTCTGGGGCAGGACATAAACACAGCGGCGATAGAAATGGCAGTCAAGTCCTTAAAAGACAACAAAGCGCCAGGCCCTGATGGATACACAACCGCCTTCTACAAGGCGCTCCTACCAACCCTATTGACAACCTTGAAATAGTTATTCAACCACTGCGCGAACGAGGGACTTGTCTCACAATCCATGGCAGAAGCGAACATATAGTAATACCGAAAGAGGACAAAGACCCGCTACTCACCAAGAACTACAGGCCCATATTTTTGATTTAAGTGGACTGTAAGATATACGTGGAAATCTTGGCTACTAGATTAACAAACATTTTACCAAGGCGCATTTCACATGACAACACGAGGCTCCTATGCCACATAATAGAACACACATCTGTTTCAGTCGAGCCGGCAGTGGCCGTTACACTCGATGCAGAGAAAGCATTCGATAGAGTGTCCTGGGGTTTTGTAGAAGAGTGTCTGAGAGCATTCAACCTGGGGGAGGCATACACCAAGAAGGTGAAGGCACTATACGCAGACCCCAAGGCGCGAATAGCAATAAATGGGGCTACCTCGGAACCCTTTTCCCTGTAGCGGGGCACAAGACAAGGCTGTCCCCTATCACCCTCACTCTTCCTATTAGCAATGGAACCTCTAATCAGGGATGTTAAGAGGAATGAAGCAGTAAAAGGGATTTACATCAACAGGGCTGAAGTCAAGCTAGCTGCCTATGCAGACGAAATCCTCATTGTATTGAATTGTAATTGAATTTATATAGCGCTTGCTACCCCTGACGAGGTGTCAGCGCTTTTTCGGCTGGTAACCCGCTACTATGGGACCCATAGAGGATTAGTGTTGAATAAGTATATTGAAATATGCAAGTACATTTTAAGTTCGGATAGGTTAGTCAGTTATTTGGATTTGGAATGATAGCAGAAGGATAGAGGAGGAAAAAAAGGTTTGTATTTATATAGCGCTTGTTACCCCTGATGGGGTGTTGAAACATGCTATTCAGGAAGCCCATAAAGGATTAGTGGTGAATTAATATGGTGAAATATAAAAGTAATTTCAGTGGTGGATATTAGTCAGTTATTTGGAGTGAGAAGGATTGCGGAGGGATAAAAGGGGAAGAAAAGTTTGCATTTATATAGCACTTGCTTCCCCTGATGGATGTTGAAGTGCTTTTCTGGCGAGTAGCACGTCACTCCGGAACTCAAAGGATTAGTGTTAAAAATTAGTATAGTAAAATATGAAGTAATTTGAGTAGTAGATATGTTATTCAGTTATTTGGGTTTAAACAGTAGGTGGCGGGATAGTGAATTGAAGGAGGTTTTTTATTTATGTAGCGGTTGCTACCCCTGATGGGGTTTTGAAGCGCAAGTAGCACGCTACTCTGGAACCCATCAGGATTAGTGTTGAATTAGTATGGTGAAACATGAAAGTAATTTTAGTGGTGGATATGTCAGTCAGTTATTTGTATTGAGAAGCGTTGGGGAGGGGTAGAAAAGAGGGAAGAGTTTAGAAAGGTTTGTTTTGGGGATCGGTATAGTAAAAGAGGTGTAATGATGCAAGGGTAGAGAAGGAGAGAGTCTAGAAAGGGTTATTTTGGGGATCATAGTAGTGGTATGGGGTTTAGGGTTAAATGAGTGGATGCAGAGGATATATTGAGCGAAGTATAAGCTGAGAAATAGGGAAGTGCATTGGAAATGCTAAATTAGACGAAAGTGATAAATATATAGGTCCATAGGTACATTGAAAGTATATAGATGCATAATGGAGGAATGTATATTGGGTAGCATTTCTGGCCCTGGCCAGTCTTGAACAGGCTCAAACAGGCACTCACCCTTGTCCTCTCCGCCCTTAACAGGCTCAAACAGGCACTCACCCTTGTTCTCTCCCCCCTTAGCCTCGACGCCCGGGCTGAGTCGCCCTAAGCCTGGCCTTTTATAGCCCTAGTAATCAAGTGCCCCCGTCAGCCAATGGGAACCATAGCCCTAACACTATCCAATCACAACACTAGCCCTAAACATCTAGAACCAATAGGAGACCATGACCTTACAGCCAATCTTAGCCCTAGTCCAAGCAACCAATCAGTTCAAAAACCCTGATCTCTATGTCCAATAAAGGCCCTAGCCCTACCAGTTGTCCCAAACCAAGTCCATGCGCAGGAAGCCCTTGTCCCTACTTCCAATAGATAGCCTAACCGTACTATTAGTCCCACAACCAGTCCAGCAACCACTCACCAGAAGCCCTAATCGCTACTTTTAATTAAAAGTCCAACCCTAGCCCCAGGCCCACCCTAGTCCCAACAACCAACAACACAGGAAACCTTAGTCACTACTTCCAAAAGAAATCCTAACCCTAGCCCCAACCCTACATTGATTAAATCACTGACCCAGAAACCAATCAGAGCACTTAAATACCCAACCAATAAAGACACTAACCCTAATCCAATAGAAACATTAGATACAACCACCAATCAGTGTACACATGTACCAATGAATATCAGACCATATAAGGTCCCAGCGACCTCAGACAAGGTTTGCTGGCCAGGGAGTTGGAAGCTGCTTCTCCTTTTCAGAATGTTCTAGGAGACAGACCGGCTCAATCCACACTTTGGACTTCTGCAGGTAAAGGCCTCACCAACTTAAAATCTAACAGTACTGTTTGAATACAACTTTACTCCCTCTACTGGCCACAGTCCCTAGTAAATACAGTTTAAACAGCTCACAGAAGCACCCTCTGATTTTAATTCACAAGGTGCCAAACCCCACACTAACACATACTTCACCCCCACATTTTAAACCTGCGCTGTCTTCCAAGTCCATATCACCAATCAAGTATAACTCCCAGGCATCCAACACACAATCCACACCAACCTCAATACCAAACACATCTTTAAAGCCAGCTTTAAAAAGTACCATCACTTATGAACCCAAAATGTCCCCCTGGCACACCCCAACATTTTCCAGACATCAAGCCCTCCACAACTAATACAGCACAGATAGGTCCTGCTCAACCCAATTCAGCATAGACAAGCCCTACTCAACCCAATGCAGAACAGACCGATCATGTTCAATCCATTGCAGCACAGACACGGGCCCTGCTCAACCCAATGCAGCACAGATACAGGTCCTGCGCATCCCAATGCATAGATAAAAGCCCTGCACAACACAGCATACACCAGCCCGGCAAAACCTAATGCAGCAAAGATATAAGCCCTGCACAACCCAATGCAGCACATATACAGGCCCTGCACATCCCAATGCAAAGATACAAGCCCTGCACAAAACCTATGCAGCACAGATACAGGTCCTGCACATCCCAGTGTAAAGATACAAGCGCTGCACAACCCAATGCAGCATAGATACAAGCCCTGCACAAAACCAATGCAGCATAGATACAAGCTCTGCACAACCCAATGTAGCATAGATGCAAACCCTGCACATCCCAATGCAGCAATCCCATGTTGTACCCCACAGCCTGCCACTACAGCTAATCACTGCTCTATTGAGTACATGTGCACAAACCTGCCACACTAGATGAGCAAAGCGGACTTAATGGGTGTTCTAATTCAATACAATTTCTTGATGTAGGAACAGTGACCAGACGGTGAAGAAAGTATGAACTAGTACGTTTTAGATAAACTCAAGAAACGGAGAACAGCCCCAACGCAGATATATAGAATAAAAGGGAACTTACTCCAGGGACAGCTTGAGAGTAGCCCTTAATCTCACGTTAAATTTACACAAATTAAAACAAACTGTTTAACTATCCCACTAAACGCCTAGTAACAGTTTTCCTAAGAAGAAAATCCAATTGTCTATCTAAGCTACTTGCTCCTTGAATACAAGTTTAGGCTAAAAAGAAAATTATAATTGAGTCATAAAGTGCCAGAACCTCGTGTCTCGTTCAAATAATGGAACGGTTACTTTGAACGGATGCTACCTAGGAATAAGCTCAATCGTTATGATTATTATTATTATTATTATTATTATTATTATTATTATTATTATTATTATTGGGACATTTGTAAAGCGCTGCGATTACGCACACCGGCGTGTCCACGCGCTGAAAGTGGGAATAGGCAGATGACAGGGGACACAAGAAAACTGCGCGGGCCATTATTTAGTATAAAGAAATGTTTTTAGTTTAATAATAATGATGCATGCTTCTCCAACGAGCAGCTCAGGATACTGGTAGTTTCCCAAGTAACATCTTATCTGCGTAGAGCTCAAATTAAATCGTATCGCAAGTGCTTTCATATAGCACTTACTATCCCTGATGAGGCATTGAAGCGCTTTTTCAGGCAGTAGCACGCTACACAGGAGCCCATAAAGGATTATTGGATTTATAAGGATAGCAATGGGGTAGGAGAGGGTAAAAGGTTTACATTGTATAGCGCTTGTTATCCCCGATTGGGTGTTGAAGCGCTTTTTTAGCGAGTACCACGCAACCCATAAAGGATTAGTGATGAATTAGTATAGTGAAATTAGACACTTAGTTTGACTGTGTGTAACCCAAGCATCGAAAAGCAGGACGAAAATGCGCCTTTCAAAGCTCGTATGCCGATGTTTTAATAAAAGTTGCATTTTTACAAATTGTCGTTTTCGAAGGTTAATGAATTATGGCAGTCAGAGGCGTATTTTATTAGCTTGGACTGTCCTCGACATACTGAGATAGGAGACTTCTCCCCCCCACCCGCTTTTTCTTAAGTAGCCATCATCTCATCCAAATCAGGAGGCACATTTTTCACCCGACAAAGAACCAGTCACCTCGCATTACCAGTTGCTATACTCACTATGCAGAAGGCCAGATTTAGACAACTAAAGCAAGCATTACACCAACTCTGAGCAGCCCAAAAGGTGCATAGCGGCACTAATAAAATCAATTGGAACATACTCAAGACACTTAGGATACAAACTGAATAAAGACAAATCCGAATGTAAACCCCTTAACGTACAAACAAATAGGGAAGTTTTAGTGAAGTCAGGATTAGCTTGGCAAAGGGGTACCATCAAATATCTTGGGTTTTACTTTGACACTGACCTGAAAACTACATTAGGCTACAATGAGGCACGTCTGTTAGCATAGATAAAATTCCTCCTGGAGTCCTGGTCGCCCACATTCACCACATGGTGGGGGAGAGTGAAAACAATAAACATGATGATCACACCTATGGTCAACTCCGTGTTGAGCATGCTCCCAATTACACTTACGGACGACTTCCACCGCAAGCTAGATAAGCTGATTAATAAGTTTATATGGAGAGAAAAAAGAGCAAGGATTAGCCTTAACACATTAGGGTTAGACGAAAAAATAGGAGGGCTGAATCTGGCAGACTACAGAACCTTCCAAACAGCATTCGTAGCGAAACAGGGCGCGTACTGGCTTACGCCCCCGCAGGAATACATGCCAGTATGGCTACAGATCGAACGAGCCATCCTAGACAACCTAGACCCAATGACACTACTTACAACCAATAAACACTCTCAAAGCACCAACCCCATATTCAAAAACACAAAAGCAGCTCTAATTAAAGTCAACAAAAAACTAGAACACAGTATAAAAGGCTCTAGATGGGAATCACTATCGGCGAATAACAAGATTAAGTACAAGGGGAAAACCCTGGACTTAGAGGTCTCTATAAGGAGTGGAATCTCATTCCCGGCCCAACTGGAGGAGGGGAACAATACGGCAACATTCAGTGCGCTAAAAGAGAAACACAACCTCAGAGATATAGAGCGGTACAGCTTCCTATAAATAAAGACAGCGGTTACTAAGGCAAACCTAGCGAAGCACAGTCCTTCAATCATACACTACATGTCCAGGTTAAACAGAGTAGGCCATCAAGTGTCGCACCTATATAAACTACCACGCCCTACAAAAACCAAAATCAACGACAAGCTAACAGAGTACTGGACAATTTTACAAAACACCACATTGAACAAACACGAGCTGGAGACCCTCTGGGCATCCCCCTCGAAGAACAAAATAACACCAGCACTGGCCCAGACAAAGTTCTGGCCACTGCACAAGACCTTTTGGACACCCGCACGACTAGCAGCACTAAAACTTAGAGAGAGTAACTTATGCTGGAACTGTGAGAGAGAGAAAGGAGACCTAGCTCACCTCATCTTCCACTGCCCCAGAATAAAGAAGTATCCATGTTTTTTAAGAATGTACTGGGATGTACACTAATCCCAGAGTTCTCAACCCTCACAACAGTGTTTTTAACCGCGAAACTGCAATCACAGCAGTACAGGGACCTTGTGGATCTCCTGTTAACCTCAGCAGTTAAAATGGTGGTCTCCAAATGGAAAGACACAGGGAGAGTATCGTTTAAGGGGTGGTTTAACTGGATAATATACCTGAGAGGCGCTTATAGCATTACTCTCCGCAACTCACCCTGGAAGCCCACTACCAGAGGTATGTGGTCCACGCTGGACGAGTTCCTGTGTCATTATGAGCCCCCATTAACATCAAGAGCACAGAGAGACCTACCAAAAAGGCCTTCCCCACACGCGAAGACAGTAGGCCGAGCAAAAGTACCATTGCGCACAATCTCATTCTCCTTTCCTATATACACTTTTTCTTTTCCATCTTTTCACACACCTCTACCCCTATAGTGGGACAGCACTAGCTGGACATCATGTAACCATATTAAGCAGGTGTGACCAGCTGGGGGTGTCACCCCGTGAACTGAAAGCAATGGTTAAATGTATATAAGAACATTCTTAATAAAAATGTTTTGTAATAAAAAAAATAAAGTAATATCTTACGCCAATAATACGCAGCTGCTGTTCACCTGCGAAAAGGATATGCCCTTGAATCGGACCATGATAAACACCTGCTTATCTAAGGTGTTTATCTGGTTTAAACAGAATTTTGTAATTCTGAAAAGTCAGAAATCATTTTTGTTGGACACAACCCGGGTGAGGAATGGCGCAATTGGTGGCCACAGAATATCTCACCATGCTAATTTAGCTACCACCGTTAAAAATCTTTGAGTGAAATTGGACTCAGACATGTCCATGAAGTCCCGGGTCCAAGCAGTGGCTTGCACGTGCTTCGGACTACTGAAAATGCTGCAGAATTTTCTTCCACTTCTCCCAGTCCCTGATAGGAAAACAGTGGCCCAAGCATTGATTTTCTCTGCCTTGATTATGTTAATGTCCTGTATTTAGGCCTCCCTGACTATCTTCTAGGTCGATTACAGGTAGTGCAAAATGCTGCAGCAAGAGCCATACTCCTGGTCGGTTTCAGGACACACATGACATGCACCTGAAGTCTCTACACTGGCTTCCAGTGCGTAAGAGGACACATTTTAAAGCCCTGACATTGGCCTATTAGGCTTTTAACAATACAGGGCCTCCTACTTGAGACATAGAATACAGAAGTATGCTCCATCTAGAAATCTGAGGTCGTCCACACAGCAGCTCTTGATTGTTCCGAGGTTTTCCCGCTCCAGTCAGGGTGGACGTTCCTTTCAGGTGGAAGCTTCTAGACTCTGGAAAACCCTGCCCCCATCTTTTTGCCAGGCTCAGGATCTTCTCAGCTTTAGCCGTGGCTTAAAAACCTGGCTTTTTTCAAAATAAGCAGCAGATATATGTGTGCTGTAATCGCTCTGTCACTGGTTCTCGTTTTTCAGCGCCGGGACACTCCCGAGAGTAGCTGCGCGCTTTACAAATGCCCAGTATCATAACATTGAAAAAACTGACCTCCATAAAAGAGAGTAGTCCTGTTCTTCGTACTCTGTGTAATAGCGGGTACATGCTAAACTTTGCAAATGCTGTTGCTTTGAGTTTGGGGAGTTAGAACAAAAAAAAAAGCTTCTTAGCTTCGTCATTTGATTGGTATTGTTATCAAGCACTTTTTGGGGCTCTTCCATTTTAAAAGCAATTTGCTAATTACGTCAGGTCTCATTTGGCCTTCGGTGGTAAACTTTGCAGATCGTAACAGATACCAGGGTCATAAACTACTTAGCCAACCTGCTTTTAGGTATTGGATTTCAATCCATCTAGGAACGATTACGCTGCCTCTACATCAGGGCCGGACTGGGAACCAGAACTGGCCCTGGCAAAGTGCTCGGCCGGCACCCCTCCCGTGGGGGGGGGGCACGACCGCGCTCTGTGTTAGGGCCGGTTTTCAGCCGTTTTTGTTACGGGGCCGTTTTTTCAGCATAACGGCCCTGTACCAAAAACGGCCTCAGGGGCCCAAAACCAGCCCCCAACCATGCGGCCCACCGGGGGATTGCCCGGTGCCCGCAACGACCAGTCCGGGCCTGCTCTACATAAGCAAACAGTTTAACCTTATGTTCGAGGGATGTGTGACTGTAGATTTACATGCTTAGTATAGTCCTGCCTTCTAGTGTTTGGGTCGGATGTGTGCAAGTTATTTTTCTTTGAAGAAGGTCTTTCGAGTTAGGAGGTCTAGTGACTCCTCTTGTTTGTAATGCGCATGGTCCTCTACTCCATCGTTAAACTGTTTTCTTCTACCATCTGGTTGGGACGTGCATCCCTCTGCTCCGGTTCTACACTGTCAATGGTTACCTTCCTGAATACCGTCAGTATTGTTCTGTATGTATATCTCTCTCTTTACATTATTTAAATGCAACAATGTCTAATTCATCCAGGTGACTCAAGACAGCTGCAGCCCCCTTGGGCCTTTGCCCTTCGGGGTAGAATTCCTCTTCAGCGTTCCATACAAGAGATGTCCTCCTAGTGTTGATATGGTCAACTTTCTATTTTTGTCCTCATTCCCATGCCAAGTTTCTACTCACTGTTTTCCGTCAGGTGTGTAACTTGTGCCTTTTCCCCGAGCACGGTGAAATGACCTGTGAGTCCTGAAGGTCTTTCTGATCAAAGCAGATGCTTAGAGATCAAAGAGCTCGACTCTTAGAGACGTCTTGACGCAGCGCTGAAGACACACATCTTAGGTTTAGAAGATCCAGGTACAGGCCCATTTATCTGCTGCTGACGAGGGCATTTTCTCTCTGAAAGACAGCTCTGTATCCGACACGGAGATGCAAGATATCAATCCAGAGCAACCCGAGTACTCTTCCCCCTCCACACCAGGCACAGCACGTCTCTAGAAAGACTTGCATTCCTCCCCCGCTGATAAATCACAGATTGGTGGAGGGCCACCACTGCCTTCGGTCTATGGTAGGCACCGGCCAGCTTTTTTGGACTCACCCGTGTTTGGCCCTGAAATATCAGCATCACCAGCATGTCCCTGACCTGAAGCCTACTACATTGGACTCCCGCCGACCTTCGGAGCTGAAAACTCTGGTGTTGAAACACCATTCTACCTCAAAACCTAAAAAAACGGCTTCAGAACCAAAACTATCGGCGCTTATAATTCTGGTGTCGAAATCCACATTGGAGATGAAAATTTACACTTTGTCTAAGCATCCTTAGGAGTTGATGGAACCAGTCCTCAAAAAACTCCAGCAGGAGTTGGACTTGCGCAAAAAAGCACATAATGATTGTCCTAACGCTGGCTATATCATTGCGAAGCCTCCTTATTCAGGGGTGCAACCGGCAAAGAGACATTTGTTTTTTGAGGAAGATTTAGAGGTTCCCATTCCTCCAAAGAAGAAAGAAAAGTAGACAAGGCTGCCAGCCCACTGCACATTTGCCCACCACTAGCGCCTGCAGCACACCACACCACGCCACACTCCATCACCACCGCTTTCGCCTTTTCATCTCACAACCGTCTCACCTGAGGGATCCCTACATTCATATACAGGGGACTAGGGGTACAAACATCATTATTCAAGCCCAATGCAGGATGATCTGTGGGACTCATATGATGCAGATCCACCAACACACACAGACCCAGATCTCTATCCAGCCAAACCCTCCTGCCCCACCCGATGACACTACCACCTACCATGAGCTCATAGGTAGGGCAACTACATTCCACAAAGTCCCACTACACATAGAGCCTTTAGAGTATGATTTTTTTTGTTTGAAACCCTTTCCTCCGCGTTCGGCAAAATACCTGCCAATAATGAAAAGCCCGCTCAGACACACCTCTGATATTTTTAATGACCATTCTCAGGTCACAAGTTATCACACCCAGGGTTGACAAGAAGTCCAAACTGTCATTCAACAGCCCCACATATGATAAAGGGCAACTCCCATTTTGGCTTGTAGTGGTGGCCACTACCCATACGAGGGCTAACTCTCAAACATCTGGTGAGGTGCCCCCACCAGTTAAAGAGAGTAAGAAGATAGATGCTGTGTGTTAGAGGGTTTACAAAAGGGGGTGGTGATGAACAGAGTGTCTGAGTTAAACAGACCACTCTTACCCAGTCCAAAGATCAGGGCTTGATCCATCACCGTTATTTATCTCACTGCCCCATCCCAGCTCAGAACCTGGCTATATGCAAATCAGTCTGTCCCTGGCCCAGTGCATCATGGGAACAGGGCAGACTAAACTACCAAGCCAATTCTTCACCAGAAAGGAGACAAGCTACCGGGGACCGGTTTCTGGCATTTCAGCCTTCTTCGGCCCGGCTTGCTTGAATCCTGATGGAGCAGTGAGAAAGGGACTCATGTCTGAGTATACCCTGCCACACCTATAGTGGCCAAAAACGATTTACAAAAGGGGGTGGTGATGAACAGAGTGTCTGAGTTAAACAGACCACTCTTACCCAGTCCAAAGATCAGGGCTTGATCCATCACCGTTATTTATCTCACTGCCCCATCTCAGCTCAGAACCTGGCTATATGCAAATCAGTCTGTCCCTGGCCCAGTGCATCATGGGAACAGGGCAGACTAAACTACCAAGCCAATTCTTCACCAGAAAGGAGACAAGCTACCGGGGATCGGTTTCTGGCATTTCAGCCTTCTTCGGCCCGGCTTGCTTGAATCCTGATGGAGCAGTGAGAAAGGGACTCATGTCTGAGTATACCCTGCCACACCTATAGTGGCCAAAAATGATTTACAAAAGGGGGTGGTGATGAACAGAGTGTCTGAGTTAAACAGACCACTCTTACCCAGTCCAAAGATCAGGGCTTGATCCATCACCGTTATTTATCTCACTGCCCCATCCCAGCTCAGAACCTGGCTATATGCAAATCAGTCTGTCCCTGGCCCAGTGCATCATGGGAACAGGGCAGACTAAACTACCAAGCCAATTCTTCACCAGAAAGGAGACAAGCTACCGGGGACCGGTTTCTGGCATTTCAGCCTTCTTCGGCCCAGCTTGCTTGAATCCTGATGGAGCAGTGAGAAAGGGACTCATGTCTGAGTAGCCAGGTTCTGAAACTGGGATGGTGCAGTGAGCTAAAAAACGGTGTTGGATCTAGCCCTGATCTCTTGACTGGGTGAGAGCTTTCTGCTTAATTCAGAGACTCTGTCCCTCACCACCCCTTGTTGTAAATATTTTTGTCCACCCTAAGCGTGGAAGGGTATTCTCAGATGTGAGACCCTTGCTCATTGCACCATCAGGATTCAAGCAAACCGGGCCGAAGATGGCTGTAATGCCAGAAACCAACCCGGGAGCTTGTTTCCTTCCCAGTGTAAGAATTGGCTTTTGTAGTATGGTTTGCCCTGTTCCCATCATGCACTGGGACAGGAACAGACTAATTTGCATACAGCCAGGTTCTGAAACTGGGATGGTGCAGTGAGCTAAAAAACGGTGTTGGATCTAGCCCTGATCTCTTGACTGGGTGAGAGCTTTCTGCTTAATTCAGAGACTCTGTCCCTCACCACCCCTTGTTGTAAATATGTGTGTTAGAGGGTGGCTGCACAATCTGCCAACAATTGGAGAATTGCAAACTCCATTGTCCTCCTTTCCCTCTACGACAGGGCACATTGGGATGAAATTAAGTGGTTTCCTCAACATCTTCTTCATGAACACAAGAATGAGCATATCAAATGACCTCTGATGAAAGTTAATTCCAAACACCACAATTCATTGTATCCATGATGCAGCTGACATGGCAGCTAGTGGCATAAACTTAAGTGTTCTCCTTCTGAGACAAGCTTGGTCCCAAGTCTCCGGTTTTAAACCTGATGTTCAACAACATCTGTTGGCTTTTCACTTTGATGGGGAACACTTTTTTTTGGGCAACAAGTGAAATTCCTTCTAGAAAATATAAAGAAGGATAATGAGACGACTAAAGCAACGGGGGCGTTGCAAACACCATTGCTGCTTCACTCTTCTCGCCGTTCCTTTTATAGTGGAGGATCCAAAACCACCTCTCCTGAGACCTCCACCCCATACCAGGGAACCCAGGCCCAAACATCCTCCCCATTGAAATTTTACAGGGGCTCTTACAAGGGCAATAATTCCAGGGGCAGAGGTAAGGGGTGTTTCACGAACACCTGCGCTATCACCACCAAACCTGGACTTCTCATCCATCCTCCGATCACACAACACCTGTCGGGGTAGACTATAAGGGCTCTTTCCAACTTGGCGGAACATCACCTCCGATCAGTGGGTGTTGGATTTTATCCAACCTGGCTATTGTCTGAAGCTCACTTCCAAACGTCCAAACATTCCGCCTTGCAAATACAAACTCTCAACAGGCCATTGACAGTTTCTTAGAGAGGAAGTTCAAGCACTTAAAAAAAGGGAACCATGGAACCTGTGCAATTACACCCGCAAGCCACAGGGGTCTACTCACTCGACTTCCTTATTCCCAAAAAGGACGAGTCATTAAGGCTAATTTTGGACCTCAGACCTTTAAACTGATACTTTCTCTCAGAGCACTTCCACATGGTCACTCTTCAAGATGTGAATCTGCTACTGCAACAAGGCGACTTAATAGCTACACTCAACCTGAAGGGCGCCTACTTCCACCCTCCAATTCAACAGCTCATCGCCAATATCTCTGATTCTTATTGAGTGGGAAAACTTCCAATTCAAAGTGCTCCCAATCGAAGTCACTACAGCCCCAATGGGTTTTCAACAAATGTGTTGCAATAGTCGCTGTCCACCTACTCAGACAAACATACATGTTTTCCCATATTTAGATGATTGGCTCATCAAGAGCACAACTCGTCAAGTGTTTTAGCCATGCTCAATTCACAGTAGGGGATATCTTAGCCCAATGCCACCCATATTCAGTTCTTCCAGGTGCTCATTCCCCAGTTTCAGCCTCATCAGCAGATAACAGTGAGGACAGTTATGCATCTCCTCGGCACCATGGCTTCATGTATAGACATAGTACCTCATGCCAGACTAGTTAACAAAGTGCTTAGCACATTAAGGTACTTTGAAGATTTAGTTTGGTGAGCCGTCAAGCTTACCACTCTCTGCTGTGATGGAATACCAACAATCTCCTAAAAGGGCCATCTTCCCTAGACCCAGTTATGCGTAGAACCATAACAACGGACACCCCCCTCACAGGTTGGGATGCACATTCACAGGACCTAACTGTTCAGGGACACCAGACATTCAGCCAAACACATCTCCATATCAATAACCTGGGGTTGTTAGCTGTTCATCTAGCGTTCAAAGCCTTCCTTCTCCACCTCATTGGCAAGGTAGTCCTGATCAAAACAGACAACATGACTGCCATGTGTTATCTGCAAAAACGGGGGACACCGGGTCCTCTCAGCTCTCTCATCTAGCTCAGAACATACGGAGGTGAGCTTTCCGATACAACATTTGTGTTACTATGTCTTTTATATTTTATTAATTTATCTTAGTTTCCCTAATAAGTTCCTTTCCCTTTTAGTATGCTGTGTACTTATGACTGCAGCGCATACCATCCAGTTTGCCTAATTCTCTTTGGAATGTGTATCTGTCATTCTGCAACCGGACTCTGGATGTAACAGTACTGTGCCTTCCCAGATTAAACCTAATTTTGGAATTTCTCTGTTTTACTTTATCTTTTATTGCTGAATTTAACACTGGCGACAAGGATGGGATTTTTTTTTTTTCTACAAGATTTGATTTTCGTTTGGCACCTGATGACACCTGATCCCTGATCTCTTTGCAATATGCGGGCTGAAACTACGGTGACTTCTACTTGCTCCACCATTTACTTATGAAATTTCCACTATTTCATCAAAATTCACCTTCAGCATCTTTTGAAAGACCTGCCGATCGCCGTTGATGCTGACGTTCCACTCGCTACCCCTATGTCATTGGAACTAGCGTCTGGCTGTGTTCTTCGCGTCCTGGATACAGATTTCTTCTTCTGCGGAGTTACGAAGTCATGTGAGAAGTCGTCACGTCACGTGTGACGTCACCGCGTCACGTTGAACATCACCGCACTACGCAGTGTGTCTCCATTTTGAATTGGGAAAGACTCCATTTCTACAGAGTATGGAAGTATACATCGGATCAAAGCGCTTCGGTTTATCATATTGCACAAGATTTTTCTTTGTTATTTACGTCGATGTGCACAACTGTGTTTATTAACTCTTCTTTATTACCAGTACTACTCTGCTATTTTCAAGCTATTTTCATTAGCTGTACTCACTTACTCTGATGTGCACAAACAAAGATAGATTGCTACAACAGATAACTTTGTGACTGTAGACCTTTGTCCTATACTTTTAACAGTGACCATACTTATATTTATGCTATTGTTGGATTTTAGAATTCATTATTTTCTTACCTGGTAGTTTCTCTTATAGATCTTTGTGCTTTAGAAGGTGAAACTCTTAATTATCCGAAATGTATTGTGGACTTTTTTGAAAGAGATTTGAAACTTATGGCTGATTCAGGGTCTCCCTGGACAATTATCAAGGAAGTTTACTTTAATGAAACGTTCTCTGGAAAGATGTCTATCAAAGATTTAAGTCCACCAGACATTAGTGCACAGGGTTTTGATGGATCTTCCATTGATTTTGTGGGTTTTGTTGCCTCCGGTATAAAGTTCAAAGAGAGATCTGCTTACATAAAACTTTGTTGCTAAGAAAGGTGTGAATGTGTTGGGTTGGAGAGACCAATGGAAACTTGGTATTATTTTAAATCCCCGTAATAAAGAACTTGTCATGGTTATAGAGTAAAAAGGAGTGGTTAACCAGTTTGAAGAAGATTTTTCGGATTTAGGAAGACTTAAGAGTTTCACTCATTTAATAAAACTTAAACAGGGTGTTTCACCTGTTAAACACACCTGGTAAACAAAAACTCAGAAATGTTCCTATAAATGTAAGAGAAGATTGGAATAAAGCTTTAAAAGAAATGCTAGATGCTGGAATCATAGAAGAAGTGGAGTCATCAGAATGGGTTTCTCCGATTGTTTTGGCACGTAAAGCTGATAAATCCTTGAGATTATGTGTTGACCTCTGGGCTCCTAATGCTAACATATTAATAGATTGTCATCCTTTGCCTAATATAAATAAGGTAGTTAGCATGTTAGGTGGCGCAACGATTTTTTCCACTCTAGATCTTCGATCAGCATATCATCAGATTGAGCTGGCCAAAGAGTTGCGCCATTTAACTGCATTTATAACACCACAAGGTCTGTACCGATTCAAAAGAATGCCTTTTGGATTGGCATCTGCTGCTTCCGTTTTCCAAAGGTCTACGTGTCCTCTTTTTAGAGATATGCAATTGTATTTGAAGAGTTTTCAAGATGATATTTTAATATTTTCATCAGATAAGGAAATGCACACAAAACATCTATACTATGTGTTTAGTGTCCTGAAAGAACATGATGTGACTCTAAAAAGTAAAAAATGCTAATTGTTCCAAGATTCAGTGGAGTATTTAGGACATACTTTGTCTAAAAAAGGTGTTGAACCAAAAGAAAATATTGTTGAAGGCATCTTAAAGGCACCTACTCCAGACTGCAAAGACAAGCTTCTTTCTTTCTTAGAGCTATGCGAATATTACAGCAAGTTTATCAAAGACTTTGCCTCTAAGATGGAAGCCCTGCGAGAATTAACAAAGCGTTTGTTTGGGGACAGAGGCAACCGAGAGCTTTTGACTACATTAAAGAAGAAATGATTGCTGCCCCAACTTTAAAACCTTTTTGTATCAACAAAACTTGCATTCTTGCAGTAGATGCGAGTCTTTATGGATTGGGTTGTGTTTTGTCCCAACATGCCGGAAATGAAGAGTGGAATGTAGCTTCTGCATCCCGTACACTTAACATGACAGAGAGACGTTATGCAGTAATTGAAAAAGAGTTATTATATTGTCTGGGGTGTCGAGCACTTTCGTAATTATATTTGTGGTGCACGTTTCATTTTGAGAACAGACCACAAACCTTTAATTGCAAATGTGTCTCTTGGATGGGGACAAAATGCCACCGCTCGCATTGCGAGGTTGATGTCTCATTTGCAAGAACATAATTTTTCAGTGGAAAATGTGCCAGGAAAAATTTATGTTACAGCTGATTGCCTCTCGAGACTTCCTTGTGTTTAGAGTGATGAATGTGAGGTTGAAGAAATTGTTGCTAGTATTGAGGAAATTCTTTCAGGAAGTTTCAAATCCATAACTTAAGAGATGTGGAACCAAGCGATGGAAGATGATCAAACCAACCACCCCTTCCAATCGGGATTTGATGAATTAAAAGAACCATTTCGTATCATGGTATCTAGTGAATCCTCACTAATGTGTGTTAAATGCTGCCAGTTTCAAAGCGTTAAAATGCAGGAATACAAGGGATGTTAAAATCCTTCATCTTGGCTTTTCTAAGACAGGGCATTTTCTGCACTGTTTTATTCAGGAAAATCATTTGATGCGGTATGAAACATACTCTAAACAAAGCCTCCATTACCTGAACCTGCCAATCTTTCGTTCTCCAGACAGATTTTCTCTGTTGTGTCTTTCTAGAAGTCAAAACCCTGTATAAACACTTGGGAAATAAAGGAAGAAGAGTATATCAGCTTCGTGTTAGCATACTTTTCTCTTTACAGGTGTTAGTGAACCCTATAATAATGCAAGGCTCAGTCTGATGTATGAAAACCTGAAAAATAAGCACACTTTTGTGCAAATGTCTTTGAACTACCTTTCGTTGGTGTTGGGCAGTGTTCCTATACTGTGTATTTATAAATAGCTTGCAAGACACTAGCCTTGTGGTGTCCATTTTGTTAATAACAGAACACGTCTCCATAATTGGATGTACAATTCATCATTAGAAAATGCAACTTATTGCTCTAGGTCTACAAGCAAATTCTGCACAGTTTCATTGTCCGAGTCATCAGAGAGACTACTAGAGGTGATGATATAATTTAAGGACATTTTAAACAAATAGGAACTTTGCAATAGTTCAGTATATATTATACGATACCCTGTCCCACACAATTCCTTCAAGAACTGGAACTGCTGTAATGTTCACCAGGGACAGGACCCTTCGTTCAAGGTGTGGTGATACATGTGGTTTAAGAACCAGATTCATAAAATGTACTGCGGAGCGTTCTGGGAGATAATGTTCATTTAGAAGTAGGAAAAAGACAGTCACCAAACCAATCCAGAGGACCAGGAGTAGTAATCCAATTTTAATCCCGAGATATAGCCAGGGAACAACAAAGTATGTAATTTTCAGCCACAGATTGAGAGCATACACTCTTAGCTTGAAAGGGGAAGGCGGTGTTGGCAATTCAGGTTCACTTGAATACGATGAGAAGTCGTCATAATGCATGAAGCAGCCAGACGCCGCCCCGTCTATTCTTGACAGCTCAGCAGGTTTTGTAGAACTGGGAGGGGACTCGATCTGTGGCATGTTCGCAAAGACGTCATCAATTGTTCGGATTGAGATTTCTGTGCTTTTGATTGTACAGTTGTAGTTGTTTCAACAGGGAGAAGTATAATTTTGTTATTTAAACTTTCTCTTTGGAGAGTGGAATCTTCTGTCGTTATTAAAACTTCCATCTGAACTTCCTGAACGTTAGCTAGAGGAGTGCGACAGCTACCCAGGAGCCCACCAGGCCTACTGTTGAGAATTGGCCACATAGTGCGGTTTGATCCGATCAATCAAGACAAACCTTTTATCTCTGTGTCCGGCAAGGGGCGGAAGCAGTACAGTTCTGGTACCTTCAACAGCCAGGAGAGTTACAGGCGTTCTGTAGGATGACCCAAATTCTTTTTTGTCCACTATTTTTTCTCTGACCAGATCCCCACCCTACGTGACGCAGGCAGGTCTTGCTGGCACAACCTATACTTCCACAGTGGCGGGGTGTTTTACTTGGATGTTGCCTTGTAAAGCCTGGAATTCGTTGAGTTCCTGTAAAACAGCCAAACATTCATTGATGTCAAATGGTGTATCAGCCGCACTGTGCTGACACTATAGAGGTCTGGCACCCACATTCTCACACCAAACAGGAGTTAATAAGGTGTAGGGATTTTTTTAGGCATGCTAAGTGCCCCCTGGACTCCATTTAGGTGATTGACCCAACTGCCACCCGAGCCTAATACACTTTATTTTTTATTTTATTTTTGTTTTCAAGGTTTTATATAGCGCGTTACAAGACTATTGTGAGTAACAGAGTGCTTTTAAGTCAAATGTGGAAAGCACGTAATAACATACCACGATCTAAGTGAAAAAGTTGTACACAGATCATAATCGTAGAGACAACACTAACAGAAGATCAACTATGGAGCGTAAGAAACAGCATACGTAAAACAGTACCGTAAGCAATTATAGAGTTCACGTGAATTTAGCCATGAGGATCGCTTTCACTTCATTTTTGAATGCGGCAGAGGAAGGGTTCGTTCTTGTTGCACTGGGCTTGCTGTTAAGGATTGATTTAAATCAAGGTTTTTCCTCTCAGCAACTGACATTCCTTCTGGGTGCTCGAAAAATCCTGTCACCCACTGGCATTGTTTTTATTCAGGACAGCTATTTTAGGGACTATTTGCCCTTTCTGCTTAGGTGAAAACCCTCTAACTTCAGGGAAAACACATTGACTTTTGACCTCTGTCTCTGAAAGCAGAACAAATGTGACAAGATATCAATATTTAAAGGCATCTATATTGCTCACAAAGTGAAAGAGCAATAAAAATGCCATTAAATCTTGTTATCTTGTCACATTTGCTAGCTTTTAGAGACAGAGACAGAGGTAAAACGTCAGCTTATCTTATTACATTTATTTTCTTTCTGGTTCTTAATTTAGAGGATTTTCGTAAAGTGAAATGTTTGGCAATTGAACTGTGCAAAGCATGTTAAATGAAAGGCTATAATCTTAAAGGCTTTTTTCACACAACACTGACATAGATAAGTGAACTTTTCAAACATTTCAAATATATTTCTCTGGTTTTGAAGACCCATTTTTATAATTCTGTGGTGAAAAAAATATTTTAATGGGATCAAAACAAATTAGAACACTTTCCTTGGTGATATGCAAATTTTATATATTTTTGCTGAAACACAATTTCCAAAAATTATTTGAGCTATTATCAGTAAAACTACATGTTAATGGGAATGTTTTATGGCCATTTCAATGGAAAATATGCTATCTGTAAATGACAATACATTACCTCTTAATGCTTTGGTAATATATTTATGAAAAGTGAGTTTTTAAACATTAACTGGGAACAATTAATGTGCATGCCCAGATGACAATGCTATTAGTGAACTAAGAAGCACGCCAAGAATCATGTGTATCCTATATATGGGCTTGATTTTTGTGATACATGGAGCAAACATTTAGTCTAGTAAATAGAGGTTTTTTTGTACAGCAGAAATAGTGAACTTGCATATTTGAAGGTCTCTCTTATGTGATAATAAAGAAAAAGGCGGCTCCATAAGACAAAATACTTGCCTAGGATCACAGAATTTGAGACCAGTTCACGGGTCAAGTACATTACAGTTAGATTGAGTAGGTTATTAAAGTTACTGGAACTGTATGTGTAATGAAATATTTATGATTTTTCGAGCCCTGCCAAGGCCATAACCAAACTTCTCAAAGTTCTGTGTAAGCCCGAGATCTAAATGCTGGACCCTGGTTGGAATGTAGTGTGACAATAGCATTTGTTCTGATAAGGACTTGCAAATTACTTATAGCAGTTCGAGCATCAGCCGAGCGCTGTGGCCAAACAGTCACTTTCAATGAAGGCTATACGGTACCTATTGGTCCACCGACTACGCGGATCACCAGGTTGGTAATGTTAACACGCGTTTGCAAATGTTTAGAAGCTATCATATCAGTATCTACGTGCATACAAGATGGACTCCGATCTGCAGAACATAGTTTGTTGCATTAATCAATGCTGCACATTCAGACTCTGTTTTGAAATATCTATTACATTATTTTTTTGCCAGAGAAGGAATAGAATTTCTATCTCTGGCTCCTCTATTCAGTTAATTTTGCACTTACCATAACATAGTAGATTACCTTGCTTTATAAGTAACTAAGCTTCTCAAAATGTGCTCTTACTTTGACAAAAATAGTTTCTATTATTAATGCCTCGTTGTTTATTTTTTCCCCAATTCATATACGGTATTACATTTTCTACTATTTTAGTGAAGCTCTAAATCGCAGAGTTTGACATATTGAAGCTTTCTCTTGGTTAACTAAATAAAACAATTGTCATTCTTTGCGGCCTGATCCACAAACAGGATACCGTAGCCAAACTTTCCACCTATACTGCCTTCCTGGTATACAACTATTCTTAGTGCACCAAATATAGTATATCTAATTCTGTTGATATCAAATCATTCTTAAGTAATGGCTAGTGGTTCCTTGCGTAGAGCCTACAAACTGTCTATAAGCGTGTTTGATTGACTTTTGTTTTTCTTAACTATGAGACCTGCAGTCTATCTCCTTAGTGTTACCCATCTAGGGATTTCCTGTCCAGTTAAATTTAGTAATATCTTAGTTTGAATCAGTAGTTTGCACTGCCAGTAACTCGTAAATCTCCAAAACCTCACAGTATAACCTTTACTTGCAGTCTTAGTAACAAGAACTGCAGTTTCCCTCTTTCTGGTTTAAAATGTACTGACTAATCTGCCCAAATCTAAAAATACTCCTTAGGAATTGCAGCATGAATATTGCTAAATATTCATGCTAAATTGAATGGAAAATTAATTTTGATCATATGAATGTTACCTTTAGGACATAAATGTAGCAATTTCCACCTACCCATATCTAATTTAGTTTGGCTTAAAAGAGGATACAGGTTTCAGGAACGCAGCAAACCTAGTTGGCAGAGCTGACTCCTTCCACTACTTAAAGAGCTTTCCTCAGACATCCTTCCTAACTTGTTCATGATAAATCCAAGCTGGTTAGATTCAGTGTCAGGTCCTTGAATGTTCACAGTTGACTCAATACTTTGAAAAAGACCCAAACTCCCTTATAATATACAGTGTCATTGACACTGAGTTCTTGGGGTACATAATTAACAAGTAACAGTTCTGAATACTGCATGTGTAATGCTAATTTGTTTGTATTGTATAGAGGCGAGACAAAAAACATATTTCCCGTTTTGGACTGCATTTCATTTTTTTACGCTCAAATTTTATTGGTTTTAAAAACAAACAGTGCAGAGACACAACAATTGCCTTTGATGTATATCTGGTTGCGCTCTAACTGACTTCCTATTGTCATGTGGTTGTTCTGGTGCGTGAAACGAACAAATGCCGGATGTGTTCATTCCCTTCTGGTTAAATGCAGATGTTTCAAAGAAGGTGACATGCCCCATTAGGAGGTTCTAAAAAAGGGTTAGAAATCCTAAAGCAATTAAGGGTCACATTTATTAATATTTGGTCAAAATTTACAGGTCGAAAGCCTTGACCAGAGAAGATATTCAAGAACCAATCTATGTAGGAATAAATTGGTTATTGAAAATCAGAAATCCAATCCCCCTCGTGAATTTTAATTAGATAAATTGCGACCACTTTGTCTGTGATTGCATTTCAATAATGTAAACTTTTATTTTAATTTTAATAATGCCACCCCCCTCCCCTTGTTTGAGTGTTTGCAGTGGTCCCCTTGAGACCACTGCCTACCCCCAGACATGCTTTGGGTTACCAGCCCAACTTGGGTTCTGTAACTTTTTAATGGATTTGTCAAATAAGCAATTCCCTCTGGCCACATTAATCAGAACAACATTAATTACAACAAACAATGCAAGCAAACTTAATAGTGCAGTAGAAACCAAAACTTTGAAACAACAAATAAATTAAAGTCAATAGTTGGTACCCCATCCCTTTGGTAGAGGGTCCCTCTCTCTTTTATTAGAGACTTTTTAATGGATTACTGCTTTTTCAATCCTAAATCAGTGATCCATTATGTATTTCTGAACCTATTTTAGGAGTTAGTAAAAGGTTAACAGTAACTTCACTTTAAAGTCCAAGCACATTGTGCAGACTCCTTTTAATATACAAGATGAGCAGCTTTGGCCTTCATGTATTGGCATAGATGGCACGCAAAGCACAGTGAATGGCCAGAGCCCATTTTCAGATTTCTGTTTTGTTCCTGCTCTTACCTCTCTGTTAGCCCCCCACTTCTTTCCCACAGCCTTTTTATGATTCCGCTGGTTTTCTGATTCTCCATAACTTATTGTTTTGTGTCATTTATCAAAATGGATTGTTTCCTTTTTCATTTGAATAACAAAAACACAACAGGTAAACAGTGAACGTGTAATAAACTGTGCCAAAACTGAACAATAGTTATTTCCCAGGCTGTATAGTGGCATTTGTCATCAATGCCTCTAGAAACACAATATGCCATTCAATGTTCTAATAGCTCCTAATGAAAATATATGCCATTAATACAGATTACATATTATATTTACAGATGACATTAGCTGCTTCAGGGCTTACTTACCCTTGCCATCGGTTAACAGTTGGAAGACGAACTTCACCTGCACAGACCAGAGAACAGTCAGAAGAGGTAAGAAAGGCTATCGTCCCAAATTCCTTCAGGACAAGCAAAGGCTGTTTCTTCTTGTTTTCCAGTGAGCGGCATGTAGCATATTTATACAGAGGTATAATCTTTGTTGGCCAAAACAATCCCTTGTAATACTCTTCTGTTTATCAGCTCTTCGTGCCAAGTGGTTAGGAGCAGTGTGTTTTTTATGTAACATGTGCGCATGTTTTATTTATCTGATATCAATTCATTGAGCATTACGTTTTATTTAGATTTGTAAATGTATTTTATCTTTCTGATTTTTAGTTGAAATGAATTTTTTATACCATTGTATGGTTTAATCATACTAAACCTTACTTGATTAGAATTAAGGGGCCAAACGTAATGCTCACAACACTAGCTGTAGCTTTCACCATATCCTAAAAGTGGGACATTATTTTTTCAGGTAGTACCAAAATTAATATTGTATGAATATCCATCTATCACCACCATCTCAAACAACTTCCTAATGTCAATCTTATAAGGAGCACTTATGCTGGGCATAGATTATCCTTATATCAGCCATGGGTCTTTAGGTTTAAAGCATGTTTTATTTATTTTTGTGTAAGAGAACGATATACAATACATAACACCTCACCTACATCCAAAGTCCGTTAGGGGAAGAAAGGCTAAGACAGAAACTGAGGGAAAGGGCAAAGATAGTGAACCTCAGAGAAGCGAGTATGCAGCCAGGGTGGGGGTTCAGGGTGAGGGGTACAAATTGGGTAGATAGTGGAAACCTATCGGGGGCGGTTACCCCATTAGGCTCTGAAATTCCTATACATTTACATAAAAACATATTAAATAGATCAATTTATTTAGAGATACGATTGTATCTCTAAATAAATCGATCTATTTAAATCTGGGCTGTTTGTTTCAGGCTGTATGCCCCACCTCGCACTGAAGCAGGAGACGGAAGCCATGCAATCAACTTTCTGAACAGTGATGCAGGATGTAGGTCTTTCTGTTTTAAAGCACTTCTTTGCCATTGTGGTCTACCGTTCTATGCACTCTGTAGGACAGGGATGCAATCAGTGACACGGTTTCGGGCATCACTTACATTCCAGCGTTTTTTCAGACGTCATTCAAGGGCATCGATCCCACCTTTTCGTCATACGTGTAAGTGGATACAAGAACGTCTGATCTTGTGATTGTTCTCGGTAATGGTAAGTGTTTGCAAGCTAATGTTGTGTTACGTATATATTGTGCTGAGACCACTCATCATGCTAACCTTCCCCACTGTGACACCCCAGGCCCTCACTGCAGATTGCTGGCTCTGTTAAAAGTGGAGCTGCTGTATTTGTTCCTCCGGGAAATGGATCCAAAAAATGTGCAGGGTTCTTGTTCCCTTTTGAAGTTGATCCCAATATCAGAGTCAAGCAATGCAAGAAATATGTGCCTACAGTGGACACTTCTCTGATTTATGACATTAAACCTGGCATTTCTTCATGCCCCCAAGTTAACAAGGATGCCAAAAACATGGATTGACTTGCAAACAATGAATGTTATAAATGTTAAGGGAATGCATTTCAGCAATTCAGTTCCTTTCTTATTTCACATGCTTTACTTAATCTTGCGTTCCCCAAGAGTTAGATATTTTATAATTTTGTTTATCTGTAATTTTTTCTGTGTATACTTTAAAGCATGTGCCATGCCAGGTGTTTGAGGGGCATTGATTCAGTATGTGGGCTGAAGCCAAACAAAAATTGTCTGTCAGTGGGTTGGCCTGTTTGCAGAGCACACAGAATAATGTTTATGTATTCCATTTGCAACTTGAATTATGTGGATGTGTGTGAAGGTGGCACACAAATGTCAAAATATTTGCAAGGCAAAAGTAAGAGAAATTGAAGTGCTTAAATTTGAGGGAGTGCAGTGCATATTTGTGGGCAGTGAAGTGACAGAGATGCAAGGACGTGCATTCGGGGAACTATTAAAAAAGGATGCTAAACACCCATTTACAAAGCCAGTTATACAGACAGCAGCTACGGGTGCTTCTTGAAGTCTAGTTAGAGCATATTTTTCCAAAGTTAATGCTACATGCAGTGCAAGACACGGGGCAAGCGAACATTTCAAAGGGCAAAGATTGTCATGCTGTACAATTTTACAGGAAGATATGAGGCAGCTTTTAATGTGTTTAATATTTCAAGACTATACTGCTTTATAAGCCTTACTTTAGCTCTACATTAATTTGCTTTAAAATGCCTCATTTTCCAATCTTTTTTTCATTTCTTTCTCGGGAGAGGGACTCACACTGGACCCCAGGTTTGTCCATTGAACTTGTTCACATCGCTCACTATAATAAAAGTCATGCCTAACGTTTACACCCACCATTTTCAAATGTCACCAGCCACCACTGCTATGAGGGGGTCACTGTGTTCGCTCCGACATATAGTTATGTCTGGTTATGTATAGGAAGCATCAAATATGTGGGGGCTTACGAAGTGGAAGGTGGATCTCCTGGCAACAGGTTCAGTATACTAAAATATGCTGGGTATGTTAGTTCCTGAATTCATTTCCTAGGTATCTAATGCAGGGTCCCCATTTTTTTTAAAACTGTGGTAGCTGGTTCTCTGAGACATTCGTAAGCTTTTCCATGCTCAGTAGGTCCCAGAGTTTATGAAGTCATTCTCTGTGGTGGAGTACGCGATCAGTGCCCCATCTCCTGAGGAGTTTGTTTGGCTGCACATAGGGCATTGGCATCACTCTCCCCCTCATCAACCTGAGACAGTAAGTTAGGGTTATTAGGGAGAACCAAAATCACACAGCTCGGAAACCTAGGGAGGGTAGTGTTGTACATTTCATCCACTGCGTCTAATAAGCCCTGCCAATACGCCTGTATCCGGGGGAAATGGTACAAGATGTCCCCGGCTCCCCTCATCCCCTCATCCCCTCCATCATGTGGGATCCCCCCGCTTCCAATGTGCAATGCGCTCAGAAGTGTAATACCAGTAGTGTAATAGTTGAAGTAATGTCCTCTTCCCTGTGGCACTACGTGCCGTAGTATTGGCTTGTTTCTTTATTTTATTTTTATTTTATTTAATGCGATTTTATATAGCGCAATCTTTACCCGAAGGTTTCAGAGCGCTTTACATAAGAACCAGTTGCAAATTGTAAGGACTTAGGATTACATGCGTTACATAAAAGATTCATGCAGAAAAAATTGCAAATGTACAAGATGTAAAGTCACACAAGGAAGAGATACAAACAGAAAGAAAAATCACAAATGTACAAGTAGTAAAGTCACTCAAGGAAGCAATACAAATGGATATACTCTAAGAGTCACATAGGAATGGTAGAGAGTACAAAGGTGTACTGCATATACTAGTGATTATACGACAATTCTTTCGGGATGAATTGCCATTTACATTTGTTCTCCCATCTTAATTGTGCTAATGATTTTGAATGAGTCTGACTTGCATCTAAAAAAGTGTATATGTCTGACAGAAGTCTTTTATCGGAGTTCTAGTGATAAGTCATTTTTCGACGGCAGTAGAGCTCTGCATGCATGTGGCTGCAGCGACAGCTGCGTAACCCGATGCCTGATGGCCAGGTATTGCCAAAATGTCGTGTGGTTGGGGTTTGGGGGGTTAAGCCATAGCCTTCCTGAAGCTGTTGGAATTCCATTATTCAATTGTGGTCAAAGAAATTGCCCACTCTCTTACAATTTGCATGCTGCTGTGCCATATAAACTCTGCCTCAGAGCGCTGGGAGGAAATCCAGGTTTCCCAGTATTATAGTCTGTGACGAAATCCAGGTAGATGGCTTTCTCAAGAGTTGGATCGTGTCCCAAGTTCCTAATGTGGCGTGGAGCACCACAGAGATATACACCCCCTGTGGGCGAAGGGACCTGGGGATCTAGAAAGTTTTCCATAAATGGATCCCACTGATTGCCTGATCGATGAAACACCAGTGTTTCTTGGTTTTGGGTCTGGCCCACTGTACCATGTTGCGCAACTACTCTGCCTGGTAATAGTGTTTAAGATGGGAGAACCCCAGGCCTCCAGCTGTGGGGGATTGATATGTCAAGCATTTGGCAATATGGGCCCTCTTGCCTGTCCATATATAGTGGATTATAAGGTGTTTCAATTTATTGAGAACTTGGGGGTCAGGGGGGTCAAGGGCAGGATTTGCATTACATAGGAGTCATCCTGACTGCTGCAAATCTTCCAAGCCAGGACAGCGTATTGTTTCTCCTTTTCTGTAGTTTTGCGCGTCTGCCAGCAGGCGGCTATAATTGCCATCCTCCGTTTGTCTGATCGGAGGGTGTATATGGAGGCTCAGATAAATCGCCCCCTGTGTAGTCCACGGGAAGGGGAAGAGTCGCCCCAGGACTTAATTGTCTGGAGCTGGCACTGTAAGGTTGAGGAATTGTGATTTTTAAGCATTGGCCTTAAAACAGGATACTTTCTCCAGCTCCTGTATCGGAGCCAGCAGGGAGCAGGAGGGCTCTGACAGCACTACCATAACATCATTGGCATATAATGCTAATTTATGATCCTTGTCACCCATCGCCACGCCCGTGATTCCCGGGTTTGCCCTCACCCGCCGCGTGAACAGCTCCGGATATAGTGCAAATAGAAGTGGAGACCGAGGTCTTCCCTGCCTCATTCCCGAGTGATTTTAAAGGGCTGGGACAATATGCCATTGACCTGAACTACTGCCTGGGGCCTCGCATAACCACACCATATCCATTGTATGATGCAGGCCCCAAACCCACCGTCCAGAGAAGGGTGCGCAAATAGGGCCAATGAACCTGATCAAACGTGCTCTGTGTCAATCAAAATTAAAAGCGCTGATGTTCTATTACACTGTACCTAAAGCACAAGATGACACAAACGTTTTGTGTTCTCGCTGCAGCAGCGTTCTGGGTTAAACCCCACCTGGCTGGGATCTATAAGGCCCTGCATCATGGTAAGCCGTGCATCATGGGGGCGAAGCTTGCGGTGAGGACGGTAGTAAAATCTTGGCGTCCGCATCGAGCAACAATATGGGTCTGTAGGCGGAGCATTTAGTAGGATTCTTGCCTGGTTTGTGTATGACTGCGATTGTTACCAGCTTCATTGTGGCCGTCAATACGCCCATGTGACTAAATGAGTTGTCGAGGTGTGTAAGAATACAGGCGAGGTTGGGGGTCGAAAAGCTTGTAAAATCCGGCAGATAGCCATCCTGACCCAGGGCCTTACCCGACTGAAGGTGCCAGATTGCAGCCATCACCTCATCGGTGTGTATGTTGTTCTGCATGCTAAGGGTATGTTACTGATCCAGGTGATCCACTGGGGCTTGTTCTTAATCAATCAATTAATCAGGGTTGGTAAAGCACAACTACTCACCCGGGAGGATCTCAAGGTGCTGGGGGAGGTGGGGGCGGCTCGGAGTGCCCGTGCCATCCAAAGAGCCAGGTCTTGAGGTCCTTCCTGAACTGGGGCAATGTGGGTGATTGCCAAAGGTGGAGTGGTTGGCTGCGAGGTAAGAGAAGGACTTTCCTTCTTTTCTGGTCTTGTAACGTGGGACTGTGGCCAGAGAGAGCTGGGCTGATCTGAGGTGTCTTTTGAGTGCGTGGGAAGAGTGGTGGTCGTTCAGGTACGCAGGTCAGGTATTGTGAAGGGCCTTGTATGCTAGGGTGAGGAGTTTGAAGGTTATTCTTTGACTGGAAGCCAGTGGAGATCGCGGAAGTGTTAGGTAATGTTGAAGAGCAGTCTGACTGCAGAATTCTGGACAGTCTGGAGTTTGCGAAGGAGTTTCTTGTTGATTCCGGCGTAGAGAGCATGTCTGTAGTCCAGTCTGCTGCTGATGAGTGCGTGTGTGACAGTTTTTCTGGATTTGTTTGGGATCCATCTGAAAGTCTTTTGAAGCATGTGGAGTGTGTTGAAGCAGGTCGAAGACACATCGTTGATCTGGCGTTTCATTGTGAGGGATGAGTCTAGTATGATGCCGAGGTTTCGTGCGTGGTCCATCGGGGTAGAGGAATTTCCGAGGGCAGATTGCCATCAGGAGTTTTTCCATGCGGAGGCAAGAATGAGTACTTCTGTCTTTTCTGAGTTGAGTTCCAGACAGCTGTTCTTCATCCAGGTGGCAACAGCTTTCATCCCTTCTTGGAATTTGTTTGGTGGTGATGGGTTCATTGGTGAGGGACAACATCAGCTGGGTGTCTGCAGCATAAGAGACAATGTTGAGCCCATGGTTCCTGACAATGGTTCAGTGGAGGCCATATTGACATTGAAGAGGGTGGGGCTGAGGAAGGAGCCATAGGGCACTCTGCGGTTGGTCTTGGTCAGTTCCGAGTAGTAGGGAGGGAGTCTGACCAGCTGAGTTCAGCCAGTGAGGAAGTAGCGTATCCCGTCGAGAGCCTTGCCACAGGTGCTGGTGTTGTGGAGTCTTATAGCTAGGGTATGGTGGGAGACTGTCTAATGCAGATGAGAGGTCCAGGAGGATTAGGGCTGCCGTTTCGCCCTGGTCAAGGAGGGAGCAGGTGTCATCTGTGACGGCTAGTAGTGCGGTCTCTGTGCTGTGGTTGCTTCAGAATCCGGATTGGGAGCTGTCCAGGACGTTGTTAGCTTCAATGAAGTTTGCTAGCTGGGCGTTGATGGCCTTTTCGATGTCTCTTCATCTTCCTCTAATAGGTCCTCCACCAAATACCGGTCAGTATAAAAATGTTGAAATACTTGTGCGATATGGTCATCTTGTACCAGCCTGTCTCCCCGCGGGCTTTCAATTTCTGTCACTCTTTGGCTATTCACTCAGGCTCGGAGTTTGTGAGCCAATGATCACTCTGCCTTGTTCCCTCTCACATAATATTTCTGCTTGGTCTGCATGAGGTCATATTCTGCCCTATCCATGTCTAATGCTTTAAGATCTTTCCTTGCTAAGTTAAGTTGGCGGTGTGTCTGGTGGGCACCCGTTTGTTTGTGCGGTCCCTCCAGCTCTTTGGCTACCCTCTATGACAGAGCATTGCCCTTTTCTCTCGGTTGTAGCCGGCCCCACAGTACCTCCTTTAACGTGTCCCATAGAATTGCCACTGGTGTGTCTCCAGAAAGGCCCTGTTTGCCTCAGTGACTACAGCTGCATGTGTGAGGAGCTTAAGGTTCAGTCACCACATGCGGCTCTGTCGTGGAAGATTGGGTGCCTGTAACTCAGTGTGCAGGGGTGAGTGATCCGAGAGGTCAGCCACCGCAATGTCGATATCCTGTTTGGAGGTTTCTAGGGAGCATGTAGCTAAAAAGAGATACATTTGTGCATACATTTGGTGAGCTGCAGCAAAAAAGGAGTCGGACCTTTCTAACGGATGTTGTTTGCGCCAAATGTCAATGAGGCTGTGGTTAGCAAGTTGACGGTGGCCCTGAGGTGACAATGTGCCTGTCTGGCCTGTTATGTTATGTTATAACGAGTTTTATTAAGCGCTCAGCTACTCGGACCGAGTGTCCCGGCGCTGTCAGACCCAACACAACACAACCATCACGACATGGGGAGTTAATTGCAGAACAACCACGTCTTCAGCTCTTTCCTAAATGACAAAAGGGTCCTGCATTTCCTAAGAGACAGTGGCAGTGCATTCCAGGCTCGAGGAGCAAGATAGCCAAAAGAGCGGCCCCCGATGCGAGCACGCCTAACTGCCGGGACAGAGGCCAAAGAGAGGGACGCAGAGCGAAGTGCTCTGGATGGAATATGAAATCTCAGCCGCTTCCTTAGGTAACCTGCACCAGAGCCATGGAGTGCCTTAAATGCCAAGGTCAACGTCTTAAACTCGATGCGTTTCCGTATCGGAAGCCAATGGAGGGATTTCAGCAGGCCCGCAGCGTGGGACCTCCTACCAAGGCCATAGATGGCGCGGGCGGCAGAATTCTGCACCACCTGCAGGCGTGAGAGAAGGTAATCAGGGAGGCCGAGGTAGAGTACGTTGGCGTAATCAAGCCTAGATCCTACCAAAGCCTGCACTATAGTTTTCCTGTGGGCGATTGATAGAAAAGGAAGGAATTTCCTGAGCATTCTCAGTATCCTGAAGCATTGACCCACCAAGCCCAGAATCTGTGGTTTAAGAGACAAACCGATGTCCAACTTGACTCCCAGGTTCTTTGCCATCCCCGTCTCCACAGAAGGGGGGTGGATTTCAGCCGGCCACCAGTACTTCCAACAAGGGTCAGGAGGGCACCCAAAGAAGGGGACCTCAGATTTATCTGGATTGCATTTCAGCTGGTTTATGTGAAACCAGCCGAACACAGCGCCCAGACAGTTCTTAATAAGCTCTCCGTCGAAGTCCCTATTTTTGCCACAGGTGAAGAGAAGCTGGGTGTCATCGGCGTAAGAGACAATCTGGGCACCACAAGCCTCGGCCAGTACCGCCAAAGGGGACATATAAATGTTAAAAAGGGTGGGACTTAGAATCGACCCCTGGGGGACTCCGACATCCAATGGCGGTACTGCGGCCGAATAAGGCGGGGCCCAGACCGTCTGTTTATGATTCGAGAAGAAAGACTCAAACCATCTGAACACCGTTCCCCTTAGCCCAATCTCCAAGAGTCTAGCCAGGAGGCGGTCATGAGGAACGGTGTCAAAGGCCGCCGACAGATCTAATAACACCAGCAGAGCCTTACCTCCCATGTCCAGGACTTCCTTGATCGCTTCCGACACCTCTAGCAGTGCCGTCTCCGTGCTCATGTTAGCACGAAAACCGGACTGGGTGGAATGGAGGATGCCGTGGGATTCCACAAAGTCCGCCAGGACCCCCTGTACATGCCTCTCAGTCACCTTGGCCAGAACCGGAAGCAGCGAAATAGGACGATAGTTGGCATGGGCGGCTGGATCTAATGCCGGTTTCTTTAAGAGGGGAAGAACCAGGGCTTCCTTCCACGATGGAGGCACAACTCCTGTCTCGAGAGAGAGATTCAAAATTGGATTGACCATAGGGTTAATCACGTATGCCAATTTGGCAAGGTGCTTGGCCGGACAAGGATCAAGGGGAGATCCCGATCGCATCTTGGATAGAAGCTCGCACGAGTCTTGTAAAGCAATAGGAGGGAAATTAGCAAGCAGGGGCTGCCCCGACACAAGTTGGGGAACGGGCAGAGCCATGATTGAAGATGCTGCCCCAGCAGATAGCGTGGAAAGTTTCCTGTATACTGATGATCTTATTAGCAAAAAAGCTTGCTAGTTGAGTAACCCAGTACTCTATAGACGTCTGCCCTCTGTATTGATCGATCTAACTCAGCGCCCATTACCAGGTTAAAATCCCTCCCAAGAGGACATCAGTGTCTGTGGCCTCTATTACCCGACCTATGGCCTCTAGGATGAAAAAATTCCTGGCGATCGTTGGGGGTGTAGATGTTGTTGAGGGTTAATGAATAGGACCCAATGACTGTGTTTAGGGACAAGATGTGCCCCGGGATCTCTGCGTGTGTGTGGAGTACTCTACCTGCAAAGTGAGTGGCTATGAGGTTCGCTACCCCCGCCGTCTTCCTAATCCCTGCACAAAAATACTGGTGATTAGACCTGCGCAATCTTGTTCTACGCCAGTCTGTCTTAAGCAAGCAAATATTGCATTTGGATTCATGCCGCTTAGATAATAGCTCCAAGCGTTTCGCTGTTGCCGTAAGACCTCTCACGTTGTAGCTAAGTATCCTAACCAGTAAACAGGCTTAAGGAAGAATGAGTAATGGGGAATCCATGCCTAGCTTTCCCATCTATGCCCTGGGGTACTGTATGTAAAAAGAAGACGATGCTAGCAACCACGGAAATTAATCCATTGTGGCTAGAGAGAGAAAAGGAAAGGCCAAATGGAAAAGTCAACTAATACCAGACTGGAACAGTTCATCGATCCCCTCTCTGGTTCATCCACAATATCGAGAAAAGGGTGCATGGCACCAGCGCCGGAAGCAACAATCCCATCAAGTTGCTGGGGTCGCGAGCTCCGCCATCTAGCAAATACAGTTCAGAGCTAGGATCGTAGATGGGTCACAAAGCCCATGTAATTGAAGAGGAAACAGTCAGCAGGGGCACTCTTCCCCCAGAAGGTCACCCATATCCCGGTTCATTATGAAGTTGTTAATGGCTGGCCAGCTCAACCATCGGGTCCTGTTTCTGGAGTTGACTGTGTAGTATGCCGCTTACCTTATGGCTTTCTGCATCAGTCGGCTTGGTCATCGTCTTCTGTTTGGACCTGAGAAATTGTTGTAGCTGCTTTGTAGGGGTGGGGGTCATCTCAGTGGTTGTCATCTCAATTGATTCTTTGGACATCAGCATCGAGGTTTATCAGGTCTTTGACATCGTCCATGGTGGGGGGGTCTCATCCCATACAAAATTGAGGTGAAAGGGATGGCCCCACTGGTAGCAAATTCCCTTCTTTTGCAAAGATTCTGTAAGTGGCTTCAATTGACTGAGCCTTTTTTTATGTAATAGGAGACAAGTCCTGGTAAAACCATGTTTTAGTACCCTCAAAGTCTATAATATTGCAGTCTTGTGCTGCTTTCATAATAGTTTCCTTCTTTGTGTATTAGTGAAAGCATGTGAGGATGTCCTCTGGCATATCCGGGGAGCTCGAAGGCCGACGTGCCCTATACGTGTGATCCAGTATGATATCCTGTGGAACAAGAGCAGGGGCTATATGATGAAAAAGTCTGTAGACGTAGTCTTCAAGATGGTTTGTCTTAGTCCGCATATTTTTAGCTCTCCTGGAGTGATTTTCAAAGTGTTCCACTTAATGCTTCGGTCAGCGTTCTTGTCCTGGAAGTCTAGTTCTCCACAGTGAGCGTCTATTTCTTCATCTCTGGAGTCACTTTTGTGTTCCAGGATGTCAACGCTGTGTTCCAATTCTCCCAGTTTTCTCATGAGGTCCTTAACTTCTGCTGCTATTTCCTGTTTGAGGGTCGCAAAGTCTTACCTCAGCGTACCAAAGAGGGCCTTCAAGTGCGGTCTAGTGACTGGAGCTTCTCCCCCTTCCCGGTCCACCAGGGCGGCCCCTGTGGACTCAGAGCTCTTTTCACTAGCCGGCAATTTCATTGGCTGAAGTTTAGAGAGCATGTCCTTTATGGAACCTTCTTTTTTGGGGGTGGTCCGAAGGATAGCCGAAGGATAGCCATCTTCAAAGTTCAAGTTGCCTGCTGTCCCTCCTGTTACAGAACCAGTTCAATGTACAGCTACCGGGGAGCAAGTCTTAATAGGCCGTTCTGCAATGCCCAGGCACTGAGCTGTGCCACGGGAGCTGAACCTGGAGACAAAAGAAATTATTGCCTCTCTGCATTTCTATGGTCCACCAAGATGACGTCGCTCTATCACCTGGGATTCGGAGTCCGATTAAGTTGTCGGTCACTGGTGCATTTCCTGGTCCGGGGCCAGTAATGTGAGGAGACCCTGCCCCAGAGTCTATTCTCGCGTGACTCTCTCCTGTCCTCTGGTGTGAGCAGACAGGTGTGGCCCATGCCAGTCTCCTCTCGGCTGCAGTGGCCATCAATGCCAGCTAGACCAGGCGCTCTCCTAACAGGTCTGTACTCAGCACGTTTGCACCTGAGCTCCCAACAGACACGTCTGGTCCTCCCACCCGGTCGCTGCAGATACTTCTTCTCTGTTGGGGAGAGAGGGAGCCAGGCCGAGTCACTCCAGAGGCCCCACTCGCCCAACAGCAGGGCAGTGCACTGGGGCCGATCGCTGAGCGTCCGGGGAAGCAAAAGCACAGCACACCATCTGGCGCACGCTGCTCTCCTCCCACCTCGAGCTGGCACCGGATCTACAAGCTGCCATCTTGCCCCTTCTCCAGCCAGGGGCGCCTCTAGGCTCATGGGGGCCCTGGGCAGGGAGCGTAGGTAGGGGGACCCGGAAAAGGGGGTCCGGGCGGGGCGAAGCGTGGAGGCCAGTGAAGAGGGGGGAGTCAGGGTTTTTGGAAGTGGAACAGAGCCGGAGGCCGCCAAATCACTGCCAGGGGCCGTCACGCAAATATGT
The DNA here is from genome assembly GCF_964263255.1 of Lissotriton vulgaris. Taxonomy (NCBI): domain Eukaryota; kingdom Metazoa; phylum Chordata; class Amphibia; order Caudata; family Salamandridae; genus Lissotriton; species Lissotriton vulgaris. The sequence continues at coordinate 362,838,619 of NC_141685.1, read as the reverse complement.
ATCCATCCTCAGAGGAATATTATATTAAGGATATATATTGGCGTGGTGGCCCCTGGGGTTTGGTTGCCCTGTGCAGGTGCACAGCTTGCACATGCCTAAGGCCGGCCCTGCTCCAGCAGGAGGTTTCGGGCTGTCTCCACCACATTGCTGGTGCCCATGTCAAGCCACCCACATTGTTACCAGAATCTGGCAGCCCCCGCAGGTCTGGATGCCACCTACTATCCATGGGTCTTTAAATGGAGACACTAGCTGTACTCAGGCGCGCAACACCCATTGGGCTCACGGGGCCTCAGTGTCAGCACCCCCCCCGTGTCTCAGCCCCAGCCCGGAGACAGCTTCGCGGGCTGGCGAGCATCTAATTGCAGCCTCACTCGAGTACTTAACAGGTCTTTAATAGACCATTTAATTCTCCCCGAAATTTGGCTCTAGTTGCCCGCCTGGCTGTACTCCAGAATGTCTACCAAGAAAATACAAGTTTAACAACCGCTGCTAACTCCGATCGCTGTAAAGCCACCTGATAATTATACACTTAACAGATCGAATCTGTATGTCTGTCATAGGCAGTACGTACCCACAATGTTTGACCACTTGACCTGTTGTGATAGCTATTCTTGTCTACTGATATGTTCAATGTATGGATGTCCGGCAACTCCCTAAAAATCAACCCGGACAAAACCGAGGTGTTGCCGATTACCATCGCTGGCAACCCTTGGTGTGACCGTTTCTGGCCTGGGGAGTTGGGCACGCCTCCAGAACCGGCTGAGGTGGTTAAGAGCCTGGGCATCCAGGTGGACAGTAAGCTGTCCATGAAAAAGCAAGTCACAGCTGTGGTGGGCTGCTGCGTCGGCCTCCTTCGCCAACTCAGGAAAGTTTCCCCGCTGCTCTCTTTTTCCACCCTAAGGAGCGCGGTTTCTGCAATGATTTTGGCCAGGCTGGACTATGGCAATTCATTGTATATAGGACTCCCACAGGGCCTCTTAAACAGAATGCAGACGGTCATGAACGATGCTGCTAGGCTCATTTTTAAGAACCAAGGAGTACCCAGGCATCCCCCCTCCTGCGGGAACTCCATTGGTTGCCAGTTAGGCAGAGGCTAATGTTCAAGGGGCTCTGCATTGTACACAAAGCGCTTCATGGCAGAGCACCCACCTATCTGAAATCTCGCCTGTCCCTTTACAAACCAGGGAGGGTGCTTAGATCTGCTGATTCCATATATCTGGTTCAGCCACGCTGTAGACTGACCACTGTGGGTGGGCGTGCTTTCTCACATACTTTGCCAGCTATGTGGAATAAACTACCGCTGAAACTCCGCAATGAAAAGAAACTAATGCCCTTCCGCAAGCAATTAAAAACTGTGCTTTTCCAGCAAGCGTGGGGTGGCCGCTAATTGTAATTTGATGCATCTTTTTATTGTCTAGCTGATCCTAACAAAGCGCTTAGAGACCCCTGGGTTATAGTGCGCTATACAAGTCACAATAAATAAATAAATGTATATGATCATTATGTGGATACTGGATGCAGTCATTTAGTGCTTGAGTGCTCCATCATGTACGCAACAACAACTTATCTGTATGCTTTCTTAAGGCCGGACCCATTTCTATTGTTTCTTTTGTTCTAATTTTTCTCTCTTTTTATTTTACTAATTAAAAAAATATATGTATATGTATATATGTGTATATATATATATATATATATATATATATATATATATATATATATATATATATATATATATATATATATTCATCCACCTGTATCCATACATATATGTATCTCTTTTACTTGTATTTTTTCTCTCAATAAAAATGACTTGAATATAAAAATAAAAGAAGTCTACCTCGAATATAAATGATATCCCCGAAATGGGACAGTTATCAGTAAATGAATCTAGGAGTAACAACCACCTTTAATCTACTAACCTGTTTGTTGTCTGCATTATTTCCCATGCACTTTTTTATTAGTTTTATTTTCCAGCATCACATTACAAAACTCAGTAGGTTTTTTCAGGTTTACTCGTCCCTGGTCGTCGGTGACTACTCATTGATAACACCGCATGCGTCACATTCCATACATTACTTGGGCTGTTACTTTGCAAGATTATTATTTACTTAATTTCTTCAAAGGAGGAGGGGCATCTCCAGCACTAAATTATCCTCAGTAAGGCATCCATATTTTGTTTACAACTCTTCTAATTCCAATCCAGTATGCAACTACCTCGTATCTTTTCAAATGTGTAGTGACATCCTTGCTCGTTATGTATTTTTGAAAGCATTTTTACATAATCATTCATGCATCCATACCCCTCTCTCCAGTCCTCTGGGCATGGTCTCACTTCCACATTTTCCTAAAAAATGCAGAACTGTGCCCCTCAATCCGCAGTGTTGTAACCATAATTTGCAGTCCTGCCTAATTTATATACATTGTTCAACTATAATCTATTTGATGTAGTATTTTGAGTTGTATAAGTCTAAAACTGGCTTTTATTGCGACTCCTTTTGGAGCCTTCGTGCTTCTTACCAGTCATGAGCAAGAGTTCCGAACTCCCCCTGCCATTTATTCCTCAACTCTAGGAGCTCTTTTTGTGTGGTCATCGTTAGAGTACTACGCGTGAAAGAAATGGCATGTGTTGTCATTCTACCATCTATTAACTTCTGTTTGGTTGCGTCATTTGCTGGTATTCTAAATTGTAATGAACTCTTGTGATGAAGCCATCTTCTAGCCATTCTGCAGATGCTCAAAGGGCACTATTCCGTTCACATACTATACATCTTCGAGGGATGAGGTATATATGTCATCCCATTTCCTAAATCCTGGTGACCTTTTTACTACTTTTAATAAATTGCGTCCCTACAAGGGTATGTTGGGGTTAATATGTTATCCCATCCCATTTTATGATTTAAGACATGCCATAGAAGGCTCACCATGTTTGTAGCAGGAAGAAGTGTATACATTTCTACCTATTGTGTGTCGGTCTAATCTATATGCAGACTCTTCCAGTTTGCATAGACACATTTCTAAAAATACGCATTTGAGCTGCTTCATAATACTTATGAATATTTGGAAGCTCCATCCCCTCCCTCCTTTATACGTCAATCATTTAAGTGTACTTGGCGCTATTCGATGGGTGATGCCCGCCCAGATTTAGTGTCAATTGGTATCATTTTTTAAAAAAAGGTTGTTGGTATCTCATTAGTTCTATTTTTTAGTATATTGTAAACATTGGTAACCCATTCATCTTAAATATTGCTGATCTCCCAAGGAGAGAAATTGTCAGATTGCACCGATGTGCTGCGTCCCTTTCAATGTTTTGTGTTATCTGATAGAGACTTCTAGTTGCACATTCTTTCCTTCAGAGTATTCCCCAGGCTTCAGACTGGATTTGGACGTTTTTGAGCAGAACCCGTGCACACCAGCAGGTTGCATCATTCAGCTCTTGCGTTGGGCACCAGAAATGATGTGCGTGGTACCTATATATCATATATGTCATTTCTTTCCTTTCCCTGCCGTATGGCGCTGATCCAGTAGAGCTACCCTCCGTGGTTTTTTACTTGCTTTTTTTCTGGTATTTTGTCACTCTTTTTTGAGAGATTCGCTCTCCTGGTGTGACAGGATGTCCCCATTTGGTGCCTGTCATAAGCAGATGTCAGCGACAGACCCACATTTGGTTTGTTTATGGTGCTTGGAGTGAATCCACGACTCTCACGACCTGCACGGATCATGCACTTGAAGGCAGTAAGGGTGCGATCCCTCAAGCTCCTCGCCGCCAGACGTTGGACGACCTCTCAATGCTCAAGATCCCGGTTATGTGGAAAGTCACTGGACTGTTCGCTGAACTGCACCCGGCAATCGTCATCCCACTCAAAGTCATCAGGGAAGTCAAGTAAGTCCTACAAACAGATGAAGTTGAAGAGGTCTTTGACGTCAAAACGCCTGACGAAGGCTTCTGGCAAGTAACGGGAGCGTCAGCACTCCAAGCCATGCACTTTGGCAGAGTGGGACTCAGGGTCGGGTCTGCTCTTTCCTGACTTTCCTGAAGCCGATGAGAACCCTGCCCATCTTAAAGAATTTTATGAGGCCATGCACCTCATATTTTGGTGCCCTGGCCCCTTTGGAGCACCCACTGGGCCCCCACGGAGCACCCACTGGGCCCCCACTAGATTCTCGCTAGCAGGTTCTCCCTTTTCACGAATGTGTTCCTCATAGGGCCCCATACTGGATTCAGAGCGGAGTTCCCGGCAAGACCGAGACCCTCCTTGGTGCCTGCTCCAGTGCTGCTACCCCACAGTGGCACCATCCCCATCGTCATTCTTGACTCCGATATGGAACCAGACGGGTGTTGCCCAATGCGGAGTCCTGCCCCAACAGTACCCATGATCAGATCAGAGCTAATGCCTTTTGCATTTGACAAGCCTCGAGAGAGAGATGAATGGGAGGGGTCTAAGGACCCTTATGGATACCAGCATCCCCTAGATGAGAATGAGGACGACTGTTATGAGGAACTGGTGGAGGAAGACCAGTGAGTTAGACAGCTCACCTGACACTGGATTGCTCTCTTCTCCTTCAACGGCTACGGAGCAGGGAGCACCTCTCACTATGGTGGTGCATAGGGTGGCTGGTGTCTTGGACATTCATTTACCCTCAGTGGCAGTTAAGACGAACGTGCTACAGCAGGGAGTCACCCCTTCCCAACCTTTACTCTCCTTTAATGAAGCCCTTACCAACGTTCTACTCGGCGCTTGGTCCAAGCCCTGCACAGGAGCTCCTGTGCATATGACAATTGCCTACTGTCATTGCCCTGCTCCTGGGGACCCCAGTTTCCTTACCCAGCACCCCACCACCCCGGAGAACTTAATGGTCTAAGCCTCCACCTCTAGCGCCAAAACCAACAAGTTCCCTCCCACCCCACTCAATAGGAAATCCAAGAGAGTGGATACCTTTGGCAAGAGAATATTCCATTCCGCCATCCTTGCATCGCAGTCAGCCCTTTTGGGCCAATATTCTCATGCGATCTGGGATTCTGTTTCACTGTCTGTGGTCTCGGAGGAAGCCCGAGTCATACTCTCCAAAGCTATTCCTGATGGGAGAGACACAGCAAAGTTCACCATACTGTGTGGACTGCACACCACCGACTTGCTGGTTAGAGCAATTTAATTGTCGGTGGCCGTGTAGCACCACGCCTGGCTGAGAACCACTGGCTTTTCAGGGAATACCCAAGCCTCACTTATGGACATGCCCTTTAATAGATCCTATCTCTTTGGGCCGAAGGTAGACTTAGCGCTGCAGCGCCTTGTGTACAGCAGACTTACAGCCCATCCCTTGAGCTTGTCTATGGCTCCTCATCACTCCCACTCCACCCCTTTTGTGGCCACAGAATGCTCCATCTGCATCCATACCCTTCCAGCCACCACAGCTCAAAAGTTAACCAGCCTTTTTGTCGCTGAAGACTCCAGTCATATAGACCATTTGGTACAGGTAGCCAAAGGTCGAGCCAGTCCACTGCCCCCTGGCAGCCACAACCTTCAAACCCCTTTCATTTGCCCTCCGACCATCATGGGCGTCCTTTCGGGGGCAGGATACACCATCACCTGGACCTCTGGTGGGCAGTAACATCAGATCGGTAGGTTTTGCAAAGCGCCCAAAGGGACTGGACTGCTCCCTCCCTTTTGTGACCACCCTTCCACCCATGCCACCCACTTATGATCGGCTGACTGAGGACCACCTCTGCTCTGTCAGAAAGTTCTGGCACAAGGGAGCCATAGAGAGGGTGCAAGCATCAGAAGTCGGTTGTGTTTGATATTATCTCTACTTTCTTCTGCCCCAGAAGGGTGGAGGCCTTCATCCAATCCTAGAGCTGCACCTTCTCGATCTATTCCTGAAAAAGAATAAATTCAAAATGCTTGCTCAAGTACTGTTTGCCCTGGGCCCGGGAGACTGTATGGTAGTGTTGGATCTGCAGTGCACATATTTCCACATACCTCATCCTGCCTGCCTACCAATGTTACCTGAGGTTCATGGTGGGCCAAGAACACTTTCAGTTTGCCATGCTTCCCTTCAGCCTTAACAGTATCCTCTGGTGTTCACAAAAGTGATGGCATGGGTGCAGCTCATCTCCGGAGGTCGCGGGTTCCAGTCCCAAAGTCACACCTGACCACCTCTCGGATGCTCCTTTTCATCAGCGCTGCTCTGGACTAGGTGCAGTTCAGGCTATGGTTCAGATGTTTCAGCCTCTGTCCTGGATTTCGGTGAGAATGACACTAAGGTTGTTGGGCCTCATGGCACCCTGCTTGTAACTCATGCCCTTTGGCATATGCAAGCTCTGCGGTGGGACCTGAAGTCCCAGTGGGCGCGCCTTCAGGGGAATCTCTCTGACATGGTCCAGATCTCTGAGTGAACTGCGAAAGACCTGCAGTGGTTGCTGACAAACAGCCTTTGATTTGGGTCAGTGGCAGACCCCTCTCCGTTCTCTAAACAAAGCAGATTGTGGTGGCAGATGAGTTTATTCTGAGATGAGGTGTCCTTCTAGGAAAGGTGGAGATCAGAGGACAATGGTCTTCGCTGGAGTCCAGGCACCACATCAACCTGTTGGAGCTTCGAGTGATTCGCGTGACATTGAAAGCCTTTCTTCCTTCAATCAATGGAAGGCTGGTGTAGGTGTTCACAGATAACACCACTGCCATGCGGTACTGCAACAAACAAGGTGAGGTGAGGTTGTGGACTTTTTGTCAAGAGGCTTTGGGTCTCTGCACATGCCTGGGATGCTAAGGCATGTCTCTGGTGGTTCAACAGTTGATGGGCTTTCTGAATGCCAGAGTGGACAAACTCAGACAAAGATGCCTAGCAGATCACGAATGGCGTCTCCACCCGAAGGTGGTGCAAGGCCTCTTTCAGCAGTGGGGAGAGCCTTTGTTAGATCTATTTACCACCGCCAAGAACATAGAATATCGCAGTTTTGCATGCTGGAGTTTCCATGGTGGCTCTCACTCTGAGACACTTATCGTCTTGAGTGGAGCTCAGGCCTACTGAACGTCTTTCTGCCTATACCACTCATGTCCAGACTTCTCATGAAGATCAGGAACGACCAGGCCCAAGTTATTATTTTGGCTGTGGCTTGGGCACAGAGAGTCTGGTACCCCGAGCTGTTGAATATGAGCATGGTGACTGCTTTCAACCTTCCTCTGGAAGTCTGTGATGTTATTCTGGCAGCCAGGCGTCCACCAAATCTGTTTTACGCCTGCCTTTGGATAAGTTTGTGACATGGTATGATTGTAACCACATCAACCCTCTTTCTGCACCTCTCTCTAAGATTGTTCTGTTCGCTCTGTTGTTGGCCTACCAGAGCTCTACTCTGGGCACAGTTGAAGGTTACCAGCATTTTGGCATTTTTGTTCTTGCTGGACCAACCTTCTTTATTCAAGTCACCAGTTCCGGCTAGGTTTCTTAAAGGCATGCAGCACATGTTTCCCCCCAGGCCAGGCCATTTATCATGCCACTGTGGGATCTAAATCTTGTTCTAATCTTCTTGATCTGTGCCTGCTTTGAACCTCTGCACACTCCCGCTCTTAGGTTATTGATTATCAAAACTGCCTTCCTATTGGCCGTAAGATTGGCTAAGAGAGTCAGCGAATTACAGGCACACTCTGTACACGATCCCTATACTACCTTCTACCCGGACAAGCAGGTCTGGACATGTGCCCTCTTCCTTCAGAAGGTTGCAACTCCCTTCCATGTAGGCCCGAACATCTCTCTGCCAACCTTCTTTGCTCTGCTTCACCCTACAAAGAGGATGAGAAACTCCACTGTCTGGACCCAAAAAGAGCAATATGTTTCTGCCTTGAATCCACAAGAGTTCCAGGTGGATGGTCAACTCTTTGTGGGGTACGTAGGAGCTAAGAAAGGAAATGCTGTGCACAAGCAGACTATCTCACGATGGATAGTGCCCTGCAACACATTGGCAAAGAAGGACTGCTCTGAAGGTTTGCAGGCTCATTTCACCGGAGCTAATGCTGCAACCAGTGTAATAGCCCATGGAATCCCTGTGCTGGACATCTTTCAGGCAACAACATGGGCATCTTTGCAAACATTTACCAAACACTACTATCTGAACAGTTAGGTCCACGGCAACAGGCTTTTAACCCATTCAGTCTTGCAGGACTTTCTGGTTTAAATTGGCTTTGCTCACCCACCTCCTGCTTGGGAGGCATTGCTTGGGTATCCATTCTAAGGTAAGGAATCTGTGGCTAGAAGTCTCTATCAGATGAACAAGTTACTTACTTTCGGTAACACCTTACCTGCTAGTGACTCTATCTACTCGACCTCTCTGCAGCGTTCGACAACGTCTCCCACCGCACACTCACCGCCAGACTCTGCGACGCCGGAATACAGGGAACCGCCCTCGACTGGATCCACTCCTTCCTCACCGGCAGAAACAAAGAATCAGACTACCACCCTTCCTTTCCAAACTGCCGGAAATCAACTGTGGAGTACCCCAACGAGCATTGCTCAGCCCCACACTCTTCAATATCTACATGGCCACCCTCGCCGCTATCGCCAGACAGCATGGACTCAGCATAGTATCCTACACCGACGACACCCAGCTCATCCTCTCCCTCACCAAGGACCCCACCACCACCAGGCTCAACTTCCAGGAAGGAATGAAGGACATTGCATCCTGGATGAGCAGCAGCTGCCTGAAGCTCACCTCAGAGAAGACAGAGGTCCTCGTGCTCGGACCCAACCCCTACGCATGGGACAACACCTGGTGGCCCACTGCCCTCGGAAGCCCTCCCACACCTACAGACCACGCCCATGACCTCGGCATCGTACTAGACTCCTCCCTTTCCATGACCCAACAGGTCAACGCCGTCGCCTCCAGCTGCTTCAACACCCTCTGCACCCTCTGAAAAACCTTTAAATGGATCCCCCTCGATTCAAGGAAGACCGTCACCCACACACTCATAACCAACAGACTGGACTACGGAAACGCCCTCTACCCCATGATTAACAAGTCCCTGCTCTGCAAACTCCAGACCATATAGAACACCGCAGCCAGACTTGTCATTGGCATCCCTCGACACAAGCGTATCGCCCAACACCTGCTGAACCTCCACTGGCTTCCCATAGAAAAGAGAATCACCTTCAAGATACTCGCCCACACCTATAAATGTCCCCACAACACCTGACCCAAATACCTCAATGAAAGAATCTCCTTCCAGCACCCAAGCGAAACCTCTGATCTGCCGACCTAGTCATAGCCGTAATCCCACGGATCCGCAGAGCCAAAACAGGGGGAAGAGCTTTCGCCTACATCGCGGCCAAGACCTGGAACTTCTGATCGACATCAGACACAACCCCTCCCTGAACATCTTCAGGAAGACGCTGAACCTGGCTCTTCGACTGAACGGAGCTGCTAAAGACCCTCACGGGTAAATAGTGCGCTTACAATGCCCCTGATTGATTGATTGATCTAGCCGCAGATTCCTTACCGATCCTCCCATCCTGGGAGCTCAGTCAGCCGATTGCTGTGTAAGGGACACCATTCTTGGGGTCTTAGTGTTTCACAACAGTAGTCATTGTTGCGCTGCACTCTTGGTGTGAACAGTCGCAAAAGTAACTGTTTTGTCAGTGTGCTCTGGTGGTGGCTATATAGGTAGTGCGCACGTCATTTCGGGTACGGACTACGCTGAGCCGAAATATAGCACCAACTGGCACGCAGAGGTACTGCTCAAAATCCCTTAGATCCAGTCTGACGCCTGGGAAATATTCTAAGGTAAGGAATCTGCAGTTAGATAGTCTCTACCAGATAAGACGTTACCAAAGGTAGATAGCTTGTAAAATGGAGCCAAGTTGTCATAGTGTGTTTTTTCACATTTGGAGATCCATCGCTATAGTTATTTAAAGGGTTAGATCTCCACCCTTAAAGGTACTGGCAAGCTCCTGTCTGGTAGCAAGCCCCTGGTGGATATAGCAATGATGTATTACATTTAATACTGAGTCCTGAGTATTTATGGTAGATATTAAATATTACTTTTAACCTGGGTAAGGAAGATTCAGGGTTAGCCTTAGAGCTCTGTTTGGCCTTTATGATTGTGGCCAGTCTTGGTGAGTCTAGTTCTCCTTCCTCTCCAGATATGCTTGCTGTCCTGTAGGGGACCACTTTAGTGTATTTATCTATGGTTCTCTATTTAGGGGTTCGGTTGTCTTTATTTTTAGGTCTCGCCTTTTCCATTCCGAAGGAATGGAAAATGGCGAGAATTCAAGTGCTCAAAATACTCGTGAAACCAAGGGTTTTTCGTGCGGTTTTCTTTGAGTTCACGTGAATCACGTGACCAAACAAGCACGCGCATCAGCCTCCCTCCCTCCCTCCCTCCTAATTGCATTTTTTCACGGCCTCCACCACATCAAAGGGCTTCTCCCAGCGTGTGCTCTGCGGCTTCTCCTCCCCTAATTATTCATGGCTGGCCGGTTGCCGGCCGTACTTTCAGTTTCCCGGCCGCTCTTGTTCCTAATGTCTTCCCCTTCATCAACTTCAGTCTAATTGGAAACATATGTGCTTTTACTTTAACCTCGGGCCGGTGGCCGGCCGTACTTTCAGTTTCCCGGCCGCTCTTGTTCCTAATGTCTTCCCCTTCATCGACTTCAGTCTAATTGGAAACATATGTGCTTTCACTTTAACCTCGGCGGGCGCTCACGCACGCTCCACTTTTAAAGCCCGGCTTTTTGTCTCCGGGGGAGGTAAAACACACTGTTTATCTGTGTGCAAAGTCAGATCCACCATTTTTTCTGTTCAGAGGAATATTTATCTTCCAAGAAAATAAGCAGAATACAAAGAGCTGTAACCTCATTGTTGCACATATCGACCATTGTCCTCTGCCAACATTTGACATGACCCACTTATAAACGTATTGGAGATTCATGACGTCATCCCTCACTCTCAGATAAACATCTCAAACTGGATGCGCCGCTCCTGGTTACTCAAGACTTAATGCACGGCTCATTAATCTGCTGGCCCGTCTACAAACCTTTCCATCTCCCCAATGCCCCTTGCCGCACACAGCTCCTAGAGGCGAGCACGCTACATAAAGTAGGAACAGGCGAAGGCGCTCCGTGTTCGATGTTCCAAGAACTCTAGTTGCCTTGTTATGGAAAGCACTCCCAGAGCAACGCCGGGGAGTAATCCCAGCTCCCCTACTCGGCCAACTGTGCCAGCCTGGGCAAGTTGTGTGGTTTTAGCGCCATATAGTTCCTTTTCCGGCAGAAAGAGTTAGTGTTTCTAATTAAACAAATCGCCCAGTAGCCAGCTATGTACAGAACCAATGGAAGTGGCTAAGAGTTTCCCAGATCCAGATGACAAATTTTCCTGGTGCGAAGTTTCCAAGCGTTGCCGGGGCCGGGGAACGATAGTGAACTGAAGTTAGTGAACTGAAGCTTCCCAGGGACGTAACACAGGCCCCTGTGGCATAGACCCCCCCCCCCCAAGCTCCCCCAGCATTCCAGGGGGGCCCAACCACTGAGGGGGTCGGGAACACACTTTAGCTCAATCTCAAATTCTCAATGAATATCTCTGAACTGTCTGAGACGCAGGGAGTCCTTCACACATTCTGAGGTGGGGCGCATCTGTTTGCCTCGCGCCACTGCAGCCACCACCCGACACCCCGTTAAACTGGAACCACAGAACCAGTACTGCAGCCCACCCCAGAAGCAGTGCATAAAGAGATGACGCAGCCGGTTCTGTGCCGCGCCAGGGTTATTCCGGGTCACTCGCGGCTGTTTCCTCTTCCCTGCCTCTCTCGCGCACAAGTGCATTTCCGCATCCTGTCCTGTTCCATTCCAACTTGCGCGCTGCGTTTGGCACTTGTAATGAAATCCTGTACAGGAAAATACAGATTTACTGACTTTGCAAAACTATCCGCAAAGGCCTCCAGAGTCTTGCCTGCAGACATTCTGAAGCATTTCACTCCGCAGATTTCCACAGCATTCTTGGCTGACGTTCAAATTGTTGTGAAAAAAACGGACACGTAGTGGTTCATGTCTTTTTCTACCTCATTCGTAGGAATTTAAAACTAGGTTCACGGAGCAACAGAGTAGCACATTCCAGTCAGGTTCTCAGGCTAACCACGATGAATATGTATGAGGTTAATTTACATATTATGCATTTGAGTTGAGACTATTTGCATATTTATTGGTCATTCTGAACACAAGAATGGGCTTCCCTATTGCTTTAAAGATGGCTACTTCGCTGATGTCTCACTTTACTTTCTGCTTTATGCAAACGTGCCATTATGCATTGAGCATTTTTTCATTGCCATTGTGCAAGCGCATACAAATGTATTTTATTTTATATCTTTTTTATTCATCACACACCCTCACATCCTCTCACCCTCACAAACCCTCACCCACCGTCACACCCTCACCCACTCTCACGTCCCCTCACCCTCACACCCTCACTCACCCCCTCATCCTCACACCCTCACTCACCCCCTCATCCTCACCCCCCCTCACAGCCCTCTTACCCTCACTCAGCCTCACACCCTCACCCTCACACACTCTCACCCTCACACCCCCTCACTCACCCTCACACACTCACACACCCACTCACCCTCACCCTCACACACCCTCACCCACCCTCACACCACTCAGTGCTACAACACATATGTGTGTGTAGGTGCAAATGCAATGTTCTTGGATTTTCGTCACAATAAAATACACTGAACATAATCTTCACAAAATTTATTTACAAACGTTTAAGCTATTGCCATTATAAATTACAATAACTTTTATTTAAGTATTAATTATTTACAAAATTAAAAGCCATTGTTATTTGTAATATCAATACATCTAAGTCACGTAAATACAACACACATTGCATTACAAATGCTATAGGTGTCACATTTAAGAAAGTTAAAACTATTGACATTGTAACTGACAAAGCTGTTAATTTTGCTATTTTCAAAACCAACACATAAATTAAAAAAGTGTCATTTACAATACCAATCGCTCAAACTTTCCTAATGCGAAAAGTTAAAAGTATGGGCATTGTAAATCACAAAACAAAAAATAAAATGTCATTTAGAAAACCAATAGCTCAAACTTTCCTACTGCGAGACCTATTGGCAACGCCAGTGCTCGTTTGCTATTGCCATAGCCTTGCTGACTTTCTGGAGCCTAGTCTTTTGGAGTATTAATTGGGGTTTCACTGCGTACCCACTTCGCTCAGCTTGTTTTCCCTCTGTGTTGTTTATGAAGCACATGCAGCCCGGCCCTTTGGAGTTCATCTGCCATATTTGCTCAGTTATGGGTGTCCAAGGCCACTTTGGGTGGGTGTTTATGTGCGTTGCTTCTTGGTTCTTTTTGACCGGGGGTACAGTTGTTGTGCTTGTATTGTAGAGAGTGGGGGTACGTAGGATCCTCGAGCATCCTCCTCCGAGTACTATCACTCCCCTCTCTTTTATATCCAGTGCCGCCTTTCTTTGCGGCCCACCTTGTTTTTCCGCATTGCGGTAGCCATGCAGCTGTTGCCAGCATACGTAGGCTCCATGTACACTGTTTACGGGATTTTCCCGATCTCTCTATACAGATCACCATCAATATTTTTCTCTGCCACATCTGGGGCACGATATCGAGGCTTGTTTTCATTTCACTTTGGGGGCACCAGCCATTCTGTCATTTGAACTGCACACTTCAGCTAAAGGTAATCGGGCATAACGCTTGTCTTTTTGTCCTCTTACTGTCCAGGAATGCACCCCTTCTTTGTTTGGCGTACACTCAACCCTCCTTCAACGTCTTTCTATGCCGCGGTACGACTCATCTCTGAGGCGCTGGAGTCCACCTCACTGCGCTCTGCTCTACTTCCCAAAGGGTCACTCACATCTGTTGCTGTGGAACTTGTGTGTCTAGAGCCATTCCTTGATTCTTCTCCTTAGCAAGGTGCCGGGTCGGCAAGTCGCGACCCGTCCCCTGCCAAAGTGGCATGGCGGACTGGCGCGGCGGTCAGGGGCTTAGGGGGACAAAATAAAATAAATAAATTTACCAGATCGCCGCCTCCTCCGCCGTCCACTCCATCGCTCTCTACCTGCTTCTGGGATAGGCTCCCAGACTGCACTGTAGGCAATCATGACGCTGCAGGGAAGCAGTGTCAGGATTGGCCTGAGTGCTATGACTTTGCACTCCCAGGCAGACTGGGAGCCTGTGCCTACTTAATCCAGCTCCAGCAACACAGCTGGGGCTGGAGAAAGCTTCACTGCACATGAGTTGTTTGGCTGGCCTAAAACGGCGGCCAAACACCAAGTGCGCAGTGAAGGGACAAGGGAGTGCACTATCACTCCCCCGCCACAGTGCCATCCCCCTGGACCCGCCCTCAAGACTCATCAGAGGCCTGGGGGCTGTTCCAGGGGGATTGAAATAAAATGATAATAAAACGGCTTAGAAGCCCGTTTTATTATCGGTTTGTTTGCGTGTGGTGGCGCTCCTCCCCCCTAATGGAGGGGCCGCCACTGAGTCAGGCTTCGATCCTCCTCTCCGACTTGTCGCTCCGACCCTTGCCTCACCAAAGGTCTCCAACATGATTCTCCATCCAGGGCACACGGGTCTCCAATTTGCCTCTTACCTCTGCTCCTGCTGCTCCTTATTTGCTCTTGTTATCTTCCTCTGCCTATAAGTAGGTTTTGTGAGGCCACTAAGAGTACTTTTCACTTTCTTTGGGAGAATGTGGTGGCGGGGTACAGGCTCAGAATTGGCCACAAGTTGTTCATCCTGCTGTATTTTTAGATGCGACCATGTTCCCATACCCTTCCTGATTGTGAGGCGCCATCTGGTTTTCTTTCCCGAGTCAGACACTGCAACCCTGTGTCTGGACGCGTCTGTGGCAACTTTCGTACCTCTCACCGGGGCATATGAAAAGAGTCCGTTGAGTGTAGGGCATATTTGGATGTCTTTTGATTAACGCAGATTTTATGGTCAGGACGGACATGCCATCTTGTGCGCCACCCCTCTCCCACATAAATTATGCTAGAAAATATGTTGTTACTTTTGGTTGCTCTTTTTCATGTATTAATGTATCCGAATGTAATTGTCTGTACAAAACGAGCCATTACATTAATTTAATCCCTTGCTTTCCCTTAATGCCACACATCCCAGAAATGAAAAAAAGCACTCTTTATTTCTAAACGCCATCCATCCTTGAACCCTTAAAAACCTACTCCACCCCTAAATATCACTAATTCCCTCTTTTCCTTACAACCATCCCTGAACCCTAAAACCCCCCCTCCACCCTTACCCTAAACACCATCCACCCTTGAACCCCAAAACTGCTCTTCCCCAATAAACACAGCCAATCCCTTAAAACTCTCTCCACCTCAAAATACCACCCATCCCAAACCCTAAAATCCTTTAGCGGTGGAAAAACATCACCCATGCATGAACCCTAAAACAATGTTTCCATCCCTATTCATCAACTATATCTGAATCCTAAAAATCCCTCTCCACCCGTGAACACCACCCATCTCTGAACCCTCCTCATCCATACCCTAAACACCACCCATCCCTTAATTTCTAAATCCCTCTCCTCCCCTGAACACTACCCAACCCCCTAACAAAAGCAGTGTATACTTACATGTATGCGAAGTAACATCTCACTGTGTAGAAACATACGAAGCGATGCCCTCATAACTACCGGATATAACAGTTACGATGACGTACAAACATTGAGCTAACTGTACTACACCGTTAAAATACAGATGTTTAGGTAGAATACCAGCCAGAGGTGAAGCAGTCCGTAGTGCAGCAGGTGCAATGGCACCGGACCCAGAGGTCTGAAGGGCCATCTGCACCAGAATGTTGGCAGTAGGTTGGTGTAACCATGGGCAGGAGAGCCCATTCTGCTCTGTACACGTGGCTTCCTTGCTAAGCCACTGCCTATGTAGCAGTGACCTAAAGAATAAAGCTGTAGACCTTGCCATTTATATCGAGAAGTGTAACCCAGCCTATGAGCTTCGGCCTTGCTTCAAAAACAAAGGCTGCCACGTCCAACGGTGGGATTTGTGTCAATTGGCAAAGCACTCTCACTCATCATGACTTATTCATGGGGACTAAGGTTGACGGCGGCATACCCATGCTAGACTGCACTTGCCTCAGATAGGCCCCTACATACAATCAGTCTTTTTTCAAGGGCATCTTCCACCATTCCTTTGCAGCCTCTCTCTTTGTGATCTTGCATCGCACTGCGGGTGTCTTTTAGACTTCATGTCCGCTCTAGGGTCTCTACTGAAGACGACCACCTCTGTTCTCCCAGCAATGTCCCCTTCCAGGCCAATTCTATGTCCGAGGACTGGTTCGAATGGAAAACCCAAATGAGCGTTTGATAAACTCTTTTGAGCCTAGTGACAGTGACATGTGTAGTCATTCAGTGCCATAATGTATTAAAAAACTAAAGTCCGAATATTCATTTCAGTCATTAATTTAATGTAATTAACTTTGCTGCTCAGCATTTAAAACAGTTTTGCATCCCTTTAAAATGTCTTTGAGTATCTCATGACAACTATTGGACAGTTCAATTACGTTTTATTATTTATTAATAAAGAAAACATATTCTCTATGTTTAGGTATTTGTTCCATTTATACACCTTTTCCTGGAGCATACTTGTCATTCAGCGCTGCCACTCTCAGGAAAAATGTTTCATTTGTCATGAAATCGTCTTATTCAAGAAAGAGTGGAATTGGTCTAATTAACCTTTACATTTATTTCTGTAATCACTTTAATGAAAACGCCACCCATTTCGTTGTAGAAAAATTTCAATTAAACATCAATTATTTGTGGTGATGAGAAACATTTTTCTTGGATCAGTCAACCGTCATCCTTGCATTTGAAGTTTGGATTGATATTTAAATGCTCAGATTGCTTGCCAATTGTTGGTGTATAATCCTAATTTCAATACTGCAAACTAGACTATTTTTTTTGTTTTGTAGCTGGTGTCATTTTCTAATCTAGGCAAGGACGTAGTGAACCACCCCATCCCAGTTTAGGCGGGGGTGCTACTGTGCCAGATTAAATCGTGTTTCGGCCCTTCTCAACATTTAGCTTTGGTCATTGCAAGTCACACATTCAAACTAATAACCTCTGAAAAAATAAACTATAATAACACAACTGTGTGGCGTAGACCGAAAGAAAACCTTTTTCAAAGCATCCTAAAACAGTAAAAGATTTGACATACAAAGCGTTAAAATGAAAACGAAGTATAAGTTAGAGGCCAATGAAGTGAGAAAGCTCAAAGGAACACATGTAAAATGCAAATAATGAAGGGAGGAACAAGGGGGTGCAAATGAACACAGGAAATACGGAGAAAAGGTATAAAGAAAGAATGAAGAGTGAAAAAAAATAAGAGGAAAGGAAGAAAGAAAGCAGAAAAATATAATGAACACATTTAAGATGAAAGGATGGATGATTGAGGAAAAGAAGAGAAAGACAGAATTAACAGATAAAAGGAAAATAAAAAGAAAAGCTGCAAAGAACGTGTAAAAAAAAGAATGCTCAGAGCAACATAAGAACAAACGGATATAAAGACGGATAGAAAGCTAGAAAAAAGGGCTGATGGAATGAAAGACGAATGGAAAAGAGGAAAGAAAGATTGAAAGAATGACATACAAAAAAAAAGAAGGAAAGGGAAGCATAGAAAGAAAGAAGGTAGAATGAATGAATCAGAGGAATAGGTTAGTACAGTCAAATGTGTAGTTTTTGGCCAAATTCCTTTAAAATCATGCTATAATATTCATACTTTTCTCCCAGTTTCCCCCAGAAGTACCCAATTCCCATGACACTTCATAGGAGGGATTAGAACTGCTCACTCTACTCGAACATTTATTGTTTTATAGGGGTCAAAGTGGGGGTATTTTATGTTTCTGTCCAATCCTTTTTCTCTAGGTACTCAACTTGCCAATGTTAAATGTTTATGTAACTGTAAAGGGAAATACTTGGGAAATGTGCATGCATTTGTGTAAGTGCCACTTGGGTATGTCACTTCAGCCTTTGATATTTAGGTCGAGCCTACGACACAGCTGTCTTGTAGCAAAACACACAATGTGGGTGTAGCAAGAAAATACAGGATTTGCAGCCCGCCCATTACTTACCACTGTTAGACATTATTGTAACTCTAATTTGCTTGATTTCAATTGTATTGCTTTCTTTGTTTCAGCAGGTCCATCTTGCGTTTGTCCCTTCCCTAGAACATAGCCTCTTTAATATCTCCAAACTGGTTGACTATTATGCTTCCTTGTCTCACGTTTCTATAGGCAATCCATATGATTGTGTGGTTTCTAGTGGTCTCCCTCGTGTGCTTTTCTCCACCCCTCGTAGCTATCAATTGCCATTTGCTTCTCTCCCCCACACACATGGGTATTACTTTCTCTAGCATGTATGTTTCTCCCAACCTACATGTACCTCTTTTTCACGTGTTTTCTCTCTCATGTTTTCTCACCCCACCTCCTACTGAAGGACTGGGTTCTTTTGGACCCAGCGGTGCCAGGGCACAACACCTGAAACCTTCGTGGGTAACCTGCTTCGGCGTACAAGTCACAGAGACACGGGACACTTCCTTCGGCGTCAAAGAGTCAAGGTTTATTTACTGCAGGGAACACAGAAGTCACAGGAAGTACATCGAGTGTAGTTCGGGGAGACTGCTTCAAATTGTATTTGTGGATCGCTCCTTTTATACAGTTTTTACCCATAGGATAACATGATACACAATAGTTTACAACCTGGTTCCCACAAGTCGCTCTCAGAGGGGTCGCTTCGGTCACTTTGAAACACATAAGGTCCGGAACATAAGTGCGGAAACATTTGGCGGTTCCCAACTGTAAAAACCCATCTTCCCACCATTAGCAAATTCCAATCAGCAGTAAAGGAAATCGAAAATAGGAACGAAGACAGGTGCAGAGGAAGACGGAGACAGTAGGGAGATCGGAAAGGGTGTAAAAGGGGAGGTATCGAGAAGCACGAGATACAGGCATCAAAGGGACGCGCCTAATGAGATGCACGGCTGAGACAATAGGCCCGTGCGGCAAGATGAGCCTCGAGCGGCGCCATCTGCCTTACAGTAGCATCCCCCTTGTCATAAAAACACTTACAAAGAACATGTGTCTTCCGCCATATCTTGAAAGTCCCAGGGTCGCGAAGCGGACAGTGTCCGTTCGCTGGCTACTTGAGGGCAAGAGACAAAATGGATGCCGTATCTAAGATGGAACCCGTGGGTACAGATGAGAAAACCCACATAACAAATGAACGGTTTAAGTTAGCACAGCGAAACTGCGCACACTTACTAAACTCGTCATTTGCGGTTCATAGATACTAGACTCGACCATATTCGTGTGAGTCGAAAAACACCACTTAGAATTGTCACGGAACCTCAGACGCTCCTTTTGCCCTCATGTAGGCAAGCACTAGTCGGAATCATATTCAATATTCATCAGACCATCAAGATGTCGCTGTAGCATAGCTCTGTCCAATCGAGTCCCCTTGGTAACAGATGGTTGTCTCATACACGTTGTAGCACAGAGGCCACATAAGGCAGGACCACACTGCACGCAAAGGCAACACGTGAACAGGAACACTACCACAACCCCGATGATCGTCAGAATCTTCCAACCCCAAGTCGACATCAGGCCCCAAAACCACCCAAGTAGCGTCCAACCCCCTACATCCACGTGTATGGATTCGGAGATCTTATGCAACTTCGAGATGGCTTGATAGACAGTAGGAGCATTATCTGGAATGAAAATGCAGCAGCTCGAATGGATCACTTTACATACCCCACCGCGATCTGCTAAGACAACATCTAAAACCATACGGTTTTGTAATGTCATAAGTCTCTCCGCCTGAAGTTCTGTGGTGATATTACCAAGGGCACTGGCAGTAATATTAGCTGTCGATTCTACCACTCGAGTCAAATGTCTCAGGTTCCTACTATTAACCATAGGTCCCCAAAACGGGAGGAAACCCTTGAAAAAGTCTCCTGCCTCTTGACCGGCAGTATCCTCTTCGCTAATTACGCCTCGTACAACTCTAGTCTTATGATAATCGGCATCTACAGTAAACGTCGGAGGCAACAGATTTGCAACGAAACATGATCCCATGAAGTCTACGGGCAACCATGTGTATGCACGATCATGACAGATAAAGTAGGTACCCTTGGCAGCCAGAAACACAGGAGACGGGGACATTGGCAGAACGTAACTTTCAGTGCAGGCACTTGCTCCAAGTGAGGCTTGCGAGCCACGACCCACAAGACAAAGATTACCAGTGTGGGGTACGACCCATATTGGAGGCGAGCTTTTAAGCTGCTTTTCATTAGTGAACATACTATATTCCCCTCTACTTAGGACTCTATAGGCTTGCACCTCTTCTTTAGGTATAAGAAAAGGATCATGGATCTCATCTTCCATATCCTCTATAGCCATCGATAACAGCCTCTGATACGAGGTAGGACCAGAGTAGGGGGAACGTTGTTCTTGAATGGGGTGGAAACCCAGTGCGCTTCGAAACATTGTTTGGAATGCTCGAGCTGACCCTTGGGAACTATACGGTAACACCAGATATGGAATTCCCTTACCAGTAGTATGTGGCATCAACCCACACACCCAACAATTAGTAGTGTTAACCACTAACTGATGCTGATGGAGGAGCTGGATAAAGGAATTATTGCGGAATTCTACACGTCTAGCCTGTTCGTGTTCTGGTAACATATGAAAGGAATGAGGAGAAGCAGTAGAAGTAAGGTTAGGGTAAGGAGTAGGAGTAGCAAGGAAAAAGTAAGACATAGTGTAATACACCCCACCCGCCAAAAATGCAGAAGCGGTCAAAAACAAAACAAACAATTGGGATACAAAACATTTCGTACGACTAAGTTTCTGCAGCTTGACTCTATACGCCTGAGCTCCTTCCAAATCATTCAGCTTCGAAAATGCCATTTCCCTACGACCGTCCGCAACGTTTCTTGACGCACTTCGTTCTGTGCAGCAATAGTCAATCCCCAGGAGTTCCTAGGAACCGACGGTCTTTAACCTAGCGTCAAGACCCACTGTCCAGAAGGAAGTACGCGCGCGGCCCTACGGCCCTCAATACACAATATGTATCTATTTAGCACAATATTTCTCAGCTGTGGAAGGAAAAAGATACAAGGAAGAAGCAAAAATTTTCAATGATCCGAATGTTCAAAATTGATCATGGGAAACGAGGATATTGCAGTTATCAATTTCAACAAAGCAAGAAAATTTTATTTGTCCTTAGTGTGAGATCGCAAAGAATATCGATGTTTCCCTGGACGTGTCTGCTCGTCGAACAAAGGATCTGTTGAAGAGACAGCGTCCTGCTGATCAGTTCGTTGATCTGGTCTTGAGTCTTTTGCTGACAAATGTTCAACAGTGGCTTTCTGCTGCGCTGAGCGTTCTCCAACAAGCTGTGCGTCGCTAAAAGGTACAAACGCCGACAATGTTTCTGTTTCTGTTGACGCAATGCCTTTCCTTATCCACGGGTCTGCCGGCAAAGGAATAGGGACTCGCTTACAATGGGTAGCATGTACCCAATTTTTCCGCCCCTCAAGACGAACGGCAGTCCTCGTGGCCAGGAGCACCTGGTAAGGTCCGGTGAATCGGGGGTCCAGATTGTTTTTTCGTGCGAAGTTACGAGTAACCACCCAGTTCCCGGGCTGGAGCTGGTGGCCTGGACCCTCCGTCTGCGTCGGCAAGGCGTCGTAAACCTGTTGGTGAATTAACCTCAGTTTAGCAGTCAAGTCATGTAAGTAGTCAATCAACATCGGATACTCAAGATCAGAGAATATTCCTGGCCTAGGAACCCCCCACACATTCGCAGGACGGCCGAACACTATCTCATAGGGACTAAGCCCTATTCGAGAGTGTACAGTCGCCCTAGTTGACAGTAATGCTAGAGGCAAAGCATCAGGCCACGAAAGTCCAGTCGTAGCCTGAATCTTCGCTAATTTTAGTTTAAGGGTGCCATTGTACCCTTCAACCAATCCAGCTGACTGGGGATGATTGGCGCTATGGAATTTCTGATTGATTCCAAGGCCCTTACACACACTCTTCATCACACTTCCAACAAACTCACTTCCGTTATCTGACCACACGACTCTAGGCATTCCATACCGAGGAAAGTATTCCTTCAGTAGGATTTTCGCAGTAGACAAAGCAGTATTGTCTTTGAGGGGATAGGCCTCGATCCATCGGGAGAATGCGCAAACCACAACCAAAACGTATTTCAGGTTATTGCATCGCTCCATATGGATGAAGTCCAATTGGATCACCTCAAAGGGATACGAAGGAGGAGCAAAACTGCCAGGAGGAGTTGGGGTTCCTTTGCCAGGATTGTACATTATACACACCATACAATTCTTCACCAAACGTTCAGCACACTTAGTAATTCCATCATTCTTCCACACATCAGCCAGCAACTTGCAAATACCTTTCGCGCTAATATGTGCTAACCCATGTGCCATTTGCACAACGGCCAGTACATACGCATCAGGCAACATCCATCTTTTCTGATCCGATAAATCAATCCAGCAACCATTCACATCCAACCTTCCCGTACTTTCTTTCCACTTCATCTTTTCAGTGTCGGTGGCCTCATTCTGAATTGCTTTCACACTCTCTATAGTATTTTCACACATACTTGATTCTGTAGGCCACCTAACCGAACTCGTCACATACATTCGAGTGCTAAGGTTCCGAGCAGTCTCCTTAGCAATCTCGTCTGCAAACGCATTACCACGACCAACATCATCCGTCACTTTACGATGCGCACTACACTTAACAATTGCAACTTGAGCAGGCAAAGTCAATGCATCCAAAAGATCGTTCACAAGCTGGCCATGCTGTATTTTCGTGCCATGCGACGTCAAGAAACCACGCTCTCGCCACAACCGTCCAAAACTATGCGCTACACCGAAAGCATACTGACTATCGGTGTACACATTCACACGTTTACCTTTTGCTAATACACATGCTCTAGTGAGAGCAATCAGCTCTGCAGCTTGGGCAGAATTCTGATTCAATCTCGCAGTCTCAACAACAGTATTCAATGTCACCACAGCATAAGCAGTAGTCACATCACCATTCGGCAACTTAAAACATGACCCATCCACATACAGGGTACCATCCGGATCTTCCAATGGGGTGTTTTTAAGGTCCACACGACCTTTTGTTTCCTCTTCTGTCCGCAAGTAACAGTCATGTTCTGCTACTTCATCTGACTCTGCACTAATTGGTAACAAAGTTGCCGGATTTAGGACATTACAACGTTTTATCTGAATGTGGCTTGCCAAAAGCGTCAATTCGTACCCAGACAACCTCGCACTCGTCAAGTGCTGAGTTTTCGTACGATTCAAAAGAGTATCGACTGCATGCGGAACCATCACCGTAAGCATATTATCCATGACCAATCCTGCTGATTGTCGGATGGAGACCGCAGCTGCCGCAGTTGCTCTCAAACAACTCGGCAATGCTCTAACTACTGGGTCTAAGGTCGAGGAAAAATATGCACATGGACGTTGTTTACCACCAAAAGGTTGCGTTAAGACGCTCAAAGCACAACCTTCCCTCTCGTGAACATATAACGTGAACGGTTTACTGTAATCAGGGGTACCTAACACAGGAGCCGAACACAATGAATCACGTAATTCAGAAAAACTTTTCTGGCATTCTTCCGTCCATGGTAAAGGAGTCGAAACATCCTTGCACGTAAGAGCCACCAATGGTTTCGCTAGCAATGAAAAATTAGGAATCCACTGCCTGCAGTACGACGTGATACCTAAAAAGGCACGCACATCTCTTTGGGTTTGTGGCACAGCCATTCGCGCAATCGCTGCAATTCTCTCTGGGGTCAATCTCCTTCCCTCCTTTGACAATAAGTGACCTAGGTAGGTTACTTCTTGACAACAATATTGGAGTTTAGAAGGTGACACCTTGTGATGTAACTCACAGAGATGTTGCAGCAACGACACTGTAGCGATTTTGCAGATGTCCTGAGTATCAGCAGCCACCAATAAGTCGTCGACGTATTGGATTAAAGCCGCACCAACCGGCAACCTAAACGCATCTAGTTGACCCTTCAAAGCTTGACTGTAAATCGATGGACTTTCACAGTAGCCCTGAGGAGCGCGTTTGAACCGGAAGCTACGTCCACCAAGAGAGAAACCGAAAAGGTCCCTACTCTCTTCGGCAATCGGGATGCTGAAAAACGCATTTTTCAAATCAATCACCGAAAACCATGAAGCAGTAGCTGGAATCAGAGTCAGTAGCGCCGTGATGTCAGGCACAACAGGGAATTGAGGAACCACAATTTTATTTACCTCCCGTAAATCGATAACAAAACGATAAACAGGCGGTTTGGTAGGATCAGTACGTTTAAGAATGGGCAGTACAGGACTATTGCACACGTTTCCCCGAGTTTCTTCAATGACATCTTTCTCGATCAAATCATAGATGATCGCTAACAAAGCTCGTTCACCATCAAGGGAGATACGGTATTGGGGAATACGTGGCAAGCGCACATTAGATTTCAACTGAACAACATAAGGGGAGATATCAAGTAGGCCCACATCATTTGGACCCGTCGCCCACAAAGACGCAGGAAGAGAACTCAATTCCGGTGGAAGCTTATCGAGAGATAAGTACATGGGAGAGACTACTCTCTCTCCTAACGTAAGCTTTACACCCGCAGGAGAACAATACAAAGTTGCATACAAGCGTTTAAGCAAATCCAGACCCAAAAGATTTTCGCCACAACCAGTAGACAAAATCAATGGAGCTTCGAGCTCACGAGGCCCAATCTTAAGGGGCAAAGGGCGCGAAACTGGATTGCTAACGGGGGCGCCAGAGAATCCAACGGAAACATTTGTTAA
Source organism: Lissotriton vulgaris (assembly GCF_964263255.1). Classification (NCBI taxonomy): domain Eukaryota; kingdom Metazoa; phylum Chordata; class Amphibia; order Caudata; family Salamandridae; genus Lissotriton; species Lissotriton vulgaris. The sequence goes on along the minus strand of NC_141685.1, from coordinate 362,813,717 downwards.
GCCAGACAAAGGTGCGCCAGGGAGTTTCGAATACATGATAGAACTTTTCGCTGCACCAGTGTCCAACAGAAAAGGCTCAACGACGCCCGATGTAGCAACTGCGACGTAAGGCCCTCTCTGATCAACCGGAACTGATACCACTCCCTCTCCTTGTCTTTGGCTGTCCTAGTAATTACTATCGTCAGTTCCCTGATCGACGTAATAATCGTCTACATTATACTGCGCAGATCGTCCTTGCGATGATCCACGTTGATCGAAACAGTTGTTAGAATTTGATGAATGGTCAGAGCGATCATTCTGAGCACCACGACCTCTACCACGTGATGCGTGCTGTGCACCACCACGGCCTCCTCTAGACGAATTACCACCACTACGGTCATTTAAAGCAGGACAATTGAATTTAATGTGTCCCTCCTGTCTACAATAAGCACATTGGTTGTATCCTAATGAAGATCTTTGGAAAGAGGAATCATTACGCGACTGCGATCGATTCGATTGCGACTGTGATCTATTCTGCTGAGGCGCATTCAGATTAGAACGCGGCGGATACGCTTGTTGTAACAACACTTTAGTTTTTAGCTCTTTCGTCTTTTTATCAGCACGGTCATTTTCCTCTTTTTCTCTATTTTCGTAATATTGTGCCGTGGCCAATATCTGAGCTGAGGTAGAAACGGCCCACGCACTTTCTGAATTCCTTAATTTATGGCTCAAGTCGGGCAATAAGTTCGATACGAATTTATCTACAAACAACCTCTGTCCACCCTCAGTACCCATATCCTGTCCACTATGATCAACGAATGCTTCCTCGAACCTCGTAAAGAAATCGGAAACACTCTCATCTTTCTTCTGCTTACAGGCTGACAACTTATCCCAATTTACCTTCATAGCTGGCATAAGCGTTTTCATTAATGCAATGATTCGCTGAGGAAGAGCAGCAATCAGCTGATCAGGCTTAGCGCCACCAGCTTGCAACCCATCTGCCGCTACAATGGCCGCCCAAGTACCACCTAGTTCGTTTGCGTAATTCTCCTGACGAATCTTCGCCCATACCGGTTGCGGTACGACATTACCGAACAACATGTCGATATCGGCAAGATTCATTACCGTAGCATCCACAAGCTGCGATAATTCCTTATAATACCCAGTAGGATTTTTACGAGGATCGGGCAAAGATTGTTTCACCTGAAGCACTTCCGATCTTTTCCATGGGAGGTGTATCCATACTCTCTGGAAAAATGGCGGAACCGGGGGGTTTGCCCCAGGATTACCTGGCATCCAAACTGGCGGAACTTCGCGCATAGGATATTGGCCAGACTCGGTTTGTTTTTCAATGTCCTCAACGAACAATGCATGAGGAATAGGAGCGGGACGAAGAGATAGTAACCGCTCAACAGCACGGCGGACATTAGTATCTACTATCAGTCCAGTTGCGAACTGAAGCCGAAGTTCAGACAGGGCGGTCAGCACCTCGTCAGGCGCATTGGCCACTATCTGATCATGAAGGAACTTGCACATTTCGTCAAACACATATCTCTGAGTTGGTATGTTGAATTGATCAAACGTTTCGAGGACAACACGAGGTGGATTTCTGACAGGGTTTATCATCCAACCCATCGCCATATTATATAGCGCAACACGTTCTCTATTACCAGGAAGCTGGCTACGTCTCTGAGGACCATCAGAACCAGCAGACCCAAAAACAGGTCCGAGCGACTGAAAGAAGTTTGTCGCAAGGGGAGAATTACGATTACGAGTAGAGGGAGAAGAATAAGACACAGGACTAACAAGAGAAGGAGTAGAGACATTAGCAGCAACAGGGGTTAACAACACAGGAGCAGTAGCGGGAACAGGAGTATGTGGAAGCGGAGGAGCAGTAGGAATAGAAATAGGCAGAGGAGCAGGAACAGGCGGAAGAGCGGGTGCAGGTTGAGGAACTGGAGGAGGAATAACAGGTGGAAGAACAGGTACGGCAGGGACCACAGGAACCGCGGTACCCTGTACGTACGGAGGTGGCGACTTCATAAGATAGGACATTAAAGAATCCTCAACTGCCTCTTCCTTCTTATCCGACTCCGTAGGCAAAGCAGGATAGCATTTGTCTATGGACATACGCTGTAATCTCTCAAACACTTCCTTATCCTTATCCTCCTTATCACGCTGAAACTGCTCAGCTTTCTTCACTATAGTAGCAACAGTATCTCGCTGACTACGTTTATTTTGTCTGATCTCTTTCTGTCGGGCTTCTTTGCGCCACAACCGAAAGGCATCAAACATGGCCGGCCTTGATTTACGTTCGAACAACTTTATTTCCAAATTATCTAAGATCGACGCTTCGAAGCTACCGTGAGGTGGCCACCGAAGATCGCCGTCTTTCTTTGTATATTTAACCCAATAATCGTTAAAAGCAATCGGGCCTAGCCCATGTTTGCTATATAAATCATAAGTAGGAGTTCCAACCGGAGGTATCGGACACGAGTCCTCCAGCAGGGAATCCGCACCACAAGGTCTAAAGCAACTGAACAAAGTACTGCGACCAGGCATCTTGCACACTAGCCGAGTTTCACAAACTTCAAGGGTTACGGGATTTCAGGATTTACCAAGTCCCAGCAAAGAACTAAACCCTCGGTCTTTGGCGGCTGCAGTCGTCAAACAAATACAACAACAACAAAGTACGCTAGCAAAGTGTCACCGACAAAAACACTCACACAGCGTGTACAACAAAGACACCCGCTAAAGTGTCTACAACAAAAACACTCGCTAAAGTGTTCACAACAAAAACACTCGCTAAAGTGTCTACAACCAAGAACTCTGGGAGCGACCCACAAATACTTAACTCAAAGATCAATGGCGTCCTCAGGAAGGCCCGTCAATCGTCTCGCTATACCAAGGTCTACGCCAGGCGCCAAAACAGGTCTACAGTCAGGGCAGCAGTCCGTCGCAGCCGTTAGGAGGCGGGAATCTTCGCGGGAAAAGTCTTCGGGCCACTTATTTCGACAACAGGATCGATGAAGCGGGGTGCACCTTCCCTCGGAGATTTCACACGAAGTTCCTCACGATCGTCGGGCTTGGACCGGTACCACTGATGCAGCCCCACGTTGGGCGCCAACTGAAGGACTGGGTTCTTTTGGACCCAGCGGTGCCAGGGCACAACACCTGAAACCTTCGTGGGTAACCTGCTTCGGCGTACAAGTCACAGAGACACGGGACACTTCCTTCGGCGTCAAAGAGTCAAGGTTTATTTACTGCAGGGAACACAGAAGTCACAGGAAGTACATCGAGTGTAGTTCGGGGAGACTGCTTCAAATTGTATTTGTGGATCGCTCCTTTTATACAGTTTTTACCCATAGGATAACATGATACACAATAGTTTACAACCTGGTTCCCACAAGTCGCTCTCAGAGGGGTCGCTTCGGTCACTTTGAAACACATAAGGTCCGGAACATAAGTGCGGAAACATTTGGCGGTTCCCAACTGTAAAAACCCATCTTCCCACCATTAGCAAATTCCAATCAGCAGTAAAGGAAATCGAAAATAGGAACGAAGACAGGTGCAGAGGAAGACGGAGACAGTAGGGAGATCGGAAAGGGTGTAAAAGGGGAGGTATCGAGAAGCACGAGATACAGGCATCAAAGGGACGCGCCTAATGAGATGCACGGCTGAGACAATAGGCCCGTGCGGCAAGATGAGCCTCGAGCGGCGCCATCTGCCTTACAGTAGCATCCCCCTTGTCATAAAAACACTTACAAAGAACATGTGTCTTCCGCCATATCTTGAAAGTCCCAGGGTCGCGAAGCGGACAGTGTCCGTTCGCTGGCTACTTGAGGGCAAGAGACAAAATGGATGCCGTATCTAAGATGGAACCCGTGGGTACAGATGAGAAAACCCACATAACAAATGAACGGTTTAAGTTAGCACAGCGAAACTGCGCACACTTACTAAACTCGTCATTTGCGGTTCATAGATACTAGACTCGACCATATTCGTGTGAGTCGAAAAACACCACTTAGAATTGTCACGGAACCTCACTCCCCAAACCATTCATTCGTGCAAAGTTTTTTATTCACCAATCCATTTCGAATCAGTTAATAAAGCAAACCAATGCTGTGTGTTTTTGTAGGCATGCACATGTGTGTTGAACGTATGCACGCACCTACAATCAATCAGTACATTTGTAGAGCACGCTGCTCACCCGCGAGGGTCTCAAGGCGCTGAAGAAAAGGTGTGGGGTGCCGCTACTGCTCGAATAACAAGGTCTGAGGTGTTTCCTGAAGGTGAGATGGTCCTGGGTCAGTCGTAGGTGTGCGGGGAGGGAGTTCCATGTGTTCACTGCCAGGTAGAAGAACGATCTTCCTCCGGTGGTGGTTCTTCGAATCCGTGGGACGGTGGCAAGGGCGAGACTGGAGGAGCGGAGTTGACGGGAGGGGGTGTTGAACGAGATGCGGTTATTGAGGTACTCGGGGCCCATGTTGTGGAGCGCTTTGTGTGCATGGGTGAGCAGCCTGAACATGATCCTCTTGTAGACGGGGAGCCAGTGCAGGTTTCTCAGGTGGGCGGATATGTGGCTGTGGCGGGGGATGTCGAGGATGAGTCGTGCGGAGGCGTTCTGTATGCGCTGAAGGCGTATCTGAAGTTTGGCTGTGGTTTCTGCGTATAGGGCGTTTCCGTAGTCCAGTCGGCTGGTGAAGAGGGCCTGGGTGACCGTCTTTCTGGTTTTCGGTGGGGATCCACCTGAAGATCTTTCGGAGCATGCGCAGGGTGTTGAAACACGAGGACAAGACTGCGTTGACTTGCTTAGTCATTGTGAGAGAGGAGTCCAGGATGAATCCTAGGTTGCGTGCGTGGTCAGTGGGTGTCGGTGCGGTGCCCAGTGACGTGGGCCACCAGGAGTCATCCCAGGCTGAAGGGGATTGTCCGAGGATGAGGACCTCCGTCTTGTCCGCGTTGAGCTTCAGACGGCTTTGCCTCATCCATTCTGAGACCTCTTTCATTCCGTCCTGGAAGTTGGCTTTGGCGATGAGAGGGTCTTTGGTGAGAGAGAGAGTATAAGTTGGGTGTCGTCGGCTTAGGAGATGATGTTGATGTTGTGTTTGTGGGCGATGGTGACGAGGGTCTCATGTAGATATTGAAGAGAGTTGGGCTGAGTGAGGAGCCCTGGGGTACACCGCAGATGATCTTGGTGGCCTCGTAGTGGAAGGGAGAGAGGCGGACTCTCTGGGTTCTGTCCGAAAGAAACAATGTGATCCAGTCCAGGGCCTTTCCTTGGATCCCAGTGTTGTAGAGGCGCGTTATTAGGGTGCGGTGGCAGACGGTGTTGAAGGCTGCCGAGATGTCCAGGAGGATGAGAGCGGCTGTCTCTCCGTTGTCCAACAGGGTCCTGATGTCATCGTAGGCTGCGATTAGGGCGGTCTCGGTGCTGTGGTTCGCTCGAAATCCGGACTGGGATGGGTCGAGCCAGCTGTTTTCTTCGAGGAATGCAGTCAGCTGTTTGTTGACGGTCTTCTCAATGACTTTGGCTGGGAAGGGGAGCAGAGAGATCGGGCGGAGGTCTTTGGGGTCCGCTGTTGGTTTCTTCAGAAGAGCGTTGATTTCCTGTTTCCAGCTTCAGGGAAGGTGGCTGATGTGAAGGAGCTGTTAATGACGTTCCGGAGGTGGGGTGCGATGATGGTGTTTGTTGAAGATGTGATGAGGGCATGGGTCGGAGGGGGAGCCGGAGTGGATGGTGTTCATGACGCGGGTGGTGTCTTCAGTGCTGATGTGGGTCCAAGCGCTGAGGGTGGTAGTGGGGGTTGTTGATTTGGTGGCTGGGGGCGGGGTGTGGAGTCCGAAGCTGTTGTGTATATCTGCGATCTTGCGGTGGAGGAATGTGGCGAGGGAGTTGCAGAGGTCTTGCGACGGTGTGATGTCGTTGTTGCTGGCACTGGGGTTGGAGAGCTCTTTGACGATGTTGAAGAGCTCCTTGCTGTTGTGGGAGCTGTTGTCCAGCCGCTCTTTGAATGTTGTCCTTTTGGTGGGATGGATCATCTGGTGGTATTCGCGGGTGGCGCTCTTGAGGGCAGTCATGTTTTCTGATGTCCGCTTGTGGCGCCGGGCTTTTTCGCAGGTTCGGCACGATTTCTTAGCGAATTTTAGGGCGTCTGTGAACCATGAGGATTTTCTGTTGCTAGTTTTGCCTGGGGTTTCTTCAGTGGAGCGAGGTCGTCGGCGCTGTTGGTGATCCACTGTGCGAGATTGTCTGCTGCGTTGTTGGGGTCAGGGTTGTCGGCAAGTGGGTTCTGGCTCAGCGATGTGGTCAGCTGGTCTGTGGTGACTTTGCTGCAGCATCTGCGGGGGATCTGTAGCGTGTGGTGGTGGGATGGGGTCTTCTTGAAGCCTAAGTGGATGCAGCTGTGGTCGGTCCAGTGTAGTCCGTTGGAGTGGCTGAAGGCAACGTGGCTGCTGGCCGAGAAGATGGGGTCGAGCGTGTGGCCGGCGTAGTGGGTGGGGGGTGTCCACTAGTTGCTTGAGTCCGAGGTTGGCGAGGTTGTCGAGCAGGGTGGTGGTGGTGTTGTCATTGTTTTTCTCCAGGTGAAAGTTCAGGTCCCCTAGGAGGATGTACTGTGGTGAGGTTAGGGCGTGCGGGCTGATAAAGTCGGTGATGGTTTCGCAGAATTGTCATTGGGCCCGGGGGTCTGTAGATGAGCGTTCCTCTGAGGGTGGTCCGGGGCGGGGGTCGGTGTGGATTTGGAAGTGTAGGTCTTTGGCGGCGGTGAGTGTGTCTTCGTCATTGGTCGTTACGCTGATGGTGTTCTTGTAGATGATGGCGATGCCTCCTCCAGTTTTGTTGACGTGGTCCTTCCGGGTGATTTTGTAGCCGTCCTGGATGGCTATGGCGATGTCTGGGGCCGAGGAGGCGTTCATCTAGGTTTCCATGATGAAGGCGACGTCTGGTGCTGTTGAATCAAGGAGGTCCCAGAGTTTGACGGCGTGTTTGTGGACGGAGCGGGTGTTGAGGAGGATGCACTTGAGGTGGCTGTTGTTGATGTGTTCGGTGGGCGGGGTGCAGGTTCGGAGGCAGGAGAATTTGCATGCTTGGCAGGTGAAGGATCTGTGAGTGCGCACAGCGGCTGCCATTTAATGGGAGGTGGGGAGGATGGGTCAGCTGGGAGGCGGGAGGGCAGGTCAGCGAATGGGCACGGGCGGGCGGGGCCGCACGGGAGTCAGCGGCGGGAAACGGGGGAGCAGCGGTGAGCGAAAGGTCCAAGAGTACAAAAAGAGAGAAAAGAGGCGACAGGCACACGGGGGTACAAAAAAAATGGGGAGCATGCACTGGCACACGGGGGAACAAAATGAAGAAGGGGCAGCAGACACTGGCACACAGGGAAGGTCTCCCAGGAGCGGACCAGGAGCAGACCAAGGCGGAAAAAGTCGGCGCAGGACAGCCGAGGCAGCAGAGAAGGCGGCTGGCAGGAGGAGGTCACTGGCACAGGTGGCGCTGCAGCGGTACAGGTGGCGCTGCAGCGGTGGGGAAGCGACCTACAAATGCCACATTAGTTCCATCCACCTTACATATTAGAATTTGAGCAATGGACCGGTGACTCTAAAGGGAAGATTAAACTCACTCAGCCTAAATAGCCCTCAAGGAGAAAAGGCACAGAGTAGGGAAACCGCTATTCACTCGTTGGAACCCTCCACCCTAAGTCCCCAAATCTCCAACATGAACCCAAGCTAAAGGGTAGGGACCCCTCGGCCCCACATTTAAACACAGCTTGCTATAACACCATCATCCAGTTCAATCCGCTGGTAGATTGTACAAAAAATCCGTACCCGAGTCCACCTGGGTGAAGACTATTTATTCTGTGCAAATCCACTCTCTGCTGCATTGGATAGCCAACGTTTTATTTCAAGGAGCCTTTTCTTTTGGGCCTAGGTCTCTTGGTTGAGATCAAGTTAAAACAGGAGCCTGTAAGGACCTAGCATAGCCTTGCCTAAGGGCAGCCACCCGAAGACCATACCGTATCCAACACTATCTCAAAGAGTCCACCCAGAACAGCACATAAATCCTCCCTCAGGTTGAATCTGCTGAGGGTCTCCCCAAGATCCAGAATTCAGGTCTCCCGCTGAAGATTGTCTGGCTGGTCATTCTTTGCTGCTAGCAGAGCAACACCTTCAATCACTTTAGACTTGTAGTCTTCGAAATCTCTCACCACAGTAGACATGTCCCCCAAAGTTTCCAGCTTCTTTGATTATGAGGACTGCTCCCTCTCAACCCTGTCACTCTGTTAGTCGGTCCCTTAAATGTATCCTCCACTGACCTCACTGCCCTTACTATCTTCATCGTCTTTTCCCAACAGATCTTTTAAGAAATATTTCCAACATCCTTGATGTCTTGTCCTGGTCCACGTTAAGGAAATGTAGTTAGTAGCCAACTTTCACAACTAACTCTATATCTGAAAGGCTTTCACTGCCAGCACGATGTGGGTATGCCTTAACCCCTTCACTGCGGCGGCAATTCCGCCGCAGTGCTAGGGGGTGAGGGAGTCGCACGGCTCACCTGCACTTGTGACGGAACCGCTCCGTCACGCACCTCGGGTGAGCTGTGCTAGTGACGGAACGGTTCCGTCACGAACGCGCCCGCTCAATAGAACCGCCGCGCAGGCGTGAAATCAGTGCCGCGCAGGCACGTCGAGCGGGCCGTGACGGAACCGTTCCGTCACTAGCACAGCTCACCTGAGGCGCGTGACGGAACGGTTCCGTCATAAGCGCCGAAGGGGTTAACACCTATTTCCATTCCTGACCATGAGAAATATAGTATATTAGCTGGATTCATGGATGTTTGCTTCATGCATTTTCTTTTTTTTAACTTTTCCCCAACAGCATGGAAAAACAACTAACATTTTTTTACTGACTTTAGAATGTAATCCTTGGTAGACCTTGAAATTGTCCCTTCCCATGATCAGTTTAATATCTTTTCCTGGCCAGTTATGTTGCCTTTTTTATACCTTTCATCCCGTTGTTAATTTCTACTTTTCATTTAATTTGTGTTTTATGCAGCCCGTTTTTTAACTTGACCTTTGTTTACCACATGCATGCATGCACCTCTTTATTACATGAAGCTCATTTGGTCAACCGTAACTTCCCCTTCTGTCTCACATGCTGTATTTTTATTGCCGGTAAATGTGGGGTGCCAGATTTGCCCTCTGAGGCCGTTGTGCATGAAGTCATTTTAAAATGACACTTAAATCAGCCCACCACATTCTTGGCTGGGGATATCCTTAATGTCCTCTGCATAACTCATTGTAGCTCAAATTTTAAGTAGCTCCTTCAACATTGAGGTGAGGAATCTCAGCGACAGGCGTCTTTCTTTTTGCCACAGCCAGTCATTTAAATGTTAAGACACACAATGCCAATAAAAAACCACCAGTGCAATCAATTTGTTCTAGCTTTCCCTTAACATTGTTACACTCTTTTGCTTAATACTTTTGTAACCACCATTGGCATAGGGTCATTTGAAATCCTCAAGTAAATTTTGAAATTGGCTAAGAGTATGGCATTCAAAATGCTGCCTAGATATCACTCTGATCCATGGCCGATTATCCAAAATGGTCAAGGTGCCCTCAAGAATGTTTAAGGAGACTTGCGGACAGAGGGATATTTGCAAATGATGGAGGTAGAGACATTTTGTTTGTCATCTTCACCTCTGAAATACAGGGACTGTGAGTTTTAGAAAGCCATATAAGTGATGTCTGTATCTAGATGATTGTCTCAAACCCACAGGTACGTCTGCAGAAGAGAGCAGTATTTTACAGCTGAAGGGTCCCCTTGTCAGCTGGATATAAGACAACAATGGCCAACAAGTGTACACTTGAGTCCTTCATTCCAGGCACTTCAGCAAGTAAGAAAGGACACATTGAGAAAAATATGCCCCCCAGGACTTTTTTAATTTAATAAGCATGACTAGTTCAATAACTAAGAATATTGAGTCGATGAAGGGAGTAGAGAGCATCTGAAAAGGAATTGGCAAAAAGTATTTTGAAGTTACAAGTACTGAAATCCTTGGGAAGGATCATAATGGTGCTAGTGCCGGAAATAAAGCATTCCATAGTCTGTGCATTGGCTAGCATGATGGAACGGAACGCTTGAATTGAGGTATTGTATAACCTGAGGAGGGGTGCCTACTAAATATTATTAGGAGTCTGATTGGCTATCTATGCAGAGTCACATTGGAGTGAGATAGAGGAGTTGGTTGATGTGCAGATGAATAGCAGTGGGCACACATAGATTGTATTCTTGCTGCATTAGTAACTTCCACATAAGATTTATGGGCCAGTGCTAACTGTCAACTCTCTAAGGTAGTCTGCATGTAATTCGATCTACCTTTGTTATGACTTCTTCTGGGGTATGTAGTATCTTCTATTTAGCTTTCTTTTTATAGTCAACTCACACCTTGGTTCTGTCTTTCAGTGTTTTGTATACATCCCAAAGTAGCATATGCAACAGCACAGACCATATGGGGACTTTGAAGTAATTAGGCATGGCAGAGGTGGTCTCATTGTGTTTGAGTTCTCATGCATCTAGTCACCATGTGTATTCCAGTGTGCCTAGTGTGTGCTACAGAGTTCATCAATAGGGGGTAGTGGTCAGATACACCTCTCACTAGGAATTCTAGACGTTCTATGTTGGGAGTCTCATTCTTTGGGATAAGCAAGTTACCCAGTCTAGAGAATGTCCTATGTGACCCAGAGAAAATGAGCTCCAAATACCAGCAATACCAATGCCTTTACCCATAGTTGTAGTTGTGAAAGAGCATCTTTATTAGCTCCGGTCCCAAGTGAATTTTCGATGGCATTGAACATAAAATCATTGAAATCTCTGACCCCACATAACCTAGTTCCTATGATTCACAATACATTCCAAAGTATCCCTTCTTGTTAACTGTTAGCAGGCCATGACTGTTATTACAAGGAAAATGCCACTTCCTGTAGGATGGAGAATAGTGAATCAAACGGGTAGTTAAACAAATTAGTACTTTTACAGATATTATGTCTTAGTCATATTGTAGTTTTAGGGGATGAGTTCAGCAATGAGGTCTAGATCTCTCTATAATATCACATTTCTTTCGCTAAAACACATCTCCACTGGGTTTTTAATATGACCTCATGTTCATGAAGCGCAATATTAGCTAACCAAATTTCTCAACTTCTTATCCTCTCCATGTCACCAACCTTCTGATTTACGTGAACACCCAAATACCTAAAAATCAGTTTTAACCTGAGACATTTGAAAACTCACTGGCATTACCACCTTTCACTGACTTCGGTCCACAGACCAGCAAACAATTCCTCCACTTTCCCATCATCTTTAAATACCGAAATCCAATTTCGTAATTTCCTTTTAAAATTTGTGCCACCAGCAATGCCACAACCAAGACATGCAAACATAAAAAAACTTTCCATTAATTATTGTGGTTATGCCTCGTTTCGCAAAGGAAAATGAAGTTTAAACTCCTGATGATCAGTTCAAATCACAGGACAAAGCAATTCAGGGGGTTTTGAGACCCAATGAACCCTGTGTAAACCTCTTTGTGTGATATAAAGGTGATTTTGAAAGTGGTATGTGCTTTCAGTGGAAACTAGTAGATTTATTTAGGATTTGACACATGATGGTCCAATTTTAATAATAATAATAAGGAAGCTTATAAAGCGCCTGGTTACGCCCACGGCGTGTCCCCGCGCTGTAGTAAGTGGGAGAGAATAGCACCCATGTCCAAACTAGTGACGCACAGGCCTATTCGAGAAGGAACAAGTATGTTTTAAGCTCTCTTCTAAACCTGATCTCAGAGGGTTCCAACTCAAGCTCCAAAGGGAGTTTGGTTCAGCTCTTGGCCGCCAAGAGCCGGAAAGATCTACCACCCATCCTGGCCCTCTTGACTTTAGGGACAAGCAACAGGCCAGTCCCACTAGTTCTAAGGGACCGTGCGGGCCTGTAGACAGTAATAAGACCCTCCAGGTACCTGGGACCGATGCCTTGGGTGATGCGGTGGCATGTACAGAGGGCCTTAAACACAATTCTCTTCCTGACAGCGACCCAATGAAGAGTGTCCAAGGCCTTTTTAGAGGCAGCCCTTCTCGGTTGCCCTAGGACCAACCGAGCCGTCGCATTTTGCATAGCCTGAAGCCGGTTAAGTCTTTTGACAGTGGCACCCAAATACAGTATGTTACCATAATCTAAACGTGTAGTAACAAGTGCGTGCACCAGCGTCTTGCTGGCCTCTACAGGAAGGAGGTCCATCGTTTTGCGTAGGCCCTTCAGGACACCAAAGCATGTCCCCACTACACGTCTGATATGGGGTTCAAATGTGAGATCAGAGTCTACCCTTACACCCAGGTTCTTAGCCTGGGCACAGGGTATAGGGGCTGGACCTAAGCAAGACGGCCGCCATGCCGATAACCACACTGACACCCCTGCCCCCCCCCCTCCCCCTTACAACAAGCACCTCTGTCTTGCTACCATTCAATCTCAGGCAGTTGTTAACCATCCACGAGGCAAGCTCCTGCATGCACGCCCTGAAGTTGGATGCTGCCAGCTCCGGTGCCCGTGATAGCGAGACGGCCAGCTGCGTGTCATCGGCATATGACACAATCCTAATTCCAAAACCCTCCGCTATGCTCGCCACTGGAGAAACATATGGATTAAATAGGGTGGGGCTCAGGGCAGAACCCTGAGGTGCACCCTGATCCTGTTTCATAGCTTTGGAGTAGTGGGCGCCCTGTCTGACCTGAAAGCTACGCTCCATCAGGAATGATTGTATCCATTTTAGAGCTGAGCCTGAGACACCGCCCTTGTTCAGACACTGTAGCAAAGTGTAGTGAGCCACAGTCTCAAAAGCGCGCTCAGGTCCAGAAGGATGAGAGCCATTGTTTGCCCCTCATCTGCTCCCTGCCTAATGGCCTCCGTGGCCATTAGTAGAGCTGTCTCCGTAGAGTGAAGTGACCGAAATCCAAATTGAGTGGGGTGCAGGAGATTGGCTTTTTCCACATATGCCATGAGCTGTAGGTTTGCAACCTTCTCTGCCACTTTCGCCAGATACGGTAACAGCGAGATAGGGCGTAGATTTTCCAGTTTATCAGGGCTGATATTAGGTTTCTTCTGAAGTGGAAGAACCACACCCTTTTTCCAGCTGTCAGGCACCATATGCATACTGAATGATACATCTAAAAGATGCCTGATATAAGGCTCAAGAGTAGCAATACTCTCCCCTAGCAGTTTGGGTGAGGCAGGATCCCTAGGTGAGCCAGACTTTATAGTACAACAGATCTTGCAGAGTGACTCGGGGGTGGGGTGATAAAACTATCCAACCTCTGGCTTTCCCCAGCACCTCAGATCGGTTCCACAAATTCTGCACCCTTTTTTACGGCTCCCGGAAAGGAAGAATACATTTTCTCCACTTTCTCTGCGAAAAAAAAAAACTGCAATACGGTCGCATGATTCCACTGATCCTTCCATGGGGATAGCAGACGTTGTTAATGAGGAAATCTCCTTATAGATCTTAAATAGTTCCTTAGAGGAGTTTCCTGCTGCTCCAATTCTCTCTGCATAATATGCGGCCTTAGCCCGTCTAATAAGGCCATGGTACTTTTTTCGCTTTTTTTGATATTCCAGCTTGGCCTGACTAAGAAAGCCTTTCCGCCATTGTCTCTCCAGATGTTTAGACTGTGTCTTAGCCAGGCGCAAATCATCATTGTACCACGGTGCAGATTTATGTGCTCTATTCAAAGTTATTTTCTGTAGTAGCAGGGCCACACTGTCTAGAGCTTCCGTTATGCTATTTTCAAGATTGAAGCAGGCAGTATCAGCGTCGGTGCCCCCCGGTGACCCCCCTTGGACCAGAGCTACATTGAACTTAATCTGTGAGAAACCTGCCCATTTACGACACAGGTGGTTTAGCACTGGTTGTTCGGGGGCTCTAGGTTCAGGGACCTTTACCACAAAGGGAACAAGGAAGTGGTCGGACCAGGGTATAGGGGTGGGAGTGGTAACTCCGACTCCCTCCCAATTAGCGAATATTGGATCCAGTAAATGGCCATGCTGATGGGTAGGGCATTGGATTTCAGGCCTAATTGCAATGACTGTAGTTCCTGACACAGGTCTAAAGCCCCCCTTTTGAAGGGAATTCTCCAGATGAATATTAAGGTCACCCAACAATAGGAATTTATCATTCCGTAGAGCTGAGTCCGTAATTCCTTCCAATAAGCTAGGCACAAACAGTGTATGTGGGCCAGGAGGTCTATATACCAGGATTCCTTTCACCGTAAGATGAGAGCTGACCCTAATTATAAATGAGCCGGCCTCACTATCAACTATAGTCATAGGTTCCAGAGAGCAGCACAGTGGATGTTTAAAGACATTTTCTGACATTTGTTACCAATCAAGCTCTGGCATGTAGGGTAGCCTTGAGGGGTGATTTAGGGAGACCCTCTGAGACAATGTTCCCACTGTCAATATGTGAGAGAACTATTACATGTTTCAAGAATTTCAAGCCTGGTGTTCTTCATTTTTTTAAGAGGGTGCAGATGGTACACTGCTCTTTTGTTAGATTTTTGATGTGATTGGTGAAGTTTAAAGTGCTATCAGAGCAGGCAGGGACTTTTAGATCTTGCTTCTTTTGGCATGTTTCATTAGCCTATTTGCTTTCTTACCTCCCGGTTTTAACTCTGTTTTTGCTGCTTTAATGTCTCTGCACACTTATTCACTGCTGTTCAGTGTGAAAGTGCAAATGCTCATGTGTAAATTGTGTTCTGGATTGGGGTTTCCATGATTGGCATATTTGATTTACTAGTAAGACCCTAGTAAAGTGCACTGAGGGTGCCAGGGCCTGTAAATAAAATGCTGCTAGTGGGCCTGCAGCACTGATTGTCCCACCCACACAGGCAGCCCTGAAAAGGGTTCTCAGACCTGCCACTAAAGTATCTGCGCGCAGTTTATAACTGCCATTTCGACCTGGCAAGCGCACCCTGGTGCCAGGCCCTAAACTTTCCTTTTCTTACATATGTCACTCCTAGCGTAGGCCCAAGGTACCCCCTGTGGGTAGGGTGCTGTGAAAGTTAAAGGTAGGACAGGTTCTGGTGTGTGTGACATGTCCTGGTAGTGAATTACAGTGTACTTTGTTTTTCACTATGGAAAGGCTATCTGTCCTGTAGAATAGAATGGAAGTTTACTTATAACATCTTATATACATACCTTCCCATCGGGACAAGATAGGGTAATGAAGTTTATTATGCCTGAACTCAGAATGTAGAAATGCACCTTTTAATAAACATTTTTTATGTTCTGTGTTTGAAAATACCACTTTTAGAAAGTAGATATTTTCTTGCTTAGCCATCCTGTGTGCCTCTGCTGGGGTTGTGGATTGACTGTCTGGCTTTGGAGTGACAGCGGCTGGGGATGTGCATTCTCTTCAGACAGCCACTGGAGGGGTCGAGGTGTGTCCTGCCTTCCCTGGATCAGTCAGGGCTGCGCTGAATAGACCTGGGCTGTATTTAGAGGAGTGGGAGGAGATTTCCTTGCACCTGAATGGGCCTGGTCTGCCTTGGACAATGATGTCTCAAATTCCTGCCTGAAAGCTAGGCCAGAGAGGACAGAACTGTTTTTGCTGAGCACAGACACACACGCCCACAAGAGAACAAGGGAATTTTAAGTATAAATATTAGGACCCAAAACTTTAGAACTCGCTGGAATCAAGGAAAATGCCAAGAAGAAGAGCTGAAACAGCTGCCAAGAGGAGTACTGCCCTTTGCTGTGTTGTCTCTATGTTGGGTTGGCCTGCAGTTGCTGCCTCTGCCTTGGGTCAGTGAAAGGACTGGACTTAACTTTCTCGAACTTGTTGCTGATTATCTAGAGGGACTTGTAACCGAGCTTGCCTCCTGTTCACAAAGTCTCAGATACAGCAAAGACTTCACTCTCCTTTGGACACTGCCCCTGGAACCTTGGGTTTCAGTTGTTGCAGAGGAGGAAAAGTAGTCGACTCCGTCACAGGCTCCGTGTCCTGAAGGCACCGCAGAGGGCACCGCCACATCTTGCACTGCAGCCCTGGTCTTACCGGCGATGATGACTGCCATCGCCACAGACCAGCTGCTTGAACCGTGACCTGTGGGCACCGAACTCTGCTTCGCCTTGTCGCCCTGGTCTCACCGACGCCGTCGCTGCTCTTCCACTGGCTCTGTCGTCGGCACCGCAATCTGTCCATACCACATCGAGCACTGCTCTGCTTCGCGCCGCAGCCCTGGTCTCACCGATGCTGCTGGGCGACTGTCTCCAAGCCGCTTCCTGCACTGTGACCTAAGGTCACCGCACGGCGCACTGGTATGCTTTGCATCTCCGCTGTGACGGTTGTCATATCCGGCATCATCAGCCGCAACGAAAAAGGTACTGTTTGCGAGTCTGTCGACCCTACCGCTGACCCGTTCTGACGCGGTCAGCAGGAACTGTTGGATTCTGTCATTTTCAGTATCGCAGTAGCACTCGTCTGAGCTACCGACTTCAAGGAACTGCATTTTTAAAGTTATTCTTGCAAAGTGCATATTTTTAGTACTGTATGTCGGATTTTTGTTGTTTTGGTCTTGTTATGGATATATAAAAATATTGGACATTTTTCTAAACTGGTGTGGTGTCCTTTTGTGGTGTTCTCACAATAGTAGTGTTGGTTATGTGCAAATGCGTTACACACTGCCTCTGAGATAAGCCTGACTGCTCGTGCCAAGCTACCAAGGGGGGGATCAGGGGTTATTTTAGGAGTGTAACTCCCTTACCCTGAATAGGAAGAAGGGTCCCTACTTGGACAAAGGTGCAGACCATTGCCAACTAGAGACCCCAATTTCTAACAGGACCCAAGAGACTAAGGCTGCTGGTGAGAGATGAGAGATTGGGCATTCTATTTAAGGGGGCTAATTCAATGAACCTTCTTTCTGTTGATGAGTGAGGATTGCTTGAATGTAGAGATGAGTTCAGTCTTGTTTGAATTCAGTTTTTAGGCAAAGGCAGATGTCCACTTAATGAATGAATGAAGTACATTCTGGTGGCTCGTGATTGGTGGATTAGATACTCAGAGGTACATTTGAGTATTGCGGTTTTATTAATCTAGTGTTATGCCCTTCACTTGTGACAGGGGACTGTGGGCGGATTTTAAATGATAATTGTCCTCTCGGAGTCAGGTAAGAGTGGAACCAATTAAATACAGTGTATTCAATGCCTATCAACTACTGTGCCTTCAGTGCCCATATATTCCAAGCAGAAGCATTAACCCACCAAATTCATACTTGCTTCATCGCTTCCAAGGTCTCCACAGACAGGAAGTATTAACTATCATCTGTGGCGGACAGGAACTGTTTGGCCCTTAGTAGTGGCGGCCTGTAATGTGACTGAGCAGTGTGGTGGGCTCTCACTCACTTCCACATATACACCTACCAGCAGACACACATACACCCACCCATCCACATGTGCACTCACTCACACCCATCCATTCACAAGGACATATGCACACACCCATTGACTGCATGCATGGATGCACATACATTCATACACAGACACACGCACAGGCATACAACGTTCAATAAGCACTTACTGAATCTCAGCAGTTACATCGGGTGGTGGTAGGAACAGGCAGAAAGCCCTTGGTGCTTCCTGGAGGCTTGGGGCAAGGAAGGGATCGACAGAAGATCCTGCTGCCGGCACCCGCGATGGAGCAGCACTGCATCCTTACTATCGGTTATCGTACCGGACTATCTTGAACGTCCCTATATTCCCGATTGTGGTCCGCCTGACGTTCCTTGACTGGCCAAAACCTGGCCCTTCTTCAGTCTTACACAAGCACATTGCTAACAAGAATCGAATCCAAGCTGACCCCAACAGGTCACAGCAACAGCCCGCCGGATATTCCTGTGACTGGGTACACAATAAGCCTTGAACCCCTTGGCTATTGAGGCTGCTTTACTATTAGGCATACATTAAATGTCCTGATGAGATCCGTAGAATGTGTTAAACGGATCGAAACGCCATCGACAACTATGAGCACCTTACACACATAGAATGTTTTATTTGCCCTTTAAAAGTGTGAAGGCGTCAATATTGTTCTGTTTTATAATCAAAACTGTGTGATTAACAAGTTTACAGAACGTTAAGCTCTTGCCTAAGCCTTTTTGTTTGTTCCCTTTAATTGTTCCCTGTCCTGATATTTCTTGTGTGATTGACTGGGTACAGGCTTGTGCCCTGTCTTGTATATTGTGTGTTATTCATGTTTTACATTGATTGAAAAGTAAATACCAAGACCTCTGCCCGGCTGGGCATGTTGTTTTCACATATAGCAACGACGTTGTCTATATTTATTGATTAAGCATTATTATTTGTAAGGGACCACTGTTGCCTTAATAATATTGACTCCCAAGGTCCCTTGCCGACTTCTTTGGGTTCCCTTGTTGTTTTAAAAAAAAAACTGTGATTTCTTTGGCAACACGATAATCATTGTTTATGGCATGTCATGCGGATCAAAAGTCATCTTCCCCTTTGAACAATAGAGCATGCATATTGTAGGCTTGAACATATTTGTCGCTATGAATGTATGCAGAGTATTTAGGAGCAAGTAACCACTGCTTTGTGAGGAATTTTCACACAAATAGTCCTATTGCTGCAGGGGTGTAACGCAGGCAATGCGGATAGAGCAGACCGCACTTGCCGTCATTAACTCACAAAACGCTTAATTTCATAATCAGTTACTTAAAGGACGCCTACATTAACTAACATGATAAGGTATTAATGTGTAACATTTTTGGGTTGGTATCACCTGCTAAAGTGTTTCCGATAACGCTCTTTAATAATCGATCATGTTTATCTATATAAATATAATGGAGAGTGTGTTTCCTTGTGTTCAAAGTGTAAGCTTTTTGTTTAATAAAAATGAAAGAACTTACATTTAAACGAAAGTTCTTTTACTATTTCTTGACCTTTTTCTTGAATATGCATTTATTATAATGTAATTATTAGAGAAACTGAAAAAAAGTATCTTTGTCTGAGATTTTGGCAAATCAGGGTGCCTGCGTTACTGATGCGAACCTGTTTGTTTGCAGCAGCAGTGCGCAGACGTCCACATGGTGAGTGACAGCGACGGAGATGACTTTGAAGATGCCAGCGAGTTTGGTGTGGACGATGGGGAGCTTTTCGGCACAACATCCGCCGCTTCCACCGCATTAAGAAAGTCTCCGATGAGTATGTATCGGGCCGGCAGCGTGGGGTCTGGGTCCAGGGCTTAACTTGTAAAAGAAGGCGCGCCGGTGCCCAAAGCTCTGCTCAGCAGCACGCGGCTGATGCGATTATATGTTGGTGGGTGGGGTGGGTACCACGACCCTCGTAGTCTCGAACCCCCGTCGTGCCTCTTTAATCCACTGCCAGACACTCCCTGCTACTTCATCTCACTCTTGTGGGTTCCTTCTTCCTTCCTTTGTGCCGGTTTCCGTCTTTCTCTTCCTCCTTTGTTTCTGTTTGTCTCTCTCTTGGTCTCTGTAAATGTCTGATAAGAAAATATATGCGTGCCAGTCCCCAACAGTGAGTACCCTGGGCCCCACCAGCAACCACTGGCTCAAATTAAGAACTGGCGTGGCCTATTTTGCAGGCGTGGCTTGACCATGCAACTCTCTGCAGACGTATTGTTATCAAAGCCTTACTATGTACATGCAGCGAGCCTATGCCTTCCTTAACTCATGTTATTGGCTCTTTGGTGTATCATTCCGCCTCCCTGCGAATTCTTCCATTGGAATGCATGACAGGACATTCAATCATCGTTCTATTTGTCACAGTTCTTTAACTTCCGTATTCATTCAATACATTACACAATCCCTTTTTGCTATTTTTTCCCAGCACTGGAAAATCCCACATGACAGGCTTTAAAGTGATCAAAAATATTCGAGCATGCAATTGATATAATCCGCATATATGAGTGTCCATGTATACGTGAGTTGGCCTCTAAAGCAGGCTTATTGGCTTTGCCAGTCAATGTTTTATTATGTATGTAGAAACCAGTTAGTCATAGTAACACATCAAACACAAGGCTACTGCTTCAGTTCTTTACGTCCAGGCTGCTGGTTTTCCTGACATTGCAAAATGTATTCCCCAAGTAATGCAAAGTGTAGACTTTAATTATCACGATGGGTATTTTTATTCTTGTTTTTGCAACTCTGCATATACGGAAGCAAACTTGATTAAATACTTTGTTGAAGTTAGCTTGATACATAGACATTTAGGAGCTACGCTAACATAATCTCATAATCGTTACTCATTTCGAAGGGTAAGCAGCATAAGCATTCCCAAGTGTGATAAAATGTACCTCCGAGGGCCCCAGTGGAATGGATCCGTGCTCCCAAAGTCTGCTCATATAATCGACTATGAGGCTGCTATGGATGAATAGCAAAATACAAATCTGGGAGCTCCCCATATCTGGTAATCCGGGGTCAAAACCGGTATCATTTCGGTTAACAATCGGGATTTTACTAGGGATCAATTATTTTTCTTGACACAACCTGAAATGGAAGTTTCTCAACATCTACTTCTATGGCTTTCTCAAAGAAAACACAAAGCCAAACAGCATTCACACTATACAAATGTATTGCCAGTCCTTTTCTGTACCACACAAACCGACTAAACAAACCTTGGCAGAGCCTGTTGGTTTTACTTAAGGTAGCAGGTGTTGATCTGTTATTGCCAGTGGGTTGTGTCTGCCCCATGTGACTGATAGAGCGCGCAGGTCACCCGGCTCTGAGATTTTCCAGATTTTCACGCACTTGGGCCCATGACGTGATTGAGACACTAATTTGTGAGTCGGGCGAGTTTACACACCACTATCAGTACTTTGTATGTGTTTTCTATAACACTATTACCATGGTACCTGACTTACCACAGGCACTTACTTCTTCCTGACGGATCAGGAGCTAGCAGTGGACAAGTGACAAGATAAATCTAAACATTTACTCTATTCATTTATTAACATTTCAATATCTTCATTGACCACAGACACCTGAAGGGTTTTAAGGATTTTATATGGAAAGTAAAATTCAAAGTGACAAGAGTATAAGGCAGATGCAAATCAAACATCAATAATCAGGATTACAAGAATGATATAACTATGGATAAGGGCAAGTACCATTTGGTGCGGAGGCGCATAGTGGGATGGCTGCTTGAGAGAGCAGCTTCGCCGGGCACTTGTTTAACGGCGTTTTAAGTGCGTGAATACAGATCTACCACTTTCGCAAATCACGCCCCTGGCCATCGGAACATGCGGGGCGTGCATCGGGAGAAGAATTGAGCGGCTGAGCCCCCGCTTACAGCAGAAATCACCAGTGAAGTGCGGCCCACGGAAGCAACCATCATGGCGGCCGCCGCGTCCAGCAACACGGGAGCGAGCGGCATTATGTGACTGTGAAACACACCGGCGCTACCCGAGATATATGCGGTGAAAGCCGGAAGCGGACGCACAGTACTGCGGGGGTGAGTGTGGCTGTTAATAAATGCATGTACCGGCGCCTCGTTGCCCTGAAGTATTAGAGGGTCGGTAACACCACTGCGCAAAATGGCGCCGCCCGTCCCCTTCACGGACAGCACTTGCCGGCAATAACCGGCGCCGATCACCCCCTATGACAGAGAGCACGCTAACTGACTGCAGGATAGGAGAAAGGCATGTTAAATACCACTCGCTGCAAGCCTGCCCTGCGGTAACCTTGAACTGACAAGGGAAAGTCGACGGTCATAGGCAGGCAGGCATAACGCACAAAATGGCGGCGCCCATTGACCCAGCAGGCTAACCGGGACCGGGAGCTTTCTCGCCGCTTGCCCCCCCCCGCTGTGAGCGTGTCTGTAGAAGAGTGACTGTCCGGGTGCAAGGCTGTGCTGTGGGGCATGATAGACTGTGCAAGACCACTGGACACAACGAAGACGGATCCACGGGGCGGAATGGGGCAATGGTGTGCATCTGTGACGCGTCAGGTGCCAACTACCCGGCTGCTCCGACTGGAGGGAATGTGCCCATAGACTGAGGAGTGGGGTGGCGGCTCCCGTAGAACGACACTATCCGGCCAACTGAGCTGCTGGCCGACTGGGGTCTGTCCAAAGCACGACCACGACTACACCAGCCGCGCTACCCTCACCGCAGGGACCCCCTACGCATGTGGAGCACCCGACTTGTAAATTTCGGGCAATTACTGGGTGGCATTGTGCTGTTCGTTCTGGTGCCGGTCCACCGTGAAGAGCCCTGGATGCGATGTGGAGGTGCTGCTGCCGCGCTACTCAAACTCAGTCTATGTAGCAGCTAAATGCCGGAAAAACGGAGGTCCTTCTCCTGGGAAAAAACCCCAGCCATTGGAGCGATCATTGGTGGCCCTCTGTGCTTGGCCCCACCCCCGTGCCAAAAAATGTTGTCAAAAATCTAGGTGTCTGGCTCGACCCCTCACTTAACTTTCAGTCCCACACGAAGAAAGTGGCAGCTACGTGTGTGGGTCTAATGAGGAGCCTCAACCCTATACTTGGATTTTTTGACTCCAAAACCCGCCAGCTCATCATTCAATCTATGATCCTTGCCCGGCTGGATTATGCCAATGT
This sequence comes from Lissotriton vulgaris, assembly GCF_964263255.1. Taxonomy (NCBI): domain Eukaryota; kingdom Metazoa; phylum Chordata; class Amphibia; order Caudata; family Salamandridae; genus Lissotriton; species Lissotriton vulgaris. Next base: position 362,791,106 of record NC_141685.1, on the reverse strand, counting down.
CTTACTCTTGGGGGCAAACAAAGCAGAACTAGCAAGGCTGCAACGTATCCAAAACTCGGCCGCCAGAGCAGTGGTTGGTCTCCCACGTAGGTGCTCTGCCAGAACCACCATCCGCAATTTACACTGGCTACCAATTGAATCTCGTATTCACTTCAAAATCCTTACCATGGCATTTAAAATTCTCAACTCTGATTGTCCTGAACTCCTACGCCCGCTTCTGGTACCCTACACTCCCCAGCGCACCCTGCGCTCTCTGGGACAGCACCTCGTGACGGTCCCCCGAACTAAGCTCTGTAGAACGGGTGGACGTTCCTTCAAAGTCTTAGGGGCCAAACTATGGAACTCCCTACCTCCTCACATCCGTACCCAAACCAATCTGATCGCGTTCCGAAAGGAACTCAAAACCCATCTCTTCTCTGTCATCTAATTCCTCTGTTGGTTCCCCCCCTCTCCTCAGGTACTGGTTGGGATAGCGCCGGGACGCTCCGTTGCTGGGGCAGCTGTTGCGCTTTAACAAATAAATAACATAACATAACATAGGTGGAAACCAGACACGGGCTGCGCAGTCATAACAATCTGCTGCATTTCATCACACAGCGGGAGGACGCCTTGCTGGGCTCCAGGTACGGTTGGCACGTTCCCTGATACTGCGGCGGAGCTTAATTAGGCACAATGGGCAAGCCAGAGAAACCCCAGGCCAAATTGACGTTCGAGCCCCGGAAAACGCCTAAAGGGCAGACCGTGCCCTCAGAAAAAGATGTGGAACCGGAAACCAGTGAAGGCAGTGCCATGGAAAGCATATTGAAAGCCATCCAAGTCAATTTACAGGACATTAATGGCAAGTTGGATCACCTCACAGGACGAGTGGACAGCATGGCGGCTAAATTAGACAAACAAGGGGAGAGGCTAGATACCGCCGAAAACAGGATATCCAGCGTGGAGGACGTATCTCATGCCACAGCAACCAAATGCACAGGCATGGAGAAAGTACTGGAGGTTATTAAGGCAAAGTCAGAGGAGTTGGAAGCCGCTCACGCGGGCCTGCCGGAATCCACCAACACTGGCAGGATGGAGCCATACATCGAACAACTCTGCAGAGACATCTTCGGTGCTGAAGCGCTGTCGACAATCTTCATCGTGGAGCGAGCACACAGATCACTAGCCCCAAGACCTGCACCAGGAGCCACGCCGAGACCGATTGTGGCCCGGATACTTAACTACAGGGACAGAGACACTATATTGAGGCTGGCTCGGGAGAAAGGCGAGATACACCACCAAGGCAGCAAGTTAGAATTCTATCCGGACTACACCTTTGCGGTACAAAAGGCTCGACGGGAGTACAATGACGTCAAAGCCAAGCTCCGGGAACTACGTGTCCCTACGCCATGCTCTATCCTGCTCGGCTAAAGGTCACCTGGGAGGACAAGCCGATATTTCTATCAACGCCTAAAGCTGCAATGGAATTCATAAAGAAGACGGCGAACAAAGGTAAACGATCGGATCGTAGGGACAGGAACCTAGACTCTGATTAAGGTAAGCCATTGCAAAGACATGTGAATTGCAGTCCACACCATCGTCACAATATATGTGCTAGCTGTGCGGAGGAGCGAACAGGCTCCAATTAGGTTCATTTCTCACCATTTGACTATGACACCAGTCATGCGATGCACAGACACTGGAACTAATATGCATGACTCACATCTAGACTCCAGAGGTGCAGCGCTGCTTACGGGACAGCTAGACTGACCCTCATTGTGGGAGGTGCTAAACCAGCGGCCAGAAGAGACACTTGGTATAGCATTGTATGCTGCCGCCACGAGCAACTGCTCACACTCATATTTCCCTATTGCGGCCTGTATGGACCTACGCTATGCAATGCACTGGAGTAAGACTGAGCTATACTGTAGAACCTGGGGTGTTGCACCTTTTTCGTTACACAACGTGCTGCTTAACTGCCATAGGCTGTCAAGTGGTAGTTATGCACTTTCCCGAGGTCGAGCATATAGCTCGCTGCCCTAAGCTACGTGTTTACTAAGGTTAGAATGTATGATGCTTAGTAGGTCTCGATACGTAAGTTATGGCGATTTTATGCATGAACTGTAAGATGTACCTGGACACTGCGAGATCTGTAAAACACTCTTCTACAATGCCCGCACCCCTTAACCAGGGTGTCAGAGGGTGCCCCCGGCGGACCTCTACTTGGGAGATCCCCACAAAGTTATGTTGTCTAAAACAGTTAACTGAGGAATATGGCTTCGGCAAAATTGGGTTGTCGGAGTGGGTGGGTTGGGGACATGTTGGGGGGGGGTGTTGGGTTGTTCTACGCTTCGAGGGGCCGATGCATTTAAGATGCATCGCTGTAATCCACACGACACGCTGTACAGTTAGTTCTGAGTCCCACATCATGAAACTGCATCATATGGTAATGGGAATGTATTGCTACGAACGTTCACAATATATCTGACGTCCTTCAAAGGGTACTGCTAGAGACGAGAGTTTGAGATTATTGACATGGAATGTTAGAGGCTTCACGCACCCTAAAAAAATTAGACAAGTCTTGGCATGTCTGGACCGATATGGGGTTGACATAGCGCTCCTACAAGAGACACACATTGACCCAACATCCCGCAGAAATATTGGAACACGCTGGGCTGAGGCTAGCTATGCTGCTAACTACTCCACATACTCAAGGGGGGGTCATGACACTCATCAAAAAAGGTACTGGTTAAAAAATAGATCGCTCAATCATCGACACAGGTGGCAGATACGTCATCATATCTGGTAGGATCAGAGGGCAACACATGACATTGGTTAATGCATACGGGCCAAACATAGATTCCCCAGATTTCTTTCAGGAAATAGGGGCACACCTGGTTGAATTCAGTGACACAACTGTTGTCTGGTGGGGGGGGGGGGGGGGGGGGGGGGGGGGGATTTCAATGTGGTACTAGACAATGCTCTGGATCGCTCTGCTGCGTCCATGGAACCTCACAGGCAAGCTAGAGCAAAGATAAAGGACATAATGGAGGATGTCTCCCTCAGGGACATCTGGAGAGTTAAACACCCGGTCATTCCAAGGGCTAAACATGTGAATATGGCTTACAATAGCTGGTCAAGAATAGACTTCTGGTTGGGTTCAGATACTGCGGTCTTATGGACGAAAAAAATAAAAACACTGCCTAGAACACTATCGGACCACAACCCGATACTACTTACACTGAACATCCCACACTACACGCCCCCACCCTTTAGCTGGAAATTTAATGCTAGGGCGCTGCTGGACCCGATCTTCGCAGACACGCTAGACAAAGCCATTAAAGAATTCTTTCACTTAAATGTCGACTCAGTAGATGACCCTGGAACACTTTGGGAAGCCTTCAAAGTGACCATTAGAGGAGTGTGTATGAGCACAACCACTGGGATACTAAGAGACATCAGAACACAGATCAAGAATCTGGAGAAACGCATAAAAGACCTAGAAATACACTATGAAAAGACGAACAAGGCCGACTTACTAGCGGAGATCAGAACGCTTGCAACGGAACATCAGAAGTTTGCTGAGGACGAACTGAAATATGTCACCAAAAGACCGATTGCAAGGCAGTTTGGAGAGGGTGGAAGGCCAGGTAGAATACTAGCCAGGAAAATCTGTGCACTTAAAAGCCCCCAATGTGTACTACAGGTGAAGGACGGGGAGGGTAATGTTTACACACAGCCAAAAGATATATTGAATAGTTTTGTCCATAATTATAAGTCCCTCTATACCGCGCAGCACCACAGAGCGAAACATTAGACTACCTCCATAACATAGCTATAGCCTGGTTATCTGACCACCAAAGGGAATATCTTGCACAACCCATCACGGTAGAAGAGGTAACGGCAATCATACTGACCCTACCCAATGGCAAGGCATCCGGGCCAGACGGTTTCACCGGCGAGTTCTATAAAAAATATGCTGACACACTGGCCCCTTATTTGGTAGAAATGTATGGAGCTGCGTTTGATCAAGCTGTGCTACCTCCCACACTGCGTGAAGCCGTCATAATCGCATTGTTAAAACCGGGTAAAGACCCAGAGCTCTGCGATTCATATCGGCCGCTATCCCTACTGAACGTAGACTCGAAAATACTGGCCAAACTCTTGGCAGAGCGTCTACAGCCCCTGATGACTAACCTGATCCTACCGGACCAGGCCGGCTTTATCCCAACCAGAGCCACCTCCCATAACACAAGGACACTTTTTGCAGTATCCCACTACCTTGACCCTCAAACCAAAGCCGCCGCAGTACTTTTAGACGCCGCCAAAGCATTTGACTTAATTGAATGGTCTTCCTTATTAACAATATTACAAAGGATGGGTTTTCCACCTAGATGCATCACCTGGGTTAAACTGCTTTATACATCGCCCGGGGCCAGAGTTCGTGTAAACGGATATGTTTCAGCCCCCTTCAGCATAAACAGAGGCACTAGGCAGGGATGCCCACTGTCACCATTGCTCTTTGCTATCGCGCTAGAGCCGCTGGCGTGCATTATACGTCAGACGCATAACCACTCGGCCATTCACTTCCCAAGCAGACCACTACACATATCACTATATGCGGACGATCTGCTCTTTTACGTTCGGGAACCTGAGCAAAACTTATGCCCGCTGTTCAGAGAATACGTGAAGTTTGGCAGACACTCTGGGCTTCAAATAAACTGGGATAAATCAATCATCATCCCCCTCACAGACTCCACTACCCCGTACACTCAGGACTTCCCACTGGACTGGCAAACAGACCCGACCAGATACCTGGGGATATGGTACAGTAGAAACCCGGAGGAGGTCATCAGGACTAATTATGGCAGGATTGTGGCGCAATTGGAGGTAAAGGTGGATAGATGGATCAAACTCCCACTGTCCCTGGCTGATCGTATGACCATAGTAAAAATGAATATCCTTCCGAAATTCTTATACTTATTTAACAACATCCCCATAACACCGCCGAAGGAGGTGTTTAAAGGTATAACGTCTTTAGTACTGAAATTAATTTGGGCAGGGAAACAGGCGCGAATAGAACTCCTCACGCTCCCCTATGAGAGGGGCGGTTTCTGTATCCCAGACTTCTATCTGTATTATCTATGTGCTCAGGCACACTATGCAGCACATTGGTACCATCCTACACCCTACTTGACACACACTGCAGTGGAGGAAGGGGATGCAGCACCTATACCGCTAACTGCTATCATCACGCACAAAAGACCACCTCTGCACGCAGCTGACATAAATAGTATCGATACAACCGCGCATGCTTGGCACACACTCGGCAGATTAACGCACAAACTCCCTTTATATGCTCCGGCCCTACCGCTGCACCACCATCCCAAACTGTCGGTCACAAACTAAAAAGTCGGGAGGGACAACCTAAGGCAAATAGGCCTCGATAGCTTTGGGGATCTACACAACGAAGGGTCTTTCCGCCAACTGGAGGAGCTCACATACATTAGCAATCCCACAATGCTATTTAAGTTCACATATTACAGGTTGCAGAGGGCGATCCGCGATTTATACCCAGACTACCCGTCGGAACCTCCCTGTCTGCACACGCTGCAACTGCTCATCACCTCCAAAAACACTTCCCATTTAGTATCCAGGTTATATAAAATGGCACAAAGTGAAATCCCATACAACCCAGAGAAATCGATGCGCAGGTGGAATGCGATATTGCCGGAACCCTTATCGGAAATAGAATGGTCTGCAACATGCACTATCATTAAACTGCTAACGCCGAATGGCAACCTGCGAATAACGCATTTAAAGTATTTGCACCAAACACACTACACCCCACAACGCATGCAGAAATATGGGTTGAGTGAGGAGGCCTCCTGTAAGAGATGTGGGGCGCAGGATGCCGACTTCGCGCACCTGGCCTGGTATTGCCCTAAAATACATGATTATTGGGAAAAAGTGACCGGCACACTGGGTACGATGGTTAGTGCAGAGATCGAATGCTCTATGAAGGTATGCTTGTTGGGTCTATTAACAACTGTCAAGGCACGTAGACGCAAGTTCTGTGCGATAGCGCTACTGTTAGCTAAAAGACAAGTGTCCAAATGCTGGGGGGGTAAATTGTATCCGAATGCTAAAGCTTGGCTCAAAGACATGACGTACTGCAGGGACAAGCTGGTCACCTACGAAGAGGAGTTGCCAAGGAAAGCACGTCCCAAAGACTTTTGGTGTTATTTAACGGATCACTTATCAGCGCTAGAAGTGGGAACAGAGCCATGCTAACTGTCAATCTATTGAGGCATGTATGAGGCCGTTGTTGTGACATGTAACATTCCTGACACACACGGATAAAGGCACTAACTATGTATGTACAATGCTAAAATTCTCATTCTATAATGTGTTACTGTGGAGGAAGGATGCAGGAGTGTACCGGTCTTTAGAAGCTTGTTCTACTTACCTTATGCTAGTTGCATTACTATTAAAAAATAGTTCTCTTTCCTTGCGTCACAAACAGCATGAGTAACAGCAAGAAAATAGTCAACGACATGATGTGCTCTTGCACTAGAATTTATTCACTATCGGAATTTGTAGTTGCACCATGGCATGTATCACAGACCTGATTATGGCTGCCGGCCCCTGGGTTGTAGGCATATAGCTGTGTTCTTGTGCAGTTTGACAACATCAATAAAGCTCTTTTGAACTAAAAAAAAAAAAGTACCATTTGGTGCGAATAGGACTCTATTGGGTAAGGGTAACAGGGAACATGCTATTCAGTTTCAGGCTTATACTAGGGAAGATAAATTTAAAACACATTAGTCAGTGAATTCCCAAAACCTATAAGTGATTCTAACCCTAAACTTAGTCTATCTAATCAACTAAACTTAGATCCTACACATCAAAATTATTCATCACACTATTCAAGCAAAACAGTTTCAATGTGCCCTACAGGAAGGGGAAAATGGGAACATACTAATAAACAAATTGCATATGCATCATTAGAGAGAACAGAGAGAATAGCATGGGTATAGAGGCTTTATTAAAGAGCAGGAAGGAAAAGGGACAGTAAACGGACACCCACTGAAATATTTACCTAGGACAGGAATGAGGACTAACCCTGGCCACGGGTCAGCTTCGGGAAAAGACGAGGACAAGGACCCTCAAGGATTTAGGATGCCAGTAGGTGAGCAGGCACAGCTCACGAAAAATCAGGACAGGATACCCCTCAGGACATTGGGTCAGGACTGGGCTCACCAAAGGGCACGACCAACACCTGCAGCTTCGGATGCAACGCCTGCACTACCCCCTCACTGCACGGAATCCGCCAATAACCCCGATTGGGTTCTCGAATCTCCCAGCAAAGTGCTTCGCCAGCACTTAAGACTATTTCCACCCCTTGGAGTTTGTGGAAAATTCTGACAGAGCGCTCCTCAGCTCTCTGTATCAATCACCTATAGAGTCGTGGGGTCGGTGACAGGTCAGCTATTCGGACAAGTTGGACAACTTCTCTAACTAAAACTAAGCTAGATATACCCTTTTCGGGTTCCTAGACCACCCACAAATGTTGCAAGTGACAGGGTCCCAGCTTACGATTGGTCAGGAGAGGTGATTAGGTCATTGTCACCACCTAAAATTCTGTGTTCCCACACTTAATATTTATTTTTCAGTACCCACCCCTTACATTCCTGTTCCCAGGCATACGTGTAGAAGAGGACAATAGAGTACACAGTAATGTATCAAAATGTTTCGTTTTCAGGTACAGTTCGGCTCCCCTGGTCAGGTCACAGTTCACTTTCTCATGAGCATCTCAGCCTCAGCAGCCAGCTGGCGAGGTATTGCTTCTGCGCAGTTTGACTTCTCCCTCATCACATGACGGGGTCGTGATGGGTTTCAAAGATGGTCCTGCTCCCCACTCCCAGGCCCCAAATACACGGTACATGAAAAGTAAGCGAAAACAAATTAGAAACACAGAAAAAATGAATACACTGTACACCATGATAATCTACACTGCACCCCTTACTTCATAATAACTATAGCGGTTAAGGGTTAAGCGGAAATAGATAGAAATGCAAAGTAGCATGGGCAAGCAGAAAGCGTGTTTAGACACAAGCGGCCATTTTTAGCTACAATGCGCATGAGTGAACTCTCCCTCCAAAACTGCGAGTGCGTCACATCACATGGGTATGACCGACGCATGCGCAGACTGAATTTCTGCGAAGCGGCCATTCTGTAGTATGCAAGCATGGTTAGAATTAATAGACACATAAGCAAGCATCTCTGGGACACCCGCGTGTACTGGAAATGTGAAACATTAATAACAAACAGGGTTGGTTAATACTATTACAAGTTAACGAGGTTCGTGAATGAGAGTAAGTTGCTTTATGTGCGAATCCTTACTCCATCAATCCCCTCTTTGATGATATTTACTATCATCACTATTAATGGAAACAGATGCCAACTTCTTTCAAATCTCACTCATCTCAATCTCTACAAATTTGTTGTTGAGCCTCTTCTCAGCATCCTTATTGGGATGGAAACTCTTGGCCTTTTTATAAATCTGATTTCTTAACTCTTCTAATTCAAGTTCGTCAATATTTCTCTTGAGTCCTTTCTTATTTACCGTATACTTCTTTCTACACTTTTGACATTTGCAGCAAATTATTATTATGAACACAATCAGACTTATTCCAGCGATTGGCATCAGTATTTTCCCTACAAGGCTACGACCGATGTTAGAAAACCAACTACCTACAGAGGAGAGACCATCAGTCAGTCTCTTCCAGGCACTATCAACATCCAGTGGTTTGAGTTCTTTTTCCAAATTAGTTATGTTTTGTACATATTTCTTAATCTCAACGCTTTTATCAGGAATGTAAGTGCAACAATGTTGCGCCTTCAGCATTCGGCAGACTCCGCCCTCTTTTGCCAATAAGGTATCAAGAGCAAGGCGATTCTGTAAAACCATTGATCTGATCGCAACCATTTCAGTATTGACCAACAGGAATCCAGCAGCAGTGTCAGTTGACAACCGATCCACTACTGTAGACAATTTGCGGATCCGGTGAGTATTCAGAACCACTCCCACTCCAGGTATCAGTGCACGAAATATATCACCTATAATTTCTCCTACACTTTCACATCTACTGCGTACTAAACCATTAGTATTTTCATTGCTTCCAGCGGCGTTGTTCACATGTTATATTTTCGGGAAGACAATGCCAAAATAGCAGCTTCCATACTAGTGATCCGGCAATTTGAAATAAGCCTTGTTTCCACATATATAATAAATTCCGGGAAACACAGGTTCTGACCCATTTTTGAAACCCCAACCTCCAATTACCTTGTAATTATGTTCGCATTCATGGGAACCGATGAATACATTGTTATAATAACTAGTCTTTTCTCTATGAAGACAGAGTTTCCCTTTCCGTTCAAAATCCAGCAACAACACAGGACCTGCTTCGCCATTTGAGGTGCCCTCCATGCTTTCAGCCCATTTAGGAGTTTTCTGCCCCTTATCATTGGCCTTTCTTTGGAAACTCTCCCTTCTCTTTTCTGCCATTTTCAAAAACATTTTCTCTTACTCATGTAATGAACAAGTCAAATTATCTCTTCGAGCTTCATTCAAATCTATGTCACCTATAGTCAGAAAGTATTCTCCCATGTAACGAGTCACTTCACTTCTGACATGCACAAGGTTCAGGTGTCCCCGAATAGGCAGTTCAGAAAAAATCACGTCAGTGTTTGAATAGTAGTACTGTAAAGTGCGGCTATAAAATAAGCTTGCTAATATACTACAGGAAATTCGATAGGTCAGGGGTAAATGGTGATAGGTCACGCCTTCAGCTACTGAGGTGGGTAGCTTCATGCAAACATAACAATCTTCTATTTCCATACCTTCTACATAATGCACTAAAAGATTTGCAAAGACATTTAAATGTGATCTGTTTCTCATTCTGTGAAAATGTAGTCCTTCCTCATCTGGTGCTTCTAAGTCAGGTCGTGTATGTCTCAGGCTAACTGAATTGTCATGTTTTTCTATACTTCGTGGTGTTTCTTTGGTATGTACAACTTCTGCGTCTGACGTCATGGATTTAGTAGGATACAGGTTAGTATCTTTACTTATCATAAAAGGTATGAAGACTGTTAGCCCTATCCATACTACTATTACTATTGCTACGCTGCATAAGCATATTTTACAGCAAGTTTTACAACAATTTTCCCTAGGTCTTCCATTCACATTTGAATCAGACATTTTAGCTTACAGGTGGCTTTCCAACCCCTCTTTGTTTCTCAACACAAGAGGCTTACGCAGTTTTACTTTCACGGTGGGTCTTCTTCCTCAGGGCTCAGATCCTCGTTCGAATCTTGATCGCTTCTGTCATTCACTTCAGGATCATCAATCTCTTCCAACACCAAGTAGGTCCATTCAGGACTCCGATAGTTTTTATTTAGTCTTTTCACTCTGGTACTGCGTCTGTTTTGCTGAGTTCCTGCTCTCTGTCTTTCGCTAGCAGCTCTTTTTCAGTCTTCTATTTTCTCCTCTACTGTTTTCAATCTTAGTTTCAGTCTCTTTATGTATCTGGGTTCACTTTTCTTCTTGAGCCTTTTAGTTGTCGAGGTAACTAGGCCCTCTTCGTGAGCTCTTTTATTTTCGCTCTATTGTGGCACTATTGTTTTGGCAGTGTCCTTTTCCCTTCCTGACTGACTAGTTCCAGGTCTTTCTTCAGCTTCTTCTGCCTGGTTTCTAAGCTGGCCTTGTTCAGGTATATTCTGTATTTGACTTTGTGTTTCAACTGATTTGGACTCTGCTTCCTGAACACGTTCATCTATGTCTATCTATTCCTGTTCATGCACTTCGAACCCTTGATTTTCTTCCGCATGAACTTCAGCTTTAATTACTATCTGTCCCTTTTCAGTCTCTGGAGTCTTTGGAGGGGTGTCGATGACTTGGTCTGTCCCTACTTGACCTATTTCCTGATCAGGTCTGACGTGAATCTCGATAACCTGACCTTCTTCTTCTAGCCCTGTCTCGTCCTCACTATCCCACTCTCTATTTAGGTAGGAATATTTTCTGGTTCTTAATGGATCAAGAATCAGGTCGTCTGCTGGGAACCACTCATCTTGACTGGTGCTCGGTAGTATTACATCAGCTAGATCCGGACCCTCGTCTGGAGTCTCTTCAGCTGCACCACCTTCAGCCTCAGCCGCCTCTTCTTCGGTTACCTTCTTGGTATGGCTGGCATGAATCCACTTCGGCACGCCAGCACACTTAACAGCAGTGGTAGTTACAAGGATCACTTGCCTTGGCTTTCCCCACTTTGGTCCAAGGCAACTCTTCCGGGTGTGCTTCTTCAACACCACCCAATCCCCAGGTTTCAGTTTATGGGCTGGAGTGGTTGCCATTCGACAGCAGTCTCCCCAATCTGGTGAGAGATAAAACGCACTTGGTCACCCAGCTGCCTGCAGTATTTTAGCACCAAATCATCAGAAATACTCAGCAGTTTGTGTCCAGGTACCCATGCCTGTCGCATCACTCTTCCCATTAGTACTTCATGGGGGCTCAGGCCTGTCTTTCGGTTTGGAATACTTCTCAATCCCATCAAGACAAGGGGTAAAGCTTCTATCCAGTTCAATTTTGTAGAATTACACATCTTGGCCAATCTAGACTTTATAGTGCCATTCACTTGTTCGACTATTCCAGAAGCCTCTGGACGATATGCACAGTGTAGCTTAGGCTCAATCTTGAATGCTGTATAGAGCTCCTTTAAGATTTCGTTGGCAAAGTGCCCACCTCTGTCTGTTTCAATTGTCTCTGGAAAACCATACCTAGGTATTAGCTCCCTGAGTAACAATTTGGCTACAGTAAGGGCATCATTTTTCTTTGCTGGGTATGCTTCCACCCACCTTGAGAACAGGCAAACTATTACCAAGACATATTTGTATCCTTTACACATGGGCAACTGAATAAAGTCTGCCTGTAGTCTGACAAAGGGACCTTCTGCCCTTCCAATTGTACTTTGCTCTACTACAGTCCTCTTCCCTGCGTTGATCTGCTGACACACTAGGCACCTCTGGCAGAGCATATCCGCAATGTTTCTGAATTTTGAGTTATAGAACACTTGGTGAAACATACGGCACATTGCATCCCTCCCAATATGGGTGTCTCCATGTATCATCCTGGCCATTGGGGTAGCCATGCTATCTGGCAACACAGGTACACCTGTCTTATCAACCATAACACCATCTCTTTCCCTGAGCTGACATTCCTCAGTCTCCCATCTTTGCTTTTCCTCCTCCTCTGCTGCTTGCTGCAACTCTTAATCGCCGCATTTCCTGCCTAATTATCTCCCCTCGCCCTGATTGGGACACACCCACTAGAGTCCACGCCCCCTTAGTCCTAGCTATAAAAAACGCGCTGAACTACAAGCGAGTCAGATAACTTGGACCCTCCTGAGGCGCAGCCGGGAGTAGAAAGAGATTGAATTATTCACTGTTTTAAAACTTAAATACTGTATTTTTTGGCACTTAAATTTTAACTCACTCACCCCTCCTGGGACACATCCTTTGTGTGCAGGCACCTTTCCACGCTGAAAACGAGCGCTGGTAAGGGCGAAATCGCCGCATTTCCTGCCTAATTATCTCCCCTCGCCCTGATTGGGACACGCCCAATAGAGGCCACGCCTCCACCTATCCCCTCCCTTCAAAACATGTGCATGTACCGGAAGCGCAGTGGACGAGCGCAGCGGGCGCGACGAAAGCGCGCCGAAGGCGCGCATAAGGCAAGCTCGTCTGTGCTCGTCCGTGCCGAGACTGGGCCTAGGGCTACCCCCCCTACATCACAGGCTACAAAACTCAGACATTACAGCTCGGAAACTCTCATGGGATTAAGACCCACCGGCAGGGACTGCCTTCAGTCCCAGTTTCATGCAGAAAACATCCCACATACCTGCCCCTCCTGCCAATCAACCCTGAAACCTAAGCCGGCGCAAGACCATTCACATGAGTACCGCATGTTCTTGCTCAACTGCAGATCCCTGCCCAAACACAGGGCAGAGTTTGCATTATTGCTGGAAGAACGTATGCCAGACATAGTTTTCCTAACAGAAACATGGCTGGCCACAGATTTGGACCCCGCGGTAATCACAGCTCTCCCTCCCGGCTTCCAAATCACTCGGCTGGACCGCCCTGAGGGCAGAGGAGGAGGTCTAGCTATTATTTACAAAGACCAATTCCTCTGTCGAGTTATTCCGGAGACCATACCTGACTGCGAGAGCCTAGCCTTCTGCCTCGAACTCTCCCCTAACACCTGCTTCACAGGTACTCTAATTTACCGCCCTCCAGGCCCTGCCAAACAATTCCACAACCTCCTCGCCTCGATTGTGCCGGAACGTGTCAGCACTTCCTCGAACTTCACCCTGTTAGGGGATCTTAATTGCCACTTTGACTCCACAACCGATCACATAGCTACCATGATGATAAATGACCTAGTCAGAGCTAGTCTGTCCAGTCTACACTGGCTGCCAGTCCGCCAAAGAATCCACTTCAAAGCCTTGTGTATTGCCCACTTGGCTTTCTGGGACAAAGGCCCAATCATCACCCGCGACCTAATCTCTCACTACCATCCAAGCAGAAACCTACGGTCAAACCAGACTTTTTTGGCCACCGAACCCAGAATAAAAAGAGCCAGAGCAGGCGGTAGGACCTTCACCCATAACGCTTCCAAGCTATGGAATGCCCTTCCCCTTCAGCTGAGAGCCAATTCCAATCTTACCTCATTCCGGAAACAGCTCAAGACTCTCCTTTTCAACTCTCCACAATAATTCTGCTAACTACCCCCGCCTCTGCCTATACATCTGTCGGTCCCTCAGCGCTTGGACGCCCCCGGGCATCAATCGCGCTTAATAAATCCACATACAAATACAAAATACAAACTCTTTCAGTTCCCTCCAAGTAGATACATTCTCAAACACCATAAGTTGGCAGCTGTTTCCGCCTCCCCATAATTTGATTTTTAGGGACATTTTGTATCGGACACAATATTGGGCAATTTGGTCAGCATATCTATTTCCGTAATCACATCATCATTTCCAGACTTGTGAGCAGCACATTTGACTACCGCCAATTCTTTGGGTAACTGGATTGCTTCCAGAAGGTTTTGTACCACTTTTCCATTTCTGATAGGGGTACCTGAGGAAGTCATGAATTCTCTTTGCAACCATAGCTGGCCGAAGTCATGAACAACCCCGTAACCATATTGACTGTCAGTGTATACGGTTACTCTTTTATTTTTCCCTTGCTTACAAGCTCTGGCCAACGCGATCAGCTCGGCTACTTGAGCAGATTTTATTTCACTTAGATAGGATGCCTCTAGGGTCGTTTCCAGTGTGACTACAGCATAGGCAGCACTCAACCCGCCATCCTTATGTCTCAAACAGGAGCCATCCACAAACATCACAAGATCCTCTATGGGAAGGGCCGTTTCTTTTATATCAGGTCGTGGTCTGGTGCTAAACTCGGTTAAGTCAATGCAATTATGCTCAATTTCGCCCTCTACTTCTGCATTTTGGGTGAGAGGCAACAAGGTTGCAGGGTTTAAAATATTGCAACGGGAGATTATCACATTCTCTGCACCAATAAGAATTCTCTCATACTTAGTCAGCCGACTAGGTGTGAGATACTGGGTCTTGGTTCGGGTTAACAGGATCACAACTGAATGTGGAACATAAACCGTTACAGGATGTCCCATGACAATGTTTTCACTCTGTTCCAGACTCGTGCAAGTAGCAGCTACTGCTTTCAGACACCCAGGTAACCCAGCAGCCACTGGGTCCAGAGTGGCTGAAAAGTAGGCCACTGGACGTCTAGTCGGACCATGTTCTTGTGTTAGGACTGAGAGCGCACAATTGTCTCGTGTATCACAGAATAATTCAAATTTCTTGGAGTAATCAGGCATTCCCAGTGCAGGAGCAGAGCACAGACAATTTCGTAATTTTATCCAGGCTGTCATGCTTTCGTCATCCCAGCTAACTGGATCATCTACTCCTTTCTTTGTCATTTTTATCAATGGTTTGGCTAAAACAGCAAATCCCACAATCCACTGTCTGCAGTATCCCACAACTCCTAGGAACATTCTCACTTCCTTATGGGTTCTGGGTAATTCCATATCTCGAATTATTCTAATTCTTTCTGAAGTGACCCTACGAATACCTTTTTCTATCTGGTGTCCCAGATACTTCACTGAATTTTTACAAAACTGCAATTTGTCAGGGGATACTTTATGTCCTCCTTTTCCCAAATGATTCAGCAGGGCAATGGTATCAGTAACACAGTTGCTTTGACTTTTAGATGCCACTAGAAGGTCTATATACTGAACCAGGACAGACTCCTTTGGTAGAACCAAGGATTCAAGGCATCTTTTTAGAATCTGATTAAAGATTGAGGGGCTTTCCGTGTACCCCTGAGGGACACGATTCTAGACGTAGACGTGACTGTCAAACTCAAATGAGAAAAGAAATTTGCTGTCTGGGTGTAATGGGATGGAAAAGAACGCATGGCACAAATCAATGACAGTGAACCATTCCGCATTCCATGGGATCTGATGCAGGATTTGGCACAATGGGACAACAAGGTACAACAATCTGGTTCACCTTTCGCAGGTCCTACACTACCCTGTATTTTCCGCTAGGCTTTTTAATTCCAATTATGGGTGAATTACAAGGACTGCTCATTACTTCCTGTATTATGTTAGCCTCCAGTAATCTGTTTATTTCGAATGCAACTCCAGCTTTCACCTCTGCACTCATTTTATACTGTCTAGTTTTCGGGTAGGTAGCATTGGGTTTAATGGCTATTTTAACTGGATCTACATTTGCCATTAAACCTACATCTCTCCCGGTGAAGTCCCACACTTCTGGTATCCCCTTTTGTTGGAGCTCCTCAGGTAAATCGTGAATTGTCAGAGTTTTAACTGCTGCATCGGGCCTTAGTAACATTAGTTTGTACAGGCCATCTTCATCTGGGGTCTGAATTTCGACGCCTTTTGGTGTGCAAAAGATGGTACAGTTCATCTTGCACAACAAATCTCGCCCCAGTAGGTTTACTGGACTGGAGTCACAGACAACAAGTCTCTGCATTTCTTTGAAATTTCCTATAGAAATCTCCATTGGTTCAGTTACAGGAGTACTAATTATCTGGTTTGATACGCCCACTACTTGGATTGCTTCTCCCGAGAGGGGTAGGTTTGGGACGTCCGCTGTTCTCACAGTCGAACGGGTAGCATCAGTGTCCAACAGAAAGGTGACATCATTTCCTTCAACCTTTCCTTCAATGTATGGCCCTGTCTGGTCTACCGGTAGGGAGGCGCCAAGCACACACTCCCCTTCCTCCCCCTTCCTCCCCCCTCAGTCCCCCTCAGTATGGCTCATCACAGAGGAATGTATCATTTAACAGGAATTGTGAAGTAGTGTGGCTCACTGGTTAGAGGCGGCAGACCCGAGAGCAGAGGACGGCCTCGGACCACGGTTCGATTTCCGGCGCGGCAGGTTTCTGGACCAGGGTCAGCGGACTCGATAATTCTCTCGCCTCGGTGCCCACTCTGATCAGCGATCACACTCGGCAACTCTGGGCATTAGCTTGCCTCATCTTCACTAACGGCCCCACCAGACCGCCGGGGATGCCTGGTCTCACCCTGGAGATACCCATTAAGGGACCATCTCTCAGGGAAGCCAGGAAGGGTTTCGCAGCGGTCGAAGCGCCTTGGGACCCTACGGGTAAGTAGTGCGCTATATAAATGCCAATACATTTACATACATTTACACACAAGTTGCTGTATTTCTCTCATTCACTCCTTCCCATACCTCAACCCTTTCATTCTGTTGAGCCTGATTCTTGTAATTAGGTCTAGGAGCTCAAGGCAAGGGAGGTGCATTTACCTGTTGCTGATTCTTTCGTGGCCCCTCTTTCTGCACCTGTGGATTTAAACCATTTATGGGGGCATTACCAGCCTGCAAATGTGGACACTCGTCTCTCCAGTGCCATATCTGACTGCACCCGTGACAGGGAAACTTCTTTTTGGCCTCATCTTTGCTCATCTTTACTCGGGGCTTCCCTCCTCCCCCAGAGTTAGTGTTGTGCGTATTGTTATTCATTTTACTTAACTGTTTCTCTTGTTGTTCAGCCAATTTTACCTGTGCCCACATCACCTTTTCCTTCAGGGCCTTTTTTTTGTTCTCCATTTCATCCTCGCAGTACTTAGCATACTTGAGGACATCATCTATGGGCTTTCCCTGCCAACAGATTTTATTGTCTCTAATCCATTGAGATATTTCTGGTCTCAAGCCCAACACGAATCGGTAAATGAAATGAGTCATATCCTTCATTTCAATATTATCGATGCCACTGTAAGTCTTGAAGACCTGCAATAGTCTTTTATAATAGGAATGCACCGTTTCATTATGATCCTGGGTAGTTATATCTATTCGGGTCCAATTAGTCTCTTTGCTGGTACCTTTCCTTTTAGGTATTGTATGACTTGATCATACTTTCTCATTACATCTGGGGAAGGAGCTCCAGTTCGGGAGTCCCTTGCATATTCGTCATTGGGCCAATCAATTGCTATCTTGCAATCAGTCCATAAATCTACAGGAACTACAATGTCAAAGAACCCATCCAGGTCCTTCAGGAGACATTTTTGGACAAATCGCTCCACCTGCCTATACCACTCAACTGGCTTCTCTCTCAATTTTGGGAAGTCATTGGTAAACGACACAATGTCTTGTCGGGACCAAGGGACATGTACATATTTCCCACCTGGCACTTCTCTCATGGGATACAGTTTTTCTGCTTGGCCTATTTCCTTTAACACATATTCAGAAGTCTTGGGTTTGACCCTACTATCGTCCCTTTTCTTTGCCCATCTGGCTTTCCATTTGTCTAGATCTCCCCATTTCTGCAAGATGTTCAGCAATTCCTTTATCTGTGTTTTCTTTCCTGACACATTCATGTTCTCTAAATCTTTATTGAGAATTCTGCTCTATAAGGTTTCTGCAAGACTTTGGATCGACTTACATCAATTCCCATGTCAGCAGCAGCGTCCATTAGTTTTTCGTGAAACACTCTGGTATTCCGGGTAAGGCTTTTGCTGATAAACAGCAACTCTTCCTCGTTAAGAGCATTCAATCTGTCCAACCCCACATTTCCGGCCATTAGTTCTTCCATTTCTATCCTTAGCCTGTAAATATCCAGAGGTCTGTGCGGGGAAGTCTCTGTCTATTTCTTTGGTCCATCTAGCCAGTTCTTCAGGAGTCACCACTGTGGCACTCCGGATCCCTGAAGTTGTTTCAATTAGGACTTCCCTTGCCTTCGCCTGACTCCCTGCCCGAGGGTCACTGGTTCCAGGTTCCCTTATGGGCAGATCCATTAGGGAGATCACGGACTCGCATTCACTCGCCTGATCATCAACTACGCGTGTCTCTTTTCTTGAGGGTACTGAGATTGGGGTAATGACTGGAGTTTTTGGACTTGTCTGCCTATCCCCGTAAAGGGATATAGCGGGACCAATGGTTACTGGGATTGTCAGGGCGTCAGGACTGGGATGTATCTGAGCTATAGTCTGAATTAGATTGTTTCGCTGCTTAATCAGGGCATCTCTTTCCTTCTCATGGAGAACCCTATCTGACGAGTTGTCATGCATTATTTGGGGCACTAAAGGAGGGTATATATTCGGAGCAGTGGGGATGGCTAACCCTGGTCTATCTTCCCCAAAAGGTCGATGATTTGGGACTGCTGTACTAGGTCGGCAAAATTCATCACTATTACTGGGTTTGCTACCAGCACCAGTTACATCTGTCTCGCTGGCCCTTCTACTTCTGGGATGTCGGAAAAAAGGATTTTTCGAACTTAGGGTTCCAGACGCTTCAGCATAAGGAGGTGGATTTTTCATCAACAAATCCTCCAGATACTCATCCTCGGAATCCCCCATGGTCATTAGGTGTCGAGTTTTCTCTGTCTTTTTTCCTTCTGCCTGTTCAGTTACCCCAAACATCGGAAATAGACCCTCAACCATCATATTCTGTCTCCACTGTTTCATCTTCTGCTCTTTTGTTTCTCGCTGCAATTTTGGATACCACTTGCTTACTCCCTTATCCATTCGGGGTCTGTCTCGTTCTAGAGCCTCAATCTCCCATTCCTCTAAAGCTTCATATTGGGTTAATCTGGGTTGGGGGTGTAATTCATTCATTCGGGTTCTCAAGTTAAACAGGATTCTACCATTGAAAGTACCATCGAGGGGAAATGCTAGGACTCCGTCATCTTCAGTATACTTTACCCAATTTTCTAACCATACACAAGTATGGTACCCTTTGTCAAACATCATAAAGGATGCGGGAGTATTAGGAGGTAGAATGATCACACCCTCCCTAGTTCTAATGGGTTTGTCTTTCTTGAAATAATTCTTGATCTTTTCGGCAAGAGTCAATTTTCTCTTTCCTCCGTAAATATTGTAAGGTCTACCTCTTAGCATCTGCTCCTTATGAAAACCTAGGTTTTGCGGATTAGGTAAGAATTTGGGATACCACATACACCTCTCCAAACTATCCTCAAGCTCGGACTGATTAATTTTTGTTTACTTATGTGCTTCCAATGCTAGCGCGTCTTTCAACTTACAGCAACCAATCAGCACTGATGTTGCAAAATCTGACAACCAATAGGTGTGCGGCCCCTTCGTGAGACGCGGTCTCACTCTGCGGCACTCACCCCTCCCTTACAATTCTGGCTTCGCTACACACCCGCTGGCTCAACCAATACCAGCGCGGCACAGAGTGACGTCAGTGCAGCCTTGCGACCGACTCCCTCCTTCACAAGGTAACAGAAACTTTGAATTTTCCTTAAAGTGCAAATGCGAATTTTAGTTAACAACGTATAACATTCGCCACTGTGCTTGAGGGTTTTAAAAAGAAAGAGGGTTTTTCTTTTACTGCAAGTAAACCACTTTTGTTTACTTTTCATTCACTACAGATAGATCTCTTCTGCCTATCCTTTTCACACAAGCAATAGAGAACCTGCTACTCTTTTGACTAATCCACTTCTTTCCGGGATACATACTAAGTCAATTTTCACCATTGTCCTCCCTTGCTGTCATTCAAGCTCCAAAGAACCTATTACTCCTGCCGCCTGTGACCCTTACTAGATGATATCACAACGGGAGTTTCACCACGGTATTGGTAGCTAACATTTACACATCAATAAATTTATGAAAGTCCTAATTAGCACTTCCAGTTCTGCCTAACCATGCACTAATCTCCCTCCTAGCCAGTGACCTCACAGCCAAGTGGATTCTACTCACCACCTGCTATTTTATTTCCCCGGGTATCCCCACAACATGAAAACAATCACTCACAATTGGTTAGTAATATATACTTAATATTTCATGAAATATAATGAACTTATTCTATGACATTTAAATGCAATAACAATCCTTATTATAGCAGCAAAAATTATTCAGCAGCACATTTATTTTTCACGGTTCAACAGCAACTATCTTATCTACCTATCTTAACTAGTCCTAACCATCATTCTGATACCAGAAAAATACTGATAGAGCGCGCAGGTCACCCGGCTCTGAGATTTTCCAGATTTTCACGCACTTGGGCCCATGACGTGATTGAGACACTAATTTGTGAGTCGGGCGAGTTTACACACCACTATCAGTACTTTGTATGTGTTTTCTATAACACTATTACCATGGTACCTGACTTACCACAGGCACTTACTTCTTCCTGACGGATCAGGAGCTAGCAGTGGACAAGTGACAAGATAAATCTAAACATTTACTCTATTCATTTATTAACATTTCAATATCTTCATTGACCACAGACACCTGAAGGGCTTTAAGGATTTTATATGGAAAGTAAAATTCAAAGTGACAAGAGTATAAGGCAGATGCAAATCAAACATCAATAATCAGGATTACAAGAATGATATAACTATGGATAAGGGCAAGTACCATTTGGTGGGAATAGGACTCTATTGGGTAAGAGTAACAGGGAACATGCTATTCAGTTTCAGGCTTATACTAGGGAAGATAAATTTAAAACACATTAGTCAGTGAATTCCCAAAACCTATAAGTGATTCTAACCCTAAACTTAGTCTATCTAATCAACTAAACTTAGATCCTACACATCAAAATTATTCATCACACTATTCAAGCAAAACAGTTTCAATGTGCCCTACAGGAAGGGGAAAATGGGAACATACTAATAAACAAATTGCATATGCATCATTAGAGGGAACAGAGAGAATATCATGGGCATAGAGGCTTTATTAAAGAGCAGGAAGGAAAAGGGACAGTAAACGGACACCCACTGATATATTTACCTAGGACAGGAATGAGGACTAACCCTGGCCACGGGTCAGCTTCGGGAAAAGACGAGGACAAGGACCCTCAAGGATTTAGGATGCCAGTAGGTGAGCAGGTACAGCTCACGAAAAATCAGGACAGGATAACCCCTCAGGACTTTTGGTCAGGACTGGGCTCACCAAAGGGCACGACCAACACCTGCAGCTTCGGATGCAAAGCCTGCGCTACCCCCTCACTGCACGGAATCCGCCAATAACCCCGATTGGGTTCTCGAATCTCCCAGCAAAGTGCTTCGCCAGCACTTAAGACTATTTCCACCCCTTGGAGTTTGTGGAAAATTCGGACAGAGCGCTCCGCAGCTCTCTGTATCAATCACCTATAGAGTCGTGGGGTCGGTGACAGGTCAGCTATTCAGACAAGTCGGACAACTTCTCTAACTAAAACTAAGCTAGATATACCCTTTTCGGGTTCCTAGACCACCCACAAATGTTGCAAGTGACAGGGTCCCAGCTTACGATTGGTCAGGAGAGGTGATTAGGTCATTGTCACCACCTAAAATTCTGTGTTCCCACACTTAATATTTATTTTTCAGTACCCACCCCTTACATTCCTGTTCCCAGGCATACGTGTAGAAGAGGACAATAGAGTACACAGTAATGTATCAAAATGTTTCGTTTTCAGGTACAGTTCGGCTCCCCTGGTCAGGTCACAGTTCACTTTCTCATGAGCATCCCAGCCTCAGCAGCCAGCTGGCGGGGTATTGGTTCTGCGCAGTTTGACTTCTCTCTCATCACATGACGGGGTCGTGATGGGTTTCAAAGATGGTGCTGCTCCCCACTCCCAGGCCCCAAATACACGGTACATGAAAAGTAAGCGAAAACAAATTAGAAACACATAAAAAATGAATACACTGTACACCATGATAATCTACACTGCACCCCTTACTTCTTAATAACTATAGCGGTTAAGGGTTAAGCGGAAATAGATAGAAATGCAAAGTAGCATGGGCAAGCAGAAAGCGTGTTTAGAGACAAGCGGCCATTTTTAGCTACAATGCGCATGAGCGAACTCTCCCTCCAAAACTGCGAGTGCGTCACGTCACATGGGTATGACCGACGCATGCGCAGACTGAATTTTTGCGAAGCGGCCATTCTGTAGTATGCAAGCATGGTTAGAATTAATAGACACATAAGCAAGCGTCTCTGGGACACCCGCGTGTACTGGAAATGTGAAACATTAATAACAAACAGGGTTGGTTAATACTATTACAAGTTAACGAGGTTCATGAATGAGAGTAAGTCGCTTTACGTGCGAATCCTTACTCAATCAATGTGACCACCAGCCCTGCATTGCAAATGCAAAGTGGACATTTTGTAATGGACCATATGTTTTTTTTGTAAAACCCGTTACAAGAAGACTGCCGTGTATGAACACAAATGCATGGTGGCCATTCTGTAATGTATCTTCTAAAAATATGACAAAATGTATTCCAGGGTGGCAAATATATATGTGTGTATGTGTGTGTGTGTATATATATATATATATATATATATATATATATATATATATATATTTCTGCTTCCCAGGCTGAAACCACAGAAAATACGGACCACCACACGACTTGCAGAGTGTTCACCGAAAAGGTTTATTTATCCATTCGCAGTTAAGTTAAGGCATGACGCGTTTCGGGCAGGAACTGCCCTTGATCACATATATAATATATATATAATCACAACAGCAAGCCTCTTAGTATAAAGACACCGCACTCCTCTTGGAATTCTTAATTTCAGTTTAATGACTTGTTTTCTTCCTCCACCTACGAGTTTCGAACCATAAGGTTCCTGATCACGGTAGTAAACATAAGTCCATTGTTAGTTTCACTTATTTATACAGAGTCACCATGTTTGCCTTTAATGGTGCATTATGGGCTTTGTAATTAATTTAAGATGAATCTGGCTATTTATAGCCTATCCATGCGTGGCAGCACTGTTAGGAACTGGCCATTACTTTACCCTTGCAGGGTTGTTGTTCGCTACCAAAAATGCTTTGTTTGGCGCAACTTGTTTTAAAGTGAACAACTATGCAGGACAATCATTGGTATGATTGCCCATTGTACTGCATTCTATGGCAACTTGTGCTGGTCGCTCACTTAATGTAAGAGTTAACTCACATGCAACTCACTCGGAGGGATGAGAAGCTGAATGACAACTTAATGACCTGGCGCGTTATATGTGCGTCTGGGCTGGCAGAAGAGGAGCCCTCCTCACACGGCACAACTGACCGTGAGGGCAGTGGGTTGGACATGCCCGTTGGGTCTGGGTCTGATAGGGAGCGAGAGGGTGGACCCCAGTGATGTTCGCCACCTGCTTCAGTGCCATGCCTGGTTCCTTCCTCACGGTGCTTTAATTGTATGTTATTGTATCCCTTCCCTATGAGCCCGTTCCCTCCCTGATGCCGCCTGTAGTCCTAAGTGCCGGTAATGAGGTGGTCGATCTGTCTACATACACTGATTTGATGACAGTAGTGTGTTATTGTTTATGATATATAAACGAAAAATAAAGTTTATAAAAAAAAACTATAACTCGCGTGCCCGCCCACCATTCAAGTCAGAGGCCACTGAAGTCATATGCGGCGTACCACAAGGATCTTCACTCAGCCCCACCCTCTTCAACGTATACATGAGCCCCCTCGCGGTCATCGCACGCCAACACAACCTCAACATCATCTCCTACGCCGACGACACTCAACTGATCCTCTCACTCACCAAAGACCCGAACACTGCCAAAACCAACCTGCATGAAGGAATGAAAGAAGTAGCCGAATGGATGAAGCACAGCCGTCTGAAACTGAACTCAGACAAAACAGAAGTCCTCATCCTAGGCACCTCCCCCTCCGCCTGGGATGACTCTTGGTGGCCAGAGGCCCTTGGAAAAGCACCCATCCTGACGGACCACGCACGGAACCTGGGCGTCATCCTGGATTCCTCACTCTCGATGAACAGGCAAGTCAACGCCGTTTCTTCATCTTGCTTCAACATTCTTCGCATGCTCAAAAAAACATTCCGCTGGATCCCCACCGAAACTAGAAAAACGGTCACCCACGCTCTGGTCACGAGCCGACTGGACTACGGAAACACCCTTTACGCCGGTACCACCACAAAACTCCAGAAAAAACTCCAACGCATCCAGAACGCTTCAGCCAGGCTCGTATTAGACATCCAGGGTAAAGAACACATCTCTGGTCACCTGAAAAACCTCCACTGGCTCCCCGTCAATAAGAGGATTACTTTCCGGCTTCTAACCCACGCACACAAAGCACTCTACGAAATCGGACCCGAATGCCTCAACACACGACTGTCCTCTACACCCCCTCCCGCCAGCTACGATCCTCCAACCAAGCCCTTGCCACTGTACCTCGCATCAACAAAACCACCATGGGAGGTAGATCCTTCTCCTACCTGGCAGCTAAAACCTGGAACTCACTTCCCACTCACCTTCGCCTTACTCAGAACCACCTAGCATTCAGAAAGCAACTTAAAACGTGGATATTTGACCAGTAATTATCCACCCGTCTTCAAGCGCCTTGAGACCCTCTGGGTATGTAGTGCGCTATATAAATTTATTGACTTGACTTGACTTGACTGCTGAAGACGTCACATATTACATCACTCATGACATGATCAGTGACATCACTCATGACATCAATGATGACATCTCAAATGACATCACTGATGACATCATCGAGTGAATGTGTGTTTTTCTGAAAATGAAATGTTTTATATATGTATATCTGAACGACGATGGAAGAATAAATGGGGATATAAGTGTCTAAATGGATCTTTTTCTTTGTAAAATTGATTGTATAACTGACTAAGTGTATCTTAGTACATACATGGGTTAGCAAGTAATGTTTAAATATGTACATATCTGTATCAGTCTCTCACTTTGTGTGTAAGTGGCTGAATGTGTTGGTGAGTAGCTACATGTGTCTAGATGGGTTATTATTTTGTTTCTTGAGTATCAGTATAAGTGTCTGAGTGCCTGAATGGTTCGGTGGGGGCGTATTACTTAGCGCATAGATGCATGAATGAGTGACTCATTGGTTGTATGTGTTGAAGAGAGCATGTGTGCAGGACTGTAATGGGTGGATGAGTGGGTGTATGAATGTGTTAGTAAGTGAATGGCTGTCTCAATAGTGTTGTTATGAGTAGCTACATATGTTTTAAACTAGTATATGTGAGTTTTGGTGTATTTAAGTGAGTATATGTGAGAGGTTCGAAGAGTTTCTGTATAAATACATTTGAGTTTCTATAAGTGATTGTTTAAGAGAGTAAGTATGTGTAAGTTTCTGTAGAAGTAAGTGTTGTGGTGTGTGTAACTGTATATGCAAATAAATGGATGTTTGATACTTTATTTGCATGTGTGACTGTGTGTCAGTAACTCTATGGATGAGTGGTGGTGTGTAACAAGATGTATAGGTTTATGAGTACATATGAGGAGTGAGTACATGTATGAGTGACTGTATACGACTGTTGCTGAATGAGTGGATGTGTGTGTAGATCTTGGAATTACTGAATAGGTGAGTTGTAACCGGTATTAGTGTGTCCAATGTTTTGAAAATGTTAGTTTCTATTTGTGAGTGTGTGTACCAAAGGTTATATTAGGGTGAGAGGAGGTCTGCCACTCTTCACAAGGATGATGCCATCAGTGATGTCATTTGAGATGTCATCAGTGATGTCATGAGTGAGGTCACTGACCATGTCATGAGTGATGTAATATGTGACGTCATCAGCAGTGCATTGCGGGCGCGCAAGTTATAGTTAGCTGACCTAACTATAACGGGGAAATTTCTATGGTTTTGTACGAGTGAAATGTCCAACTAACTAGAACGCCCCTGAAACCTATGGTGTTTTCAGTGAATTTCTAAGGTTTTTTTAAATGCTAATTTCTAACTATAACGTGCCTGAAACCTATATTTTTTTCAGTGAATTTCAACGGTTTTTTAAATGCTAATTCCCAACTATAACATGCCTGAAACTTATGATTTTTTAAGTGAATTTCTAAGGTTTTTGAAATGCTAGTTTCTAACTATGCCTACAGAGGTAGCACATGTGAAGAAAGAAAAAAAACCTCATATAAAGAAGCAAAAGAAATGCAAACAGAAGTCCTCAAAGACAAAGAAAAGTGCAGGAAGAAACAAAACATGTGCAGAAAGAACCAACAAAGGAGAAGACAGAGGCTTGTTACAAAATCATCCTGTGGCCACAACTTTTTCAGACGGGTACTGGTGTTAACTGACTCTGATTAACCAGGCCAAGAGCCAGTGGTATGCGAAAAGACACTCCGAATACAGTGAAAACACCTACATACACTAGGGAACACTATGCGTTGGGGTACCCCTGCAATTAGCATTACCTCCTCTGTAAGCCCCTAGTACATAATAGGACAGGGGGATTAAAACTACCTCTTAAAACGCGTCAACGGGTGCGTTTGCACACTGGTGAAGGGAGGGGGGAGCCTGAGGTGACATGTGTGCAAATGCGCACTGTGGGAGTTTTTAGTTGGGGGATAAAGTCCCCTTGAATCCTGAAGGTCCCTGGGGGCAAACTAACCCACCAGGTATGTCCAGTGAGTGCCACAGAGTTGCATTGCAGAGAGGTGTAAAATGGGGCATGACCTCAGACCACCTCTCTGCAATGCAGCTCAGTGGAGCTTACTGGAAGCACCTGGTGGGCTAGTTGGCCCCCAGGGGTCCTCAGGATTGAAGTGGAATTATTTCCCCATTAAAACGCGCCACAGGGCGTGTTTGCAAACTTTACCTCAGGCCCCGTCTCCTCCCTTCACCACTGTGTAAACACGCCCTGTGGGTTTTAAGTTGGGAGATTAAGACCCCTAGAATCCTGAGGGTCCCTAGGGTCCAACTATCCCATTTTGTACCTCCAGTAAGCGCCACAGAGCTGCGTTGCAGAGGTGTAAAAAGGGGTGTGGCCTCTGAACACCTCTCTGCAACGCTGCTCCCGGACACATACTGGAAGTACCTGGTGGGCTAGTTGGCCCAGGGACCCTCAGTATTGAAGGGGAATTAATTCCCCAACTTACAACTCGCCAGGGGGCCCCCATTACAAGATAAATAAAGATTGCCCCCGGGACTTGTCCCACCCGGGGGCTAAATACTAACAAAGCGTGGGAATCTGCGCTTAGTTGTTTTTTTTTCGCGGCCAGATCCACGTATTGTCCGTGCATCCCGCGATTTAAATAAAAATGAAAAAAAAATTGGCGCCTTGGGGTTCCTTGTGGGACCCCCTGAGCATGCCTAGGGGGTAGTTTGTTTCTACCCTGCCCTCTGTTCGTGTTTTGCACGTTTGTTTTTCTCTTTTCTTGTGCCTCAGTTCTACCGAGGCACAAGATGGCTGCCAACACTTCCTGGTTTGGAGGGTTGACAGCAAATTAGCATGCAGCTCATGATCGGGAGGGTGCGCGGATCCTGCATGCCTCTAGATATAGACATTTTTTTTAATTTTGATTTTCTCAGCAGCTACTGAACGGATTTACAACATTTAGCAAAAAGGGCTCTTTCTTAACCACGGGCTACCTTTTTGCCAAATTTGGTGTAATTCCGTTCAACAGTTCGGGCTGTAGCCGTGTCGAAAGTTTCCTAAAGAAAATTGCATGGGGAAAACACGTTTTGGGACCCCCTTTTTTCTCGGCTCCCGCTTGCCGAATCTCCCCGAAACTTTCAAGACAGGAGCGGACCGGAGCAGGCCATACGTTTTGAAAATCTCGCGAAGATTCGTCAATCGGCGCCAATCTTATTGGGAATAGAATTTTGCGATTCCTATGGTAACTAGGTCCTAACTATAACTACCTACTGGTGACCGACAGTAGGTTTTATATATATATATACATATATATGTATATATCTATCCTACTGGCAGTCGCCAATAGGTAGTTATAGTTAGGATTATTTTCAATAGAAAATCTCAACATTCTATTGTGAATAACTTTGGCGCCGGTTGAGGAATCTGCCGAAAATTTCCTCAAATTTGCCTTGCGGCGCTCCGGTCCTTCCCTGAAAGTTTGGGGGGGATTCGTCAAGCGGGGGCCGAGATAAAAGGGGGGTCCCAAATCGTGTTTTCCCCATGTTAATTTCCATAGGGCGGTCGACCTCACTTTTAGCCCGAACGGCTGAATGGATTTCCACCAAACTTGGCAAAATTGTAGGGACTGGTAGCCCGATGTGCCTTTGCTATGTCTC
Organism: Lissotriton vulgaris; assembly: GCF_964263255.1. Classification (NCBI taxonomy): domain Eukaryota; kingdom Metazoa; phylum Chordata; class Amphibia; order Caudata; family Salamandridae; genus Lissotriton; species Lissotriton vulgaris. Next base: position 362,762,508 of record NC_141685.1, on the reverse strand, counting down.
AAGATATGTGCTCCAGTGGATTTTGAGTAATTTAGGTTCAAAAAAATATATATATCTATAAGCGCGCCCCGGTACGCGCACCGGGGCGCTAACCTGCGCGATACGCGAGTACGCGCGCGGAAAGCTGATTGGCTCTCGGGTGTCTGTCAACATTCCAAACAGTCCGGAGCGGCCGCCATCTTGTGTCTCGGTAGGATCGAGACACAAGAGGTGGAATAAACAAAGGGGGAAATGACCATAAGGGGGCAGAGGAGACCCCCTATGTTTGATGTGGGGGCTATAAAAGGGCCCTGCGGGGCAAAAGAAATTTTTTTTTTTTGATTTGCGCGGGGGAAGTGCCCGGTCCGCGCACTGCGGAGAGTACCGGGAAGCGTTCCATGGGGAAAAAAGAATGATAGTTTTTAAAAAATGTAGCCTTTTTTTTTATAATTTGGAGGTAGTTCTAAAAAGTTTTTTTTCTTTTTTGTTGTTTTATATTTTTTTTAATGTTTTTTTTTTAACATTTTGTACTTTTTTTGGCTTTTATGAACTATTTTATATATTTTTTGTTATTTTTATGGGGAGAAACAAAAAACAGGGAATTGAAAACGGCTCAACTGGAGCAAAAAAAAAATCAGGAAAAAATTAAGGATTTTTGGGGCATTTGTGGTTGTCCCGATGGAGTGGGTTGTTTTCGTTTGGAGGTGCTGGGTGTAGATTGGGGAGGGTTGCTGGCCAGTTCTCTCACCTCTGCCGCAGCATAGTTGTTGGGATACTTGCGCTGCATGTGTCGAATCATGGTGTTATTACCAAATGAATATTTCTTATTAGGGTTCCCCCTTGAAAGTTCAATGCCACAGATTTTGCAAGCCACCTTTGGCGCATTGACTTTCTTCTTGCCCTCTGGGATGGAAAAAACTCCCATACAATGTGCTGCCTTGGCTTGTATGGGGTATTGTCTTCTGGCAGCCACCTCCTCCCATCCTCCTCCTCCTCTTCTTCTTGACCACCAATGTGATGTTGTGGTCGTCCTCTTGGTGGTGGTGGTGGTGGTGGTGGTGGTGGTGGTGCAGATGCTCCAGCTGCTGCTGCTACTGTAGCCATTTTAAAGTACAAAATATTACTCTTAGATCTCCAAACAGGTCTTCCTCAGTCAAAGGACAAAGTCAGAATAAGGAAAAAAGGTGGGGGCTTTCATCATTTGGAAAAAAAACATGTCCTGAACCAATGAAAAGTGTTATTTTCAGGTCACATGACCCGGGCTTTCATCATTTGGAAACCAAAACTGTTCTGCACCAATAAAAAGTGTTATTTTCAGGTCACTTGATCCGACGCGCCCCCGGGCGCGCCACGCGTCGCGTAAGCACGTCAGATGCTTACGTTGCGCGATCGTATTCGCTAGAGTGCTTCCGGGTGCGCTTACGCCGTGCGTATAACGCGGACGCGGCTACGCGATACGTCACGATGATGTTTTTGTTCGCGGCAATAGCGCGAACGGGACGCTCACCGGTGCGCGACCCGGGGCGCTCCGGAAAACTGCGCTTTCCCTTGCGCACACCGGGGCGCGCACCGGGAGCGCACCAGGGCAAAAAAAATAAAAAATTGTATTATATAAGTATACAAGATAGGATTCATTATAAAAAATATTTCATTTCATAGGTTTGAGGCCCTATATACAGTTAGGAATTAGCATTTAAAAAAAACTATGAAATTCACTGAAAAAACCATAGGTTTCACACCAATTATAGTTAGGAATTAGCATTTAAAAAACCTATTAAATTCACTGAAAAAACCATAGGTTTCACACCAGTTATAGTTAGCTGGAAATTTTACTGACATAAAACCATAGAAATTCCAACGTTATAGTTAGTTGGACTCTAACTTGCGCTCCTGCAATGCACTGCTGATGACGTCACATATTACATCACTCATGACATCGTCAGTGACATCACTCATGACATCACTGATGACACCAGCCAGTGAATGTGTGTCTTTCTGAAAAATCAATGTTTTATATATGTTTTATATATGTATTTGTAAAAGTTGAAGGAAGAATAAATGGTTAAATAAGTGTGTAAATGGATGTTTAAAAAAAAAAAAAATGATTGGTTAACTGCCTTATTAAGTGTATCTTATTGAATACATATCTTACTTAGATAATTACACATGGACATCTCTATTCTACTCTTACATACTCCACTCTCACCCTCTACGGGAAAAAAATCTAACAATGGAGTCGAAGCCCATGCACACTATCACCGAAAGGAGGAGTCACCTATCTTGTGACTGGAAAGACTTCTTCGAACATAACATGACGTAACATAACATATCAGGTGTATTTGTAAAGCTCACAATTACCCGAAGGTTTCTTGGCGCTGAATAACAGATGTTTATTGTTACCCAACTCAATGGTACTCATTTTATCGACCTCAGATGGATGAAAGGCTGAGTGGACCTGCCGGGATTTGAATATACATAGACGGAAAACGGAGAAGTAATTGCCCACTGGGGCTGAATTTTGCGTAATATTATCTAAATGAAATGTGTAAATATTGCTCACAACATGAAGAATGATGTTTACATTGTGTATTAATTGTGAGGACATGTGAGATCGAATTAAAAGGTCACATAAGTCATAGAAGTTCATAATGTTAACCTCAAGGCACGAACAAACATTACAAACTACGAGTCTTTTCTCTTATACACACACTCAGTAGTTCTTTTTAAAAATCACGTGTGAATTGTATTGAAATGGCCGCAAATTTCAAAATCTCCTTGTCAGTGAACAAGGGTGCAACGCACTTGAAATGCGTTTTACGAGTGGCTAAAGAATATATTTTCGTAAAACCGCACACAGCTTCGTTTTCCTTCTCTGTATACAACAGAAGGTTTGTAGTTTGATATATATATATATATATATATATATCAATGTGTGTGTGTATATATATATATATATATATATATATATGTGTGTATATATATACATATATATATATATATGTGTATATATATACATATATGTATATATGATGGCTGGGAGCACCAACTTCAAATAAATCACTTTGCACTGAATTTGGGTCCGTGTATTCAAGATAAGTGAAGCCTGCCTTGCTGCCGGGTTATCCTTTGAACATATATATATATATATATATATATATATATATATATATATATATATATATATATATATATATATATGTATGTATGTGTATATGAAATCACAAAGGTTACCAAGTATTGGAAACGCCACAAGACTGAAGGTTGAACGCCTTTTATTCAGGAACCACAGGTAGGTGAAAGGAGCAGTTCACACACCAGGAGAGTAAGTCCCAACGCGTTTCGAGCACCGATGTGCTCTTGGTCACGGGCAGTGAAGGCGGTCACACCCAGCTACTTAATGGGACACCTTGATAAGCTGTTCAAAGTTCCGCCCATATGGGCGTGTGCCAGAAGGCATGTTGGTCCTTGAAGTCCCATTATCGTGATTCCCAGTGGATGCTGGTGTTCGCCAATTAAAATCACAAACAGTATTATCCCAGTGGATCAGATGCGTGCTGCCTCTTGCACCATCTGCTATTAGAAGTTCCTGTACCGGCCCCTCAGTTCCATAGTGCTCCAGTTTAGAACACGAGTCCGCACAGTGACGGCAGGGCGTTTCCGCGACCCAGGCGGGGCCGCATTCAATGAAATCACAAAGGTTACCAAGTATTGGAAACGCCACAAGACTGAAGGTTGAACGCCTTTTATTCAGGAACCACAGGTAGGTGAAAGGAGCAGTTCACACACCAGGAGAGTAAGTCGCGGAAACGCCCTGCCGTCACTGTGCGGACTCGTGTTCTAAACTGGAGCACTATGGAACTGAGGGGCCGGTACAGGAACTTCTAATAGCAGATGGTGCAAGAGGCAGCACGCATCTGATCCACTGGGATAATACTGTTTGTGATTTTAATTGGCGAACACCAGCATCCACTGGGAATCACGATAATGGGACTTCAAGGACCAACATGCCTTCTGGCACACGCCCATATGGGCGGAACTTTGAACAGCTTATCAAGGTGTCCCGTTAAGTAGCTGGGTGTGACCGCCTTCACTGCCCGTGACCAAGAGCACATCGGTGCTCGAAACGCGTTGGGACTTACTCTCCTGGTGTGTGAACTGCTCCTTTCACCTACCTGTGGTTCCTGAATAAAAGGCGTTCAACCTTCAGTCTTGTGGCGTTTCCAATACTTGGTAACCTTTGTGATTTCATTGAATGCGGCCCCGCCCGGGTCGCGGAAATGCCCTGCCGTCACTGTGCAGACTCGTGTTCTAAACTGGAGCACTATGGAACTGAGGGGCCGGTACAGGAACTTCTAATAGCAGATGGTGCAAGAGGCAGCACGCATCTGATCCACTGGGATAATACTGTTTGTGATTTTAATTGGCGAACACCAGCATCCACTGGGAATCACGATAATGGGACTTCAAGGACCAACATGCCTTCTGGCACACGCCCATATGGGCGGAACTTTGAACAGCTTATCAAGGTGTCCCATTAAGTAGCTGGGTGTGACCGCCTTCACTGCCCGTGACCAAGAGCACATCGGTGCTCGAAACGCGTTGGGACTTACTCTCCTGGTGGTTTTTGCATGAGACCTGTGAAATAAATCTACTGTGACAAGAAGAGTGCTGCGTTATTGCCTTTGTTTTCGAAATAAACGGAGACACGCTCCCGGTCTTCACACGCGGGCACCAACGCAAGCAGTTCCCTCTGCTACGGGAACATTTGGGATGAGAATAAATAAATAAATATATAAATATATATATATATATATATATATATATATATATATATATATATATATATATATATATATATATATATATATATATATATATATATCCAAGCAATTCCTCAAACCTCCAGACAACGTGGCGAAAGAAGGAGACGGACCCCACGGCTTCAGGCAAGATATTTTTTTATTTGGAACCTTTCAAGCGACGCGTTTGGAGTAGCAAGTACTCTTGATCACACACCTGATTAGCGGTCAGCTTGCTTTTTTAATGCTGTGTTTCCCTGACCCCTCCTATGGGCCACACTTCCTAAAGTGCATCACATGACCTGATTCATGAACATAGAGATAGTGCACATTGCAAATGGGATATGCTAAACGACCTCTCGCGTTATATTCAAGTTTACAAATTTGCCTGTAAAAATGCATATATCTTAATGAAACAAATTACATTATTTTCACTTAAAATGACTGTCCCATAATTTTATAATCACATTAAAAAAAATGTTTTCCCCCTTATTTGCAAGATTGCACAGATTTCAATGACGTCCATCTTTTACAAATATCCTAACTGCATGAATACAGATACCAACAAGTATATAAAGTGACTAGTGCTATATTTTGCGAAAAAACAATATATTCAATATGTTGCTGATCGTCCTTATCCACAATTATCATACCTGCATGAATGCAGATACCAATAGGTATATAAAGTAACTAGAACTATTTGTTGCGAACTGGCGATTGAAAAAATATTATGCTAATCATTAATCATGTGAGTCATGTGAAAATCTGAATATTTGTGGTGAAGCAACACCCTGTTTACCCACGAGCTTTTATCTTATATATTTATTCAAAATTTTAAATTATTAAATTTTGTACATCATAAATATTAAGACCTATTTACATTTTTTTATACTTAAAACCAAAGTATAAGTGCTGATCTGTACATGTGCATATTAGTGAGTAACAAACAAATGAAAACACTAAGAAAAAAAAGAAAACTGATGTAAACAAATTTTGAACTGGACACAATGCTTAAAAAAGATAGGAATTCTCATACACACGTTTATAATTCATGTAATATTCAGGTGCATTAATTTCATAATATGCCCTCGATATTTGCATGTGTATGGCTCTATGGGTTTCTATCACTGACACAGGTTAATGACCTGGCTCAAAAGTACACATAGAGTTTCCAGGACTATTAGATATTCTCATGAACTCGCTACGAACCATTGCTGACAATTTAGGGGCATTTATAAAAAGTTGTGAAGATCTTCTGTCGCGTTAAGACCATAGGGCTGTTTACTATCTAGCTCAATGATATATTTTGTTTCCAGCTTCCTCAGCATTTTATCCCTATCCCCCCCCCTTTCTCAGTGGGGGCACTGCATCAATGACGTAATAACTTAAGCACGACAGGTCCCTGTTGTGCTTCAAGTGAAAATGCCGTGCCACAGGGTAGACTGAATCGTTATTAACGACTGCCCGGAGATGCTGCAATATCCTGACATGCACCTGCGATCTTGTGCTTCCAACATAGCACAAACCACATGTGCACGTCAGGACATATACAGCAAACTCCGTCCGGCAGTTGAAATTGCCCCTGATTGCAGTTTTAGTGCTGGAGAATGGAGTATCATAGTGTGTGGTGTTTTGCCCAAACTTGCACGCTCGACAGGAGGTGCATTTGAAAAAGCCTCTCCTGTTAAGCCAGGCACTTCCACTGCCTAGCTCGGGACTGGCCCTGACCAATTTGCTGTGCATGCTGTAGGCTCTTCTGAAGGTAACGATGGGTCTATCAGGGACTCTCGAGCATAGTACACCATCTGTTTTTAAAATAGACCAATGTCTGTTGATGATGGATTTAATTTGGCGCTGTTGCTGACTGAAAGTTGTTATCAGCCTAGGGGATTCATCGCTGCTCACTGCTTCAGCGGATTTGGGCATAAATAGAGATTCCCGTGTCCTTTCTTTGGTTTTGATTATTGCTCTGGAAAGGGTAGATTCGCTATAACCCCTAGCCCTCAAGCGCTCCAACATCAAAATTGCTCCCTCATCAAATTTTTCAATGCTGCTGCAGATTCTTTCTAATCGCAGAAGTTCCCCCAAAGGTATTCTGTCAATGACATGTTTGGGGTGTCCACTACTGGCGTGCAGTATGCTATTGCCCGCCGTGGGCTTACGATACATTGATGTTGTAATCTTTGCCCCATCAGTTGTAATTAGGACATCTAGAAATTCTGCTGATTGTCTGCTTATGTTGGATGTGAAAAATAGATTACTGGTGTTGAGGTTGTGAGCTTCCACAAACTGGTGTGCGCTGGAGATGTCACCCTCCCATATACAGAATATGTCATCTATAAATTGCATCCAGTGTATGACATGGCTGAAACCTGGTACCGCGATGAGATCCCGCTCCTCCAACCGGCCCACGTGTAAACACGCGTAGCTGGGGCAGAAGCAAGATCCCATCGCAACACCTCTAATCTGTTTCCAAACTACTTTATCATACGTAAAAAAGTTGTTGTTTAGACACAAAGCATTCGATTAGGACCATAGTATTCACATGATTTTTGTCCCAAATAGTGTCTGATGGCCTCAACTCCCTTGCAATGTTCAATGCAAGTATACAATGACTCGATGTCTAATGTTATCATGCACCAATTGGTCTGCCACTGTATTGAACCAAGCTTGGACAAAAAATCACCGGTGTCTTTTATGTAGCTCGCAAGATTCAGGACATGTTCCTACAAGAAATAATCAATGTAACGAGAAACGTTCTCACCCATGCTCTTGATCGCAGAAATAATTGGCCTGCCAGGGGTTGGATGTCTCATCTTGTGCACCTTGGGTATCAAATATAGGTGCGGCATAACTGGATTTTCTACATGTAGAAATGCACGTTCCTCAGATGAGGTCAAATTTTCCCGTTTGTATGACATTAGCATTTTCTTTAAAGTGTCTCTAGCTCGTTTATATTCCAAACCGCTACTCCTGGCATAGCAGTTGCTGTCACCAAGCTGCCTCATTGCTTCTGCCATGTATATCTGTTTCTGCCAAAGAACAATGTTTCCACCTTTATCAGATGAATTTATCACGATTTCCTGGTTCTTGCTTAGCTTTTCCATCAATCTGTCATATTGTTTGGATTGAAACTTTTTGACATTTTTCTGACCTTTTACTTGCCTATTGAGTATTTTTAAGTCCTCTACCACGCACTCATGGAAGATGTCTACCGCGTCTTTTGGCATGACGGGGACAAACTTACTTTTCGTTTTAAGGGGACTTTCCCCTGCTCCTTTTTGTACAACATTGATAGCACGAAGCTGGTTCTGGGTATCTGGTATGTCATTCATTTCGTTTTCGTTGGAAGTATTAGATCCAGTGCCGAGATCACACAATGTTAACAAAGTTTTGGCATCACTTGCTGCGGCCAATAGAAGATCATTGGCTGTATCATCCACGTCCCTGCTGCCGATATCTTCCCTGTTGGAGTTTGATTTGATGGCAAAGAATTTCTTTAATTTTAACTTTCTTATAAATAGAAAGACATTCGCTCTTGTATTGACATAATTAAAAGAGCTCTCTGGGCAGTAATTTAAGCCCAAAGACAAAAGTTGCTGCTCAGCGGTTGGTAGCGTAAATTAGTGATCGTGCTGGCCATGATTACTGCTTTTTGTTCTTATTGTTGTACCATGGCTTCTTTTTTGTTTGCGGCGGATTTGGCGCATTTCCTCCTTGCTTTGCGCCTCTTGCGGCAGCATTGTTGTGCGTTCTGGGTCGAAGGGTTTGGAGGCGCTCCTCGACTAAAAAATCGATTTCCTCGCCCAGGTCAAGGATTGCATTAGTTTCATTCTCTTCATTCAGACCTTGATCGGATCCTAATGAGCTACCTGAACTTGAAAAGGAGATAGTGTCGGAATCTAATAAGCCTGAGGGCCCTGGCTGATTGCTTTCACCTGGCTGTTGTGCACTTTTCACTTTGTTGTTGAGTTGCTGTTGTTTTTTTGCTTGATCAAATTTGCGTGAAAAACTATATATTCGGCCTGTTTCATAATCATTGAGGTCCGTGCGAATTTATGTATCTTGCGCAACTTTATTTTTTCATCATGCTTTTTTAGTCTTTCTCCAATTTCCTTACGACCTTTATCAATGAGTGCTTTCATATCTGCTTCAACATATTTATCCAGGTCTTCGTTTATTCTTTTTAAATCCTCTATCAGGGTTGCTCTGTCAAGTATCGCGTACTTGATCAAAATTTTAATAAAATTCATTGACGCTATTAGATTGCTCTCACCCCACTCTTTGAGCATAGCAGGGTTCGGATCCATAAAGCTGGGGGCGAGTAATATTCAAAGTCCTCTCGGTACCCGTCCTGCCTCCTCCTACTTTGTCAGGGACTTGTGTTCCCACCATTTTGTAACTTCGGATCTGGATTTCTTTTCCAACAATTTTAACAGTTGTTTAACATCCTGGTTGACTGCAATAACGGCGTTCGCGGGCGTTTGTTTGTTTTGTTCGCCCCGGGGCAGATTTCCATATAGAGCTTCTGCTGCCGCCTCCCTCTCTTTATCTAGGCTTTCTGACATTGTTCGTCTTGCGTAGTTTGGTGCAATAGAAAGGATTTGAATAGACTTTTACCGGCACTTGGCCGCTGCGTTGTTTTTGCCTGAGAATGCCCCTGCCTCCTTACCTGCGTGTAGCTGAATGCTCGACCACTTGCTCCGGTATCCTGTTCACTGCCGGTCTATCCGACCCGCCGATCCCGCTCACCAGTGCATTGCTCATGGATAAACTGTTAGCTGCAGGGGGCCTTGCCGTAATACTCCGCCTCGGAATTTCACTTCGTTTTGGCTGTATAGGGGAGGCCGCTTCTTGCGGAGGTGGTGCCGTCAACGGAGACAACCAGCTTCCGTGAACTAAATCCAAGCAATTCCTCAAACCTCCACACAACGTGGGGAAAGAAGGAGATGGACCCCACGGCTTCAGGCAAGATGTTTTTTTATTTGGAACCTTTCAAGCAACGCGTTTCGAGTAGCAAGTACTCTTGATCACACACCTGATTAGCGGTCAGCTTGCTTTTTTAATGCTGTGTTTCCCTGACCCCTCCTATGGGCCACACCTCCTAAAGTGCATCACATGACCTGATTCATGAACATAGAGAGAGTACACATTGCAAATGGGATATGCTAAACGACCTCTCGCGTTATATTCAAGTTTACAAATTTGCCTGTAAAAATGCATATATCTTAATGAAACAAATTACATTATTTTCACTTAAAAGGACTGTCCCATAATTTTATAATTTTATAAAATCACATTTAAAAAAATGTTTCCCCCCTTATTTGCAAGATTGCACAGATTTCAATGGCGTCCATCTTTTGCAAATATCTTAACTGCGTGAATACAGATACCAACAAGTATATAAAGTGACTAGTACTATATTTTGCGAAATAACAATATATTCAATATATTGCTGATCGTCCTTATCCACATATATATATATATATATATATATATCACAATATCGCTCTCCCCACTCAGAAAGACCCGGCAGGGCACAACGGGGACATCTGGAGAATTTCTTTAGTAATTCTGATGGCATGACGCGTTTCAGCATAAGTGCCTTTTTCAAATGCCCTTCACAACACAAATTGCTCCCCCACACTGTCTTTTAAACTGTCCATTCGCTCTCACCATAATCGCCTTAGACCAGCTGAGCCGACTTAATGATTGACACTTTCTTGCAGCCAGCAGCGGCGAACAACAAGTCCCACATTGCACCTCCCTGGCAAATCGGGTAAGTCTCTTCCCTTAGGTTTCCTTGTGTAGCGAGGGCTGGCAGATGAATAAAAAAAGCGCTTTAAAAGTCAATGGTGGTGTTGCAGGGATTCTGCTCATACACAGAACTGTGCACAGAGACCCAGGACCTCAGTGAGTTGTGGTGGACCATAAAACTCACCTCAGTACCTAGAACCCCTAACCGAGTAGCATCAGTGTCTCATTAGCTCTTCGTCCTATAGCAAAGTTACTAATGATTAGACAACCCAGAACATGCGACTTAGGATACTCTCAGGAATGGTGGGAATCAAAAATACTTTTTCGTTATATTCTCATACTGTCTACAACATGAGTAAATAGAGACACGGAAAAGTTTAAAACGTTTATTTTAACGACGTGCTCTAAGATGCAGTATTTTTGCTAACATAAGCAGGCATATGATTAAAAATAATATCAGCTTGGTTACAATTCCATAAAACACAAAGCGAGAAAGCATATTATAATGCTAGTGGAAACAGGACCTAAAGGGCCTAGTGTACCACCCTCCCTAGATAGGAGCTATGTTTTATACTAATAAAAGGTCTCTTAGGCTTGAATGGGGAACCCCATACCTCCAAGATCCGAAGGAGTGAATCACATCGGGATCAGCAGCTCTCTCTCTCAGGAAACAGATTTTCTCCAAGTGCCCTAATCATGCATGCAGTGCAATATTAAAGGCGCTAGAATTTCAGTCAGCCGCAGCTGTCTTCATGTTGTGTTTAGAGCATGAGTCGATCAGCCCGAAAAACAGCTTACATTGTTTTGTTAACCTTGGAGGCTTCTGCACACACTGTACAGACAGAGATCGTGGTGTAAGTCTAGAGATGTCACAAACAAGGATTTCTGAAGGGAAGCAAAGTCAGCAGGTTAACTTACAATAACAGATACATGCAGTGTTGTGTGCAAAAGCTGCAAAGTAGCAAAATGGTGTTTAAACGACTAAAAGGCTAAGCTAACATAGCAAAGTGTGCACGCAAGGCCCTGCCTTGACTACAGTGGGTGCATAATATAAGTGCTGCAGCAAAAAATCAAAGCCTCTCCTGTGTCCCCAAAGTCCAGCCACATGTTCCACACTCCAGCAATTCCTGAGGCTGCCATACCAGGATTGGAGCCTCCCTGTGAAATCACGGACTGCGTCAGCAGCACCATTTTGCTTGCTGTGGATGCGGCGGTCTGGAAAATTCCGATACCTCGGAGTACTTCACAAATTGCCCCATGATGATCCAGACGCTTCTTGCACGGATCCCTCAAGCACGCCAAGAGCCAACGTGCAAAACATGACGATATCGCTTTCCCCACTCAGAAAGAGCCAGAGGGACACAACATGGACATCTGGAGAATTTCTTTAATAATGCTGAAGGCATGACGCGTTTCCGCATAAGTAACTTTTTCAAATGCCCTTCACAACACAAATCACTCCCCCACGCTGTCTTTTAAACTGTCCCATTCGCTCTCGCGATAATCGCCTTAGACCAGCTGAGTTGAGTTAATGATTGACACTTCCTTGCAGCCAGCATCGGCGATCCACAAGTCCCAGATTGCACCTTCCTGGCAAATCGGGTAAGTCTCTCCCATACGCAGGACCTGCATGGCGGACACTTTGGGGTGGTTTACATTTGACAGTGTGTGGAAAGCAATTCTACAAACATTGGCAAATCCTTCTGTGTTAGGCCCTAACAGGCCCAATTGAAGACTTTTGTGATGTGATTTTATCCTGGGAGCTCATGAGGAAGGTCTTCTTTGGAACCCCAGCATGTGTCAGTAGGGAAAGCAGAATATATAGGAACTGATTGTTTTGCTTACATTTTAAAGATGTGTCTGAATAAAGGTGTTTTTTAAAGAAATACCCAACATGACACATTTTTTGTTATGAGGTCCTGTGTGGCGTGGGTGGATATTGCAAACTGAGATACATTCTCTCAATACTTAATTATACTAAAGTTAAGTGGTTGCTGATTAAAAATAATAAGATCAGCTTGGTTCCAATTCCATAAAACACAAAGCGAGACAGCATATTATAATGCTAGTGGAAACAGGACCTAAAGGGCCTAGTGTACCACCCTCCCTAGATAGGAGCTATGTTTTATACTAATAAAAGGTTTCTTAGGCTTGAATGGGGAACCCCATACCTCCAAGATCCGAAGGAGTGAATCACATCGGGATCAGCAGCTCTCTCTCTCAGGAAACAGATTTTCTCCAAGTGCCCTAATCATGCATGCAGTGCAATATTAAAGGCGCTAGAATTTCAGTCAGCCGCAGCTGTCTTCATGTTGTGTTTAGAGCATGAGTCGATCAGCCCGAAAAACAGCTTACATTGTGTTGTTAACCTTGGAGGCTTCTGCACACACTGTACAGACAGAGATCGTGGTGTAAGTCTAGAGATGTCACAAACAAGGATTACTTCACAAATTGCCCCATGATGATCCAGACGCTTCTTGGACGGATCCCTCCAGCACGCCAAGAGCCAACGTGCAAAACATGACGATATCGCTCTCCCCACTCAGAAAGAGCCAGAGGGACACAACATGGACATCTGGAGAATTTCTTTAATAATGCTGAAGGCATGACGCGTTTCCGCATAAGTAACTTTTTCAAATGCCCTTCACAACACAAATCACTCCCCCACACTGTCTTTTAAACTGTCCCATTCGCTCTCGCGATAATCGCCTTAGACCAGCTGAGTTGAGTTAATGATTGACACTTCCTTGCAGCCAGCATCGGCGATCCACAAGTCCCAGATTGCACCTTCCTGGCAAATCGGGTAAGTCTCTCCCATACGCAGGACCTGCATGGCGGACACTTTGGGGTGGTTTACATTTGACAGTGTGTGGAAAGCAATTCTACAATTATTGGCAAATCCTTCTGTGTTAGGCCCTAACAGGCCCAATTGAAGACTTTTGTGATGTGATTTTATCCTGGGAGCTCATGAGGAAGGTCTTCTTTGGAACCCCAGCACGTGTCAGTATGGAAAGCAGAATATATAGGAACTGATTGTTTTGCTTACATTTTGAAGATTTGTCTGAATAAAGGTGTTTTTTAAAGAAATACCCAACATGACACATTTTTTGTTATGAGGTCCTGTGTGGCGTGGGTGGATATTGCAAACTGAGATACATTCTCTCAATACTTAATTATACTAAAGTTAAGTGGTTGCTGATGCCCACTGGTAAATCCCAGCATCACAGATGGATATACCTGTGTTTCATCAGGAGGCGCGGATTATTGGCATTGGAGCATTGTCTCTAACAGAGAGCTCTAGCTATTTGTAGGTGAGACCTAAAAAATACATCACATCAAAAGAGAGTAAAATATCCCACTTATTTCGATCTATCTTTCACTCGAACGTCTCAACCATAATCATTCATTCAAGATTCAGGTTGATACACAGATCTTACACAACTGAAACAAGTATTTGCCATGCAATAGGTCTTCCATTTGTGAGAGTTTAAGCTATTGGCATTGTAAATGACAATGCCTTTTATTTATCTGTTTTGATAATTAACACATAAAAGGCAATGTCATTTACAATGCCAAAAGCTCAAACTCTTGTAAATGCGAGACCTAATAAATTTCAAAGAAGCGGCCACCACTGTCCCGGACTGTTTGGAAAGTAAAAGTGTGCATGGCGCACTGAATGTTTCAGGGAAGCATGTCGTGCCTGCAGTAGGTGAAACTCATTAACGAAATAGTGCATACAGACTAAATAAGACGTACCATGTAACAAACAAAGTAAAATGGCAAATCCTCATGGGAGGTTGCGAATGAAGACCAGGCAGTACTAAGTAGGGACTAACAACCCTATGAACGAATCAGAAGCCAGCATTTAGGAAGGACAATGGCACAAGCCAATGACAAATATGGAAGGAGAGTGGGTGGGGTTTCAAGTCCACACTCGAATACAACATGACACGCAGCGTACGCGCCTCCCAGGCTCGACGTAAAACAAAAGTAATATGGGTCTCACCATGTCTAGTATTCTTGGTACTGCCTTTCAGCTGAAGTCAATATCATTGCAGAAAACCTAAGACTTCTGAAAAGACGTTGAAAAAGAGAAGTATTATTCGACAATGACATTAAACATTCGACCTACACGGACAGATGTTTTTGCTGATGTCTAAATTACACACATCCTTTTGCTTCGCAGTCTGCTTATTGTTGTTGCAGTGTAGTTAGTTCTTTGCAACTGGAAAAGGGCTGAGGGATGGTCTCACCACTCTTGGTTGTCTTGTGAATATTATTCACGAAAATGCAAGGCACTTTTCAAAAACAAGGCAAATGTTCTGGAAAAAAATGATCCCTAACCTCAAACAAGCATTAGCAATTAGAATTGCACCACGCTGATACTAGCTGGAACGCTTCTCTCGCATACTGAAACGCTGCTTTTGCACTTTCCATTGATAAATTAGGCTGTTTAATATATTTTTTTTAACTTGAGCTGGTAACTTTTTACAATTGCTGCCTAAATTAGCGGTTCGCCTGAGATTCTCATTCCGCTTCTTGTCCGCTCCTTGCCCGCATTGCCTGCGCATAAAATTTAATTATACACAACTCACCATTTGGGTGAGCTCTCGCGTCCTCTCTGCTCCCGACCGCCATTTCGGGTGAGGGACCAGGGACTCCAGCACGCTTCCAAGACGCCATCTTGGTTAGCGCACTAGTGTTGCAGGGAATACTGCCCCAACACTATTTAGGGACCAGGGACGCAAGCGCGCTGACAATTAGAATTGCAACATGCTGATACTAGCTGGAAATCTGCTCTCGCATACTGAAACGCTGCTTTTGCACTTTGCACTTTCCATTGATGAATTAGGCTGTTTAATATATTTTTTTAACTTGAGCTGGTAACTTTTTACAATTGCTGCCTAAATTAGCGGTTCACCTGAGATTCTCATTCCGCTTCTTGTCCGCTCCTTGCCCGAATTGTCTGCACATAAAATTGAATTATACACAACTCACCATTTGGGTGAGCCCTCGCGTCCTCTCTGCTCCCGACTGCCATTTTGGGTGAGGGACCAGGGACTCCAGCACTCTTCCAAGTAGCCATCTTGGTTAGCACACTATTGTTGCAGGGAATACTGCCACAACACTATTTAAAGAACAGGAATGCAAGCGCGCCAGAGGCAAGATCGTCTGTGCCTGTCCGCGCCCCGCCGGGCCCAGGGGTCATGACCCCTGTTCAACACCATATTTATTCAGCTGAGACACTTCTAGCACTGAAAACAGGCATTGAGGTGTTAGAGGGTACCGCGCGAGTTAGGCTCCAAGAGGAGTCATTATTGAGGGATTCCATTCAGGGAATGAAAGGATCTACACTGGCTCAGAGACATTCTCATGTGAATACGGTTTATGGCCTGAAGGTAGCAGTGCTCAATACATGCTCTCTGCAAAAACACCATCTTGAAGTGTTCTCCCTCCTTTTCGAAGGGGATATTGATATCTTAGCTCTTACGGAAACGTGGTTGGGGGATACTTCCACCCCAGATATTCTGGCAGTGCTGCCTATAGAATTTGATGCGCTATGGTATAACTGACCTGGGGATTCTAGGGGTGGGGGAGTTGCAGCTATATTTAAAAAGAGTCTCATGGTGACCCAAATTGTAGCAGAAAACTGTGACAGTGCGGAGCTTCTGGGAATAAAAATCTCCCTGAAATCCTCCTGTATTGTGATGTTGGTAGTGTATCGCCCACCAAAAGGCTCTCCAGACTTCAATGATGCTTTTCTGGAGCTCCTAACAGATCTCGGATCAAGATATAAACATCTCCTGGTGGTAGGGGATTTTAACTATCACTGGGATAAGTTACCTAGAGACTCTGTAGAGGCTGGGTTCGAAACAAACCTGACCTCTCTGGACTTGCTACAGTTGGTAATTGGCATCCCTCATGTCAAGAGCCACACTCTTGATTTGATCTGGTCTTCTATACCTCGGGTGGAGATAATCAGTCATTGTGTCTGGTCGGATCACTTCCTGATAAAATGCTGGGTCCCGTGTAACTGCTCACCTTTACTGTCAGTACCCTTGTGGAAGAAGGTTAGATCTTGGAAGAGAGTGGAGGCTGAATCTTTAGTCTCTACACTTATTTCCACCCCACCCCCAGCCATGCGTGAGGGTAATCTAGATCAAAAAAGTGTAGCATTAATATCTTGGCTTCAGGTCGCAATTGATGCACTAGCCCCTGAACGGATAGAGAGGGTTAGGGTGAAAGGGAAAGGAGCTCCTTGGTTGGATGCCACTTTAAGAGAGAAAAAACAAGCTCTGCTCCAAGCAGAGAGGAGGTGGAGACTTAACTATAATCTAGCGGACTCTGACACCTATAAGGCTCTCCTATCTAAATATAAAGCAGACATCCTACTCAGGAAGTCAGCCTTTTATGAGGACAGAATTGGCCGAGCTTGTAACAACCAAAAAGAGATCTTCTCCATTCTGAAGGAACTTACGCAGATGGGGGGTAAAGCTCCAATAAACGACCTCCCGGACTGTGACACTTTCCAGGAGTTTTTCCTCCTGAAAGTCTGGGATATCATCCTGGATGTTACTAGAACCTCGACTGACCTCAGTGTATTAGATCCACCCAATCCCCCCGACCTAAGCAGGAATCTGAATAGTATTCCATGCTTTGATGAAGTGAGTTTGGCGGTAATAGCTCACCAGATCAAATCAGGCTCTAGAATGGACCCTTGTCCCCCGAGGATATTTCAAATGGCCCTGCCGGGTTTGGAAAAGCAGCTGTTGGATCTACTCAATGAGTCATTAAACTCTGGATATCTGCCAGTGAATTTGAAGGAAGCTAGGGTTATCCCCCTTTTGAAAAAAGTAGGGGCTGATAAAAAAGTTTTAAAAAACTACAGGCCCATCTCCCAACTCCCTTTCCTGGGGAAGATCCTGGAAAAGCAGGTCCTGAATACTCTGGCTAGCTATTTGGAAGATCATGAACTTCTCCATCCCAGACAGGCAGGTTTTCGATCACACCACAGCACTGAGTTGGTGATGGCCTCCGCTGTTGACGACCTGAGAATCAGGGCCGATAATAAACAGCCATGTGCCCTGATTCTCTTAGATCTGTCAGCAGCATTCGACACGGTTAGCCATGCCATCTTGCTGAACCGCGTATCAAAACTGGGAATAAAAGGGCAAGCATTTAAATGGCTTAAATCCTTCTTAACCGGCCAGACTCAGAGAGTGCAAATGGGAGATCAATTATCATCTGCTAGCTCAGTGACCTGCGGCGTGCCCCAGGGATCTGCATTGTCCTCTCTTCTATTTAATATCTATTTGCAACCCTTTGTGGAAGAGCTAATGCATAGAAACTGGCAAGTTTTTAATTATGCTCATGACACTCAATTGCTGGTCCAACTTGATACACCAGCCAGGCTCAAGACTCAACAAAGAATCTTCTTATGTTCACGGTTAACTGGATAGCAAATAATCTCCTGAAGGTTAACCCGGATAAAACTGAGGTGCTAATCATCGCAACACAAGACAGCCCCTGGTGTGAGCTTTTCTGGCCCCCCGAACTGGGGAAGGTACCAACCCCAGGGAGAGTAGTAAAAAGCTTAGGACTAAAAATTGATGCCGATCTTTCCATGGCCCCCCAAGTCTCCGCGGTAGTGGGCTCCTGTATAGGCCTACTTAGGCAACTCCGGAAACGTGTTCCTATTCTCTCTGTCCCAGCATTACAATCCATTGTGTCCGCCACAGTCATCTCTCGGCTGGACTATGGAAATGCTCTTTATCTGGGCCTCCCTCGGAAGCTTCTTAGGAAACTGCAGGTAGTTCAGAATGATGCAGCCAGGCTCATTTTCTCCCTACCGAGGAGAACACGAGCGACGCCCCTTTTACAGAAATTGCACTGGTTGCCCATCGAACACTGAGTGCAATTTAAATCTCTGTATAGCCCATCAAGCCATTTATGGAGAGGCTCCCAAATATATTAAAGATCGTCTGATAAAGTACATCCCAGGAAGAGCCTTGCGCTCCTCTAAAGCCTATAAGTTAACCCCATTGAGATTTAATCTTAAATCTAAGGGTGGTAGAGCTCTGTCGGTCCTCCTTCCTCAAATCTGGAACGAGCTACCTGCAACCTTGCAAGGGGAACCAGTGTTACTGCCCTTCAGAAAGGCGTTAAAGACTCACTTGTTTAAAAAGACAACATCATTAATTTAAATTGTCAGCTGGGTTGCAGGCGGGCTACCGGTGGTTATCTGTTGTGTTCCCTTCTTTAAAAGCGCTTAGAGACCAGTGGTGATTTGCGCTATACAAAAATATAGTAACATAACATAGCCAATAGGTCTCGCCTTTGGGACCTTACAAGTGTTTAGCCATTGAAAAGTTGATGTTTTTGCACCAAGGATATTGTGCTGCATAACTAAATACTTATAAGGTCCCACAAGCGAGACCTATTGGCTATGCCATTGCTTGTTATTATTTGCATAGGATCAGTCAGTTTTGCTCATGAGAAGAAAACCCCCATCAATGTCTACTCTTGATTCTGCCAGGGCTACCGGAATTATGCAGCAGGATAGGGGCAAATTATGCTGCAGGGTTGAGTAAACTTAAGCGGCAAGAAAAGGCAAATCATGTGGCGTAATGTGGCACATTTTTTAATAGTATTACTCCATTATTTTGTACTTGTTAACACTGTCTGGGCATTGGGTGCACCTCATGAGTACCAGTTGAATACCCAAATATTGCAATAAGCAACAGAAAGGTTACCAGTCATCCATTGGAAAAGGCCGTCCACTGCACCGCAACACATGCTTTTAGTATCTATTGAACCGTTTGAGCTAAAAACATTTTTTTTTTAAAAAATTGCTGATTGTGCAACAGATGATGAACTATGTGGGAAATGTGGCAAATCTAAAATTATGGGGAAATTTCTGCGGCCACACAACTGCTAAATTCCAGTGGCCCTGGTTATACCTCATTAGAAGTCCTGCTGTAATCTCAGTGAGGTGGCCACGATAAGACCCGCAACGTTACAATGAAACTCCACAGCTCAGAAGCATTTTACTCTGAGACTTTGCTTGCTGAAAATAGGTGAAGTCTCCAGGTGAAATACTGAGCAAAACCATGTGAAATAAAGGTGTAGAAACACCAATTCCTACATGTTATGCCCCGAAAACTTCAATAGTTAGTTATCAAAGCCTCATTATTGGTTACTCTGGGGCTTGAGAAATACTGGGGCTTTTGTAAAGGCTGCTGTATAACATCTTACTCTCTTTCCTGCAAAAAAAAATAGCTGCAGATTGCTTATTTGTTACACTTAAACAGATTATACTACCTTTCAACTGAATAGTTCTCGTAAAGCAGTAAACCAAGGTGACTCTTATAGGCCTGCCCCTACCTTTCCTTCATATTTTTCTTTGTTTTAAGCGAAGTAGCTCTGGTTTACTGGTTTACAAGCTCTGTTTAGCAGAATGGTAGTATAATATGTGGTTAAGTGCCAACAGCTTGCAGCAGCAAGCTATATTCTTATATGCAGGAAAGAGATGTGACGCCATCAAGTAGGATGTGATACAGCAGCCTTTACATGCTGTATACTTACCACGGCCCGGAGTTACATATAGAAAGGCATTTGTATCTCCAGGGGGTGGAGGTGAAAATATTCCCTATTCCAAGTTTTCGGCGAATAACATGTAGGAATCTGTGTTACTACTCTCTTTTTTTTTTTTTTACAAGCACTTCACCTGGAAGCATCGCCTGTTTTCAGCAGGTAAAGTCTCAGAGTAAAATGTGGAGTCTCATAGTTGCGGCCAGTGACTCTTGTTAGCAACACCATTGGGATTACAGCAGGTTGGCGACGTGAGTGACTAAGTCATTTTCTTGTCATGTGCAAAACTGCCTGATCCTATGAAAACTGCCTTTTGGCTGGGTTGTCGTTTTACTCAACCTGGTTAAAAGGTTTGTCCTGAGTTGGAAGGACATTGCAAGGCACAGTGCAGTGTGCTGAACAGATAGTTGTGCAACAGTAGAAACATGATTTAAATATTAAGTATAACAAGGCCAGAGCTAATGGCGTTGCCAGTGCTTGTTTATCAATCCATTTGCATTTCTTTCTAATATCTCTTCTACAAATGAAGTGAAAAATATAAAGAGTGGTGCAAAAACTGAAATGCTGGAAAGGTTCAATACCGCTGATAACAACAGAGAAGGGCAAAGTTGTGCCAGTGGGGGTTGGGACACGAAGGCATCCTGAAAAGTGAAACCTTATTACATTAAGAGAGACGTTCTATACTGGAAAACAGCGCCTTGAACTCTGGCGCTGTCACGTGCTATGATTCATTCTTCAAGCCCTCGGCATAATTGCGTTTGAATATATACACTCAAGGATAAACCGCAGTTATAAAAAAAGAAAACACTTAATCTTCAAGTGTTTTCTTTTTTTATGCAAGGCTGCTTGGAGTTTTAAAATCAGTTACGTTTAGGTAAGGCACAATGCCGATTAAATACGGATTATAAAGAATACATTAACACTTCTGCTGAATGAAAACTCTTATGGAGGAGAGGCGGGCGGCTTGTTCTGGCTCTTTTTGTTGTCAATATTTCCGTTTTCCACTTTCATCCTGCGACTATTCCATGGATGGTTTGCACAAAGCATGTGAGTGCAAAAATGGAAATAAACAGGGCATTGTGGTGCGGCGTGAGAGCAGCACTTCCGATAATTATCCTAACCTTGCGCAGCTTTCGTCAGGCCAAGGCGTCTTGAGAATGCTCCTGAGCCCAGAACCAAGGCAGAGTTTGCAAATGAAGGTGTAACCATTTCCAACCAGGAAGCCCACATTTCAGTGACAGGACAGCTGCTCTACTGCGAACAGAAATCCAAACAAGCATTGGCCGCGCCGAAAAGAAATAATAAAAAAAACGCGAGTTGTGCACACGCGAGCAACGAAAAAGGTGGTGTTCACGTCGCACACATGCTTGTGCGCGCGAAGGTAAGCTGGTCGCCGGGACAGTAGCACTTTCCCAAGCAGCCTACTCATGTCTCGGCCGAGACCAGCGCATGAGTGGCACCCTCTGGTTTTTGTACAATTTTTCGTCCTCTAAGTCCATTTACATTGCACCTAAAGCTTAGAAAGGCTTTCCACTTCACATCAGATCCTCCTCCTCTCTTTTTGAATTTCGCAAGAAGCTAAAGACCTGGCTTTTCAATTAACCAGCATACCCACACCTGCTCAGCGCCAGGATACCCACTCAGGTGATAGTGCACTTACAATTATTCATAACATAAGAGAACATACTGAGGATGGATAAGGCTTACACTTCTCTCCATCATCACCATGCCAAATCTTTGTTACTCTCTCCTCTACCTTTTTCTCTTCCGTTTTTCTTGTTGCTCACACACTCGATTGATTGTGAAGCACCTACATATTTGTTTCTTATAAATACAAATGCTGTCCTAAGTCATTCATAATCCTCACATCAGAGTTATAATCAGCACGCTCTATTTTATAATGATCGCGTATTTCCCTTCTCCAAACCATGGAGGGTTTTGACAGCATAATATTATCTGGAAGTATTTATTTTCTTTTTAGGTCGAGGCTACCGTCGCACTGCGAAGCAGTGGGGGCGGAGCCGAAGATTTAATGACTTCAACAGTGGGGCTTTAACCCGCCTCTCTCTTCCATTGGCTAGCTTCGTAAATGGAGGCTAGCCATTGGAAGAGATGTGTGTCACTCTGGGCTGGAGCAGATTCGTGGGCGCCCCTCTTTGTACGTCATTCGGAGGTGGGCGTTTACTTTTTTTTTTTTACAGGGCTGTTTTTCATCATTGGGAAAAACTCCCGGTCCCCTCTGAAGACCCCCGCGTTCCATTCCCGCTCTCCCCCGCAGCCCCCCGTGGCTCGCTCCCCTCTCCCGCTGCCGCAGCTCTCCTCAGTCGTGCTCTGCCGCTCCCCCGGGCCCCCACTCCTCCCTCCCTCTCAAGCTGCCTCGGCTTGTCTGTTTCCCTCACTGAGTGGCCCGTCAACCATGAACCCGCCCTTAACCCCTTCCTCTCACTCATGTTCCCTGTGCTCTGAACTGATTTTAGAACACGGAAATTCCTTCCTGCTTCGATTTAACTTTAAAGGCAGTGGTGCTCATGCAAGACATAAAAGGTCCTGCAACGCTCGAGAGAAAGATAGGGAGTGGATGATACAGGGGAAATGTGGCATACTTCAGCCCCACCATAGCTTGAAATATTGTGGTCCTTTGTGCTTTTGCATGTTTACACAGGTACGGTTAAGCGCAGTGATGCTGTGGGGAGAATGCGGATACAGTGTTTTAGGAAGGAGTGCGTGTGAGGCGGCAGCCAAAGAAAGTGTGTGACTTGCATCTCCCTGACTGCAGAGGGGCCATCGGTGGGCAGGACACGGCAGCCTGAAGTGAGCAAACAAATTTACCCGAAGCTGTGCTTCATGTGGTGTTTTAGTGAAGAAAGAAAACAATGTTTGATCCCAGACAGCCCAACCTAGTACAGCATACTGTTAATTGGTTTGCAATATTCAATTTTGTGTATGCTGCCGGGAAAGAATTATACGCTAAAAGGTCCAACCCGAGGGATACTGTAAGGAAAACAGAGTGTGTCTTTTTTGAAAAGGCAATTGAAGCCGACTCTGTTTTGAACGCAGCAAGTGTCATTGGCTGCTGCTCTATTGACGCAGCAGAGACTCAGACTACACCAGCCCTTTTATAGTTCACTTTACTCTACAGCACAAGTAGAAATAATTATTCACATGTCCCTGACTTTTATCGACACAGAATTAGCCTGTGGTACTCGATCCTGCCTATTAACGGAGAACAGCTTTTTTTTGTTTTTGTTTAGCAAAACCCCCTCGGCCCCCCCCACGCACGTTCTCTTCGTTTAGAAGTTAATGTTTACTTTTGTTATATTGAGAAGGAGTCACTACTTGCGCAATCCCAATATAAAAGGTTTGCTCTCCGTGCTTTTCCCTCGTGCTTTGCCCCATACAGCGACCACCCATCCCTCCCCCACCTCTGGCAATTAAGCTGGATCTCACCCCCGCATTGTGAGCTGGGGCACCTTGCTCCTAAGACTCCACTAAAACAGATCACTGTGCCCAGACAGCCAGGGCAGTGGACTATCAGTTTTAACTTCTAGACATAGCAGCCGAATTCTTAAACGAATGCCCATTAGCCAGAACTGTCATTCAAAACGGCAGAAGGAAGAGCAGACCACGTTTGCTCCATGGTGCTCTACATACTCATCAGTCGACCTGGTCTTAAAAAAGATAGAACATTTTTGAAAACCACTGAGATTGTTACTGAGTGTAAAAATGAATGAAAGAAGCGGAGATCAAGAAATTAGGATACAGAGTGACAAACACAGTAAGAGAAAGCGAGAGAAAGAGCGAGGGGAGACAGAGATACAGTGGGAGATAAGAGTAAAACGGCAAAACATGTCCAAATAGGAATGAAGCTGACAGACAGATGCAACTCAGTAAAGATCTCCACGTCAATGCAGTTTGGAAATTTAAATGCATTTTGCGACTCATGCAATCAGAAATCAATTGTTCATTCACCTCAGTAAGACACATTATAAAAGATTTCATTGGTAGAGTGGGAAGTCGCTGCCATTGAGAGTAGCCTCAATGTACTGCTGCCTTTTTACCATTCCATCATTACACGAGAACGTCACTGGGTCCTATTTAATTCTTATCGATTCTGACTTGTTTATTTATGATAGTCCAACCTCACGTATCCTACAGCAGGTAACAGAACCCGAGAGCTACTGTTTATGAATTATATGTAAATAAATAACAATGCATTCACTGTTATTTACTTTTTGAATTATTTAAACGCCTAATTTCCCTAAACTTAAGAGGGATAACTCTGGAGAACACCACCATGTGGCAGAGAACATAATTTTTGCAGTTCTCACAGTTTTTATAGTCGACAATATGCGCTCAACGGCCCATTCATGTGAAACGATTACAAAGTTGAAATACTAAATGCATTTAACTAAATTATATTAAAGCACATGTCAAAGCCTACAGCAGCAGTAAACTTTACTGTAATTCTACCTGGGTGTACTTTCCGCAAATGAAGGCTTAAAATAGCTAAACCGTCACTACGGTAGTGGTCTCCATTTGGAAATAATGCTTTTTTGTCACAAGCTCCAACATGTAGCGCGGCCCTCCTGTAATGCTTCTGACTGCGTCCAAGGTGCACGTAGAGCTTCACCTGGTAGCAAGATGTTAAAGTGAAATATTGTGTGTTAACATGATCTTTTACCAGTCAGCAAGCATTGTGGGTAGCTGTTAATTTCATTCTGCTGTAGTGATTTTTTTTTTTGCAGGACATTGTTTTTCAACAAATCCTCTTCTTATTTCTGCGTGGTGGCAGGCATGTGAACTGGTGCTTGCGCTGGCCTTTCGTGGGCGTGGTTTGCTGATGAGTAAATTCTTCCATGCTTGCCACATCTTTGCTCTGATGTGAATCCTGTTAGGAGTTGGAGCCACAGATATAACCATTTCAAAATCCTCCCACGTAGTTTTCTAATTCAAAACGGCCTCTGTGCTCAATGTTGAATCATATGCAAACTACAGAGAGTTCTTTCTGGCTATTGCAGAGCAGGTACAGAGGCCTCCCAGTAGTACATGGCCTGTAGTAGTAAGGTTACCTTACCAGTTTTTCACAAGGATGCTGCGCTCTAGTAGTTCTGGATTTTTATTTAACATCCCAGTGCATTCTGCTGGGAGAAGAGGCAAACACTGTACATTATGATGGTGTCCACTTCTAGATATAGTGTATATTTTTGTCATGCTTGGAAGTTATTGTTCAAATCAATTTTGGTTAAATGCAATATATATATTTTAAATAACTGATACTTTCAGCTTATTAAATGTTGGTTCTGCGTTACACGCATCTAAAACCTTTGGTAATACACAGACTTCATTAGTAAGAAACTATGCCCGATCTACGATGGCCGCCGCGCTCTGTACAGGCTTTCTACGACAGTTGTTGCGTTTGTCCTTCCTCTGTGTTTATGGTACTGGAGCGGAAAGATCGCGGCTCCCGGCAAACAGTGAATGAGGGACCTGGAATGTGGGTAAATTGTGTCTTATAAGACCCGGGTAGTGATTTCCCATAGCAATTGGTCAGAGGTCTTGATGGAGAGAGGAAAGAAAAAAGGGGAAGGATTTTAGGCGATAATATTCTTGTCTCTTTTTGGAGGACATTATTATTTATCACCAGGCATGGCATTTTACCATCCCTCCTCAAGACGTCAGCCCGGAATCCCTCAAGACTGGGCATTTTTTGAAGGAGCGCATCTGTACAATTGTCTTCTGAAGCGTGAAGGGAGTAGTGACGTTTTTAATACGATTTGCATGGCATTAATTCCTTGGGGCTCCTTGGCCAGGTTATTAATAAATATCCTCTATATCTGGACCAATGCTCTGTTCCCTTGTTGTGATCATTTTTTCTGGCCTCTGTTCCCTGTGTGTGGCTCTGTGTGTGTGTGTGTGACTCTCTGTGTGTGTGACTCTGTGTGTGTGACTCTCTGTGTGTGTGACTCTCTGTGTGTGTGACTCTCTGTGTGTGTGTGACTCTCTGTGTGTGTGTGACTCTGTGTGTGTGTGTGGCTCTCTGTGTTTGTGTGTGTGTGTGGCTCTGTGTGTGTGTGGCTCTGTGTGTGTGTGGCTCTGTGTGTGTGTGGCTCTGTGCGTGTGTGTGTGTGGCTCTGTGTGTGTGGCTCTGTGTGTGTGGATTTCTGTGTTTGTGTGTGGCTCTTTGTGTGTGTGTGGCTCTCTGTGTGTGTGTGGCTCTGTGTGTGTGTGTGTGTGTGTGGCTCTGTGTGTGTGTGTGTGTGTGTGTGGCTCTCTGTGTGTGTGTGTGTGTGGCTCTGTGTGTGTGTGTGTGTGGCTCTGTGTGTGTGTGTGGCTCTGTGTGTGTGTGTGGCTCTGTGTGTGTGTGTGTGGCTCTGTGTGTGTGTGTGTGTGTGTGACTCTGTGTGTGTGGCTCTGTGTGTGTGTGTTGGGCTCTGTGTGTGGCTCTGTGTGTGTGTGTTGGGCTCTGTGTGTGTTGGGCTCTGTGTGTGTTGGGCTCTGTGTGTGTTGGGCTCTGTGTGTGTGTGGTTCTGTGTGTGTGTGTGGCTGTGTGTGTGGCTGTGTGTGTGTGTTGGGCTCTGTGTGTGGCTTTCTGTGTGTGTGTGGGGTTCGGTGTGTGTGGCTCTGTGGCTGGCTGTGTGTGTGTGTGGCTCTGTGTGTGTGTGTGTGTGTGTGTGTGGCTCTGTGTGTGTGGCTCTGTGTGTGTGGCTCTGCGTGTGTGGCTGTGTGTGTGTGTGTTGGGCTCTGTGTGTGGCTCTGTGTGTGTGTATGGCTCTGTGTGTGTGTGTGGCTCATTGTGTGTGTGTGTGTGTGTGGCTCTGTGTGTGTGGCTCTGTGTGTGTGGCTCTGTGTGTGTGTGGCTCTGTGTGGGTAGCTTTTTTTGTAGGTGGCTCTGTGTGAGGGTGGCTCTGTGTGGGTGGCTCTGTGTGTGTGTGGGTGGCTCTAAGTGAATGACTCTGTATGGGAAGCTCTGTGTGTGTGTGTGGGTGGCTCTGTATGTGTATGGCTTTGTGTGTGTGGCTCTGTGTGGGTGCAAATGCAATAGGTCTCGCATTTGCGAGCAATTAAGCTATTGGCATTGTAAATGGCAATGCCATTTATTTATGTTTTGAAAGCCAAAACATAAATAAAAATAATGTTATGAGCAATGCCAATAGCTCTAACTTTAACAATGCCGAGACCATTGCATTGTAAATGCTTGTTTTTATGCTCCAAGCACAATCCAAACGTGGTTATGTATACTTCCTGTTGGTACTACAGTAGTTCACCAGTGTGGCATTCTAAAGGACATTAAAATGCGCCAGAGAACAGAGTATGAAAAATAAACATTTGTAGTAAAAAAAATCATTCATGGGGGAAGGATTTGAGTTTTTTAAAATTGTTTTGGGATCACTTTTACAGGAAACCTATGTCCGAGTTGGATGTGAAACACTGTGTTGTCATCTCTTTCTAAGAGCATGTATTTCCTCGCCAAACCATTTTCAATGTACATCAACATTAAAGAGACCTGCATTACTCCAGGTGGTTCCAATTAGCTTGTCATCTCGTTTCTGTTGATAGGAAACAGCGCAATATAGGACAGGGGGACAGTCTGAGGGCTATTGTGACGTCACTCGTCAGCTGTAGTACATTTTTACAGTGACTTCTTCTTACTGAAAGCGAGTTGGGATGTCAGAGCTTGTTTTTACTATATGTGATAAGCTATCCCCGGTCATGTATTATAAGGATATGCAAGTCACCAATAAGCTCCATGAACATAAAGAGAAAAAAGGCCGAAGGCTTAGTGCCTTAATAAGGTCATGGAAGTCTGAGTCCTTACATATATACATGGGGTACTTTATTCTGAATAATACATAGTCATGCCTTATGAAAGAGGTTGGATGTTTGCAGAAATGAAGAATACAATTTGAATCTGTAATGCAAAATTATACATATAAAAAAGCATTTAGTTACTTGTTGCAAAAATATATTTGAATCAGTTGAATGTGAATCAGATTTTCAAAAAAAAGCTGTAGCTCAGATTGTGTAGAACCATGGAGACAGATTCTGTCTTTCCCATAATTACATAAAGCATGCAAAAAAATAAATAGACATGTCATGAATATCACCTTTCTGCTGATCACTTTTTCTTTTTAGGATAATATATCAGACGAGCAGAAAGCCACGCCCCATTTTTTCTTTTATAAACTGCAGCTGTAATGATTCTACATGACTCCTTTCACCTTGGTTTTGGGCTCTGGCTGCAGGCAGTGTAATGTCAGAATTCAACTGTTATATATAGAATTATAGGAAGGTAGCAGTGAATAACTGTAATGTTTTGTCACCAAGAGGATCTGAGTGATATCAAATATGCAATAAAAGCAAAGTTAGAGTTGTCTGTTGTCAATCAGAACCCTGAAGTGAAAACATAGCCTTAACTCACTTTTTACTCTTCTATAATTTTATCATCTATTCCCCCCCACAAAACAAGAAAACCACTTACCCTTTCTGGCATCTACCTCTCCTCCTTTCTCTTCATACGACGAAGCAGGAAGCACACAGGCTCCTGACTCCCCTAGCCAATCAGGATGCTGCCTTACAGGAGCATTGTGATTGGTCTGAGTGTTGTGGTTCGGCGGTCAGACAGGGAGAGGGAGCCTGGCATGTTCTCCACCCAGTGCACTTGACTGTTAGGCCGGCCCAAAATGGCTGACCAAACCGACATGCACACTTTAGAGTGTGCTCAACACTCCTCCCACTGCTCTCCGGGAAGCACCGCCCAGCCCCACCCAACCTTTATGTTGTAACTTACTTGTTGCCATTCCTCTTCCCTAGATTAGTCTTCCCTATTTCTCAGCCAGGATGAGTGCTGGAATGTGTGATGATGTCATGGAATGCTTGGGTGCTTGGCTATGTGTGGAAGTGTCAGTTGGTGGATGCAGGCTGAGCAGCAGGGAGGCTGCTCCTGGTGGGTATGCTTTCATCTACTTAACTTATTCTACCTAACTTACCCTGGAACTAAGCCTCAATAAAGCTATCCTGTTTTGTATACCTGGCTCATGGACTTTCTATTTACAACATTTTTGGCGACGATTTTAAAAAACCTATGCGTTGAGGAAGGATGGCTGTGATGTGTACTGTGGAACGAAGGAACATACTAGAGAGATCTGCACTACTGAAACCTTAAGGAAAAGGAAAAGGAAACGTTACGGAAACGCCCTGCTCAGCCCCACAAGTTTCCCTTATCAACAGGACAGCCTGCACCCTAGGGCTTTTGACCTTCAACTTCACAGCTGCCTTTGACCAGTACCAACGTTGACTTTCATGGCTTGAATCCTTCATTTACAGAGTCTGCCAAGTCACAAATCTACTCAGCTGCATGAATTAGACACCCACAAAGTCTAGCGTTGCAATGGATGTTAGAAGTAGCGCTTACTTGTGAGGAACAAGAAGTGTTTATCACCGCTCTCTATCTACAGAGGCTGTTTATGTTTATGTTTATGTTTTTGAGATTTTTATTGCGCGCAAATACCCGAGAGTGTCTTTGCGCAGATCGGACTCCTGAGATGAAACTAAAATCATTGATCAAATAACCACGTTTTCAGGAGTTTTCGGAAGATAGTGAGGGTTGGACTGGTTTTGATGGGCAAATGAAGGGAATTCCACAGCCTGGGGGTGGCTACCAAGAAACGCCTGTCTCCCCAGCTGGTGGATCTGGTACGCGGGACAGCAAGAAGGTAGGTGCTAGCAGAACGAAGATATCTTTGTGGGGCATAAATTCGAAAAGCATCTTTAAGGAACCTTGGTCCAGAGTCATGATTGGCTTTGTAGGCAATACAAAGTGCTTTAAATTTTATACGACTCTTAACTCTTAACCAATGCAGATGGCGTATGGCCGTGGAGGTGGAGCGGCGACTGGGGATATCAAGCAGAATTCTGGCCGCTGCATTTGCACAGACTGCAATTTAGATAGAATCTGTTCCTGTGTGCCAAGGAAAAGGGCATTGCCATAGTCCAATTTTGAGAAAACAAGAGTGGTAATCAAGGTTTTCCCTGCTCCTGACGGGAGATATGGCAGCAGTTTTTTGATTTTCCTTAGCTTGAAGAAAGATGAAGAGACCACCGTATTCACATGATGTTTAAACACCAGCTTATCATCGAACACAACGCCGAGGTTTTTGACCTTGGCAACCGGGGTCGGGGGTGGTCCCATTTCACTGGGCCACCAGCTGGAAGACCATTCTGGTGCAAGATTGCCAAAGGTCATAACCTCGGTTTTGTCCGAGTTTAGCTTCAAGCAATTACTTGACATCCACGAACTGATGATCCTCATTCCTTCCTGAAATCTTGCAGCCACAGCTGGTCCATCTTTGTTTATCGCCAACACCAATTGGGTATCATCCGCATAGGTGGTTAAGCGGAGACCCTGTGCTTTAATGACTCTCGCCAAGTCTGCCACATATATATTAAATAATTTGGGGCTTAGCGCAGAGCCCTGTGGCACCCCACACGGGAGGGTAAATGTTGGCGAGTAAAAGGAGCCTAGTTTTACTGCCTGGGTACGATTAGCCAGAAAGGAGGCAATGAGGTCCCTGGCACGGTGGGTCACCCCCAGGGATGTGACACGGTTGATCAAGATGGAATGATCGACCGTGTCAAAGGCGGCGGAGAGATCTAGAAGTACCAGGACCGCTGCCCCGCCCTGGTCCAGTATAGTCCTGATCTCATCTGAGGCCTTTATCAATGCCATCTCAGTCACATGGCCCTTCCTGAAACCAAACTGGGTGTCCTCTAGAAGCTGATGGCAATCGATGACACTCGCCAGCTGTTTATTCATAATGGCTTCGAATATTTTAGCCGGGAAAGGGAGGCAAGAAATCGGTCTATAGTTGACTGAGTCTGAGGGGTCCAGGGAAGGCTTCTTTAGCAAGTGCTTGATGATCGCAGTTTTCCAGATTTCAGGGTATATACCTGTTTGGAAGATGGAATTACACAGGTCTGTGAGAGGGGAAGTAATGACCTCATTTAAGGCGCTCAGGATAGAAGGGGGACATGGATCTAAAGGAGACCCAGATTTAATAGAATTGATTAGCATGCTAATCTGATCTGTCGTAGTCAAATGGAAATTAGGAAAGGCGGAGTGAGAGGGAGGGGGTGAGAAAGATGTTCAGCATGGTCGGAACTCATTGAAGGGGAGAAAGATGAGTAAATGTTCATGACCTTGGTGAGAAAAAAGTTTGCCAGTGTTACAAAGGTCTTGAGATGGTTCATTTATAGGCCCTGTTGGGGGATTGGAGAGAGACTCGACGACTTGAAAAAGCCTTCTAGACGGGTTCTGAGCAGACTCAATCTGATCACAAAAGAAAGCGCTCTGGTGCTTAATGATGGCCTTCTTATATAATGCAAGCGCATCTTTATAAGTTTGTTTATCTGAGATACTGTAATGTTTGCGCCATCGCCTTTCCAAATTCCTACAGCACTGGCGTTGTAGCCGAAGATCCTCCGTGAACCATTGGGCGGAAGACTTAGCCTGGTTGGGGTTGAAGGATTTAGCCGGGGCTCCTTTATTGATGGCGTCCAGAATCCAGTCCTGATATCTATTAGACAACAGGATAGGGTTTAGTGATGGGTCATAGGAGGAATCATCCAGAAATTTGGTCAAGAGAGGAAAATCTATGTTTTTCCAGGCTCTAGTAGTAATGGGGGTACAGGAAATGTGTTGCGGGGGGTTATGATTATGGGCCAGAATGGTAAAGATGATTGCCGAGTGGTCTGACCATACTACCGGAAGAACTGTGGTCAGTGCGATATTAGGGTTATTGGTGAAGAGTCCATAGAGTATGTGTCCTGCCTAATGAGTGGGAGTTGCAACTGTTGGTGTGTTCTGGCAGGCACTACCCCGGAGGTGTGTTTTCCTTTGCAGCAAGCACTTCATGGGTCTGTGCTTGTGAAAGTGCTTTGGGCGGAGCCAGTGACTGGATCAGTGTTTCAAGAGTTTCTTTGGAAGAGCCAGTGTGGATAACCCCTGACAGTAAGTAACTCTGTAAAGTTACCGGCGTGTTTTCAAAAGTGCCTTGTGTATTTAATTTCACCTTTTTGCAATCTTCACTCACAACTGTTGAATACCGTGTACATTCAAAATGTGTCCACGCGGTCCTTACCGTCTTCTTGGTGCCGGGTGGAGGCAGGGGCAATCTTTGATGACGTCCTTCTCCCTTCATTCCTCTTCACTGCCTAGTGATGCCTGCTTGCAGCAACGCGCTGTTGGCCATCCGGCTCAGCCTCACAGACGTGTTGCCATCTTGTGCTTGGAAGTAGCACATCAAGGTTCAAGTTTTCCTTGCTATACTGTGGTGAGGTTGGTCACTGCTAATCACATTTTTTTTAAAGAGATCTTACAATAATATTTCCTCGGAACGTCGTCCTCATGACTGATTTTGTGGCATTTCTTCTTTGTATGCGGATACTCTTTCTACCAAGTGCAACATTCCTCAAGATTGGATTGAATTCCCCGCGAGTCCCTGAGGTTTTGCCTATGCGTTCAAGCCTTTCAGCATGAGCAGGACATTGGAATTTGATGGTAGTTTGTGTGGAGAGTTGAAGGACACAGCAAATCTTTAATTACTTTGCACAATATACGTGAGATGCTACCACAAGAAAGTCACTGCGCTACACTGCGTTGGATGCTAACAGCCATATGGAACTTTGGGTGAGGACCTCAGATGAGAGATCGCTCACCGGAGTAACACACTTCCTATTTGTTCATTTTTGTTGCTACAATACTGTTTTGTGGGGGTGGCTGTGGGATGGATAGTTCTCTTTCATGGGTTGGTGTGTCCCAATTACATTCATAGGGAGATGTGTCCCCTATTACATGGAGGTTGTGAGAGCTGAGTTCCCTCAGTTCAGTTTTTAGGGTGGTGTGTACATACCACTGTGAGGTGGTGGGAGCTGAGTGCCCCAGTTCTGGTTTGATAGAGTGGGGAGTACCCTATTACGGTGAGGTTGTGAGGTGGTGAGTGCCCCAGTTCAGTTTTCTAGGGTGGTGCGTACAATGTTGCATTGAGTTTGTGGGGTGGTGAGTACCCAAGTTCAGTTTTATAGGGTGTACCCTACTGCAGTAAGGTTGTCAGGCGGTGAGTCCCCAGTTCTGTTGTATAGGGAGGTGTCTGCCCTATTACGTTGAGGTTGTGTGCTCTTGAGCGCCCCAGTGTGGTCTGGTGGGTGGTGAGTGCCCAATACGTGAGGCATAGGTTGTTGGTGTTTTGAGCCATGCCCTCGCAATGCTCATTTTTCTTCATTTTCCCTTAGGGAGGGTAATGGGGCCTATTTATGCATGTATGTTTTCGAATGTGTTTTTATATGTATATTTTGGAATGTTCCTTTAATCTTTTCAGATGTAATGTATTTAATTATGTTTATGTGCATAATTTCTGCATTTATTTTCCCTAAGGAAGAGGGATGTGTTATAACTTACTTGTTGCCATTCCTCTTCCCTAGCTATGTCTTCCCTACTGCTCAGCCAGGATGAGTGCTAGAATGTGTGATGATGTCATGGAATGCTTGGGTGCTTGGTTATGTGTGTAAGTGTCAGTTGGTGGATGCAGGCTGAGTAGCAGGAAGGTTACTCCTGGTGGGGCTATGCTTCCATATACCTATCTTCTTCTACCTAACTTACACTGGAGCTAAGCCTGAATAAAGCTATCCTGTTTTGTATACCTGGCTCATGGACTTTCTATTTACAACACTTTACATAGCCAATATTAACAATGTTACTATCATTTTAATTTTCCTGTGGTGCAAAGCTCCTCCTCCTTAGCGGAGGAGCCGCTACTGCTCACAAGTTCTCACGTTTATTGTCTTCAAAGGGAAAAACGTCCAGAAACCCAGAACACACAGACTGAAGCAGATTCATGTAACCCAACACAAATGTTTGTGCAATATTTAGGCCACTGCAGGATACTAAACACATTATGCTGAGAAGAAGTAACATACACCAAAGAATATGACACCTTTAATAAAACGAGAAGAATGGATGCCAATTAAAATGACCCTAAAACATAAACCATCTGTGAATCATTTTAGCTGTCAGTTAAACACAATAATAATCACTACAATATATTGGAAAGAACCCCCAGCCACCCACTTTTCCTGGGGTCTAGTAAAGCAGCCAAGTGAAGGGCAAAAGAGAGCATGAGCGGGTACATAAGAGCCTGTGACATAAGAATGTGATGAAGTAGGAATATGATTGCAACATGTGTCCCGAAAGAGAGAAGGGAAGGTATATAACTTAGATTAACAAGAGGAACAGGGCGCTTTTGTTGATGTGGAGAGCATAGAAAAGATGGTTAAGATTAGCAAACTGCCCAAGCAAGTGAGTGCATAGCGTGCTGTTTTAGGTTGAATGGATAAAACGTGCCCTCAGCATAACTGAAGCCTCCACTTGCATTGGATGATCAAGAATAACTTTGCTAAATTAGCGTTATGCTCAAGTGGAAAAAACTTTTGTGGGTTCACAGTCTGGAGCATAAACGTGTGTTATGGAATCGAACTGTGAGCATTTTGATCCAATGTATTTTTTTCATTTTTCTTTCAGTGCCAGACAATGCAGAAGATGAAGGAGATGCCTTATTACAGTTTACTGCAGAATTTTCCTCAAGGTAAAGCAGGTGGTAAATGAATGCCCTATGTATGCTCCAACTACGTGACTGATGAATTCAAAAGATATTGTTCCATAGATGATGGCAAAGCCGGTTTGCTTAAGGTACAGTGGTATTTAGGTAGTTTGTCTCAAACCCCATCTCAATGCAGAATAAAAGCATAAACAAATATAAGAGCATAAGAGGTTTGAGAACAGATTAAACCTAGATTAGACCAATTGACAGTCACAAAGGTTGATATATAAAGAACACCAAATGCATTTGTTTAAAAATCATATTTATACAAGAAAGATATTTTTTAGGATGCGAAAACAAACCTCCTTACTAGCGCCATTATGTTAATCTTATTCTTAAAACTGTGCCAGAAAACAGACGTTTGAGGTAAGCAGTTTCAGATTGTCGGTGATGTCGTTAAGTGCTCAATTTTATGAACCTGCTGTCCACCTGAAACCTGGGAACGGCCCAGGATTCCCTACTACCTTTTTGCATAACGTATGCAGCAGGAATTCTCGCTGAATATATCTATAATTACGCATGTGGCCTGTATTTTGGGGCTGCAGAAGCTCGGGGGCATCTTTTACAGGTGGCCCAAAATGCGGCAGCCAGGCTACTTCCTTGCCTGCCAAGCCTTTCTTCGACCGCAGCTGCTCTTAAAGCACTGCGTTGGCTGCCTGTTACGAAACTGATTACATTTAAAGCCTTAGTTTGGTTTATAGGGCAGTGCATCTGTCCAGGCTCGGCTATTTTGCTGTAAGATTTGCCCAGTATATTCAATGTAAAGCGCAGTGTTCTGCTTATCTCTCACTTCTGGTAATCCTATGCTTCAAATGTGTTCGAAGGGGCATTAAAGCCTTTTCCTTCCTTACGGCCATGGCACGAAATGAGCTCCCTCGCAAATTGCGCCTGATCTCCTCTGAGTTCAGTTTTCGGGACAAAAAAATGTAAAACTCAAACTGCCTTATTTTCTGGCGGGGCAGTAAGATCTTGGTTTAGGGTTGCGTTTCTGAGCTTTGCCTGTTAGCGCTGGGACACTCCTTGGAGTAACTGCGCACTCTACAAGTCTCTTTCATTCAAAATATGTGTGAGTGTGTATATATATATATATATATATATATATATCAAGCTTTAGATACAGATGTTCTACTTACTCTTACTGGCAAGTGATGGACTCAGATGTTTGCAACTTGTTTTACTTCAAAGAAGTTTGAGTCACAAGACCTACTGTGACTACTCCCTTGCTTCTGAATCCATCAGCACAATGGCGCCGCCTCAGATTGTTTTCTTTCACCATCAGGCTTGGAGGTTCGGGACGCTGCTCCAAAGTCGAAGCGTCACACGCACCTGATTACTTGGTATTTGGTTTTATTTCAGCTTTTGGAGCTTTTTGATACCAGCAACAAAAGAATGGCTTTGCATAAAATTTTTTTTTTTTTAAAGTTTCAGAATAGACTTTTGAAGTCACTCGCATCATAATACGGCCTCCATTCACAGTTCCTTTTCCAGGCTGGTTTATGGTTTTCTCTGAAATGCACCTAGGACTAAGTGCATACTTAATTCCATATCTGTCCTAGGTGCATTGTGAAATATCAGTAGCGGCTCTCCCATGGGGGCGTCACCCCACTGCTTTCTTGCAGTGCGAGAAGGCAGAAACATAAATGGTAAAAACTACCATTTTAAGTTTCTGCCTTCTCGCATGGCGAGAAAGCAGAAGTGCCTGGTTGGGGGTGGGCGGTCCTGCTCGAGGGCACTGGGGCCGACCAAAACAGTCAGTACCCACAACAGTGTGTTAGCCACTCCCCCACTGCCCTCGAGCAGGACCGCCCACTCTCCCTTTTACTCTATGTAGGATGCTGCATGCAGCAGCCTACATAGAGAAAATGGCCCGGGTGGGGCGCCCCCCGCTGCGCCTTGCCAATCACAACTCTGCCATTGCAGCGTTGTGATTGGCAGAGGGGAGGGAGGGTGACTGTCTTTCTTTGATGACGATGCTGCAGGAATTGGAAAATGCAGCCGGCCGGAACGGGAGTCATGACGCGTGACGATAAGTTTTATTTTTTATTTTTCTTTAATAAAACCCTTACCGCATCCCCCCCCACCCGCCCCCCCCCCCCGCGACGACCCCAGTTCCACCCCCCACCCCCCCGTCATGCCGGCCGGGCCGCAACTGCATTAATGGTGGTGTAGTTCCTTAGAAGAGGGGCCAAGCAATCAGTTGCATTTGTACCATTCAAGGTCATGACGTGCCACAGGTTTTAATTTACAGCGGATGGAAAACCAGATGCCCAAGGTTTTAAAATGTATATTTGTATTGTTCTTCGATTAACATGGATCACAGGTCAGGCAGGACAGTCTGGGAGGTGAGTGTCTTCTCCGGGGGAGTGATTTCAACTTTTAACGAGGTTGCACGTGAGGTGGGATTTTTTTTTTGTGTGTGTGAGGTGTGATGAAGGTACGTGCTCGCCTGGTGTCAGAGGAGAGAGCCAGTGGTGCCTTATGGTAAGGGCAAGAGAGATAAAGGTGTCTACTGTCCATTGTCACTTGAGTGAGATGATCAGATCACTATCTCTGGGGGCAGGGGGCATAGTTTATAAGCGAATTATCTTCAATGAATGGGAAAGAATGCCACTGCGTCGTCGTTATTATGCAACATCTCTCTTTACTGTGGATGCTGTTTTGTCATTATAGAAGGTGGTGTGTTGTAAATACTGCATAGGGCTAAGGACTATAAAGATGTGTGTAACAATATCCAGGTTGCCAGCTTGGTATCTTTAGAACAGCTGGTAAATCATATGAGGTTTTTGGCAAGAGCTGTGTTAGTGGTACATCAATTAAAAGAGAAAGAGTGTGCCGATTCATGTGATTATTGTATGTGGCTATAACCATCCGGTAGTGATTTCAAGATAGTCTGACATGAAAAAGCACATGCGGCACGTGCCGCACTTACCGGTACATCAAGAGGAAAGAAAAAACGGGAGCGGGCAATATCTTATTAGATTTGATCTGTCATGAGGAGTGTGTCTAAGACTCAGTGCCTGCCATGCCGACTGGTGATACTCGCCTAACAAGTTTTCTATAGCTGTGACATACCTGCGTGCTGGCGCAGCACCATTGCTCTGAATTAACTACAGAGCGTGTGCCTTTTGATGAACTGAACATATTACATTTGTATTACAAGTTGTCATCAGGCTCCTCTCACAGGAAGGGGTACTTTTTAAGAGCATTGTTGTTATACTGTGTTATATCCCTGTAGTGATGCGTTCTCATTTCTAGAATCATCTACTGACCTATTGCTTTATTGTGCTCAGTGTCTGCTGGCAAGAGGCTTGGCAGGGGATGAATAGGTGGATGAGTGAATGGGAGAGTCTCTAGAGAAGGATGGATGAATGAACAGATGAATGCAGAGGATATAAAAACATGAATTAATGGGGGGGGGGATGATTGTGTGAATGATGTATGTTCTAAGCGTCCTTATGTCGGCTGGACT
Organism: Lissotriton vulgaris; assembly: GCF_964263255.1. NCBI lineage: Eukaryota > Metazoa > Chordata > Amphibia > Caudata > Salamandridae > Lissotriton > Lissotriton vulgaris. Next base: position 362,724,262 of record NC_141685.1, on the reverse strand, counting down.
CGCTTGCAACAGTAAAATTCATGCCCAGCTTTTACTCCCCACCTCTTTGAAATGTGACCAGCCGCCATTGGAAATACTTTTCGACCCATCACCACAAAGTCTGCAATCTCTGCTACCTCCCCAAGTACAGAGAATCGTCTTGCGATGCCTGCCTCACTTTCCTCAGCTAGAATTCACTGACACAGGAGAGAGAAAAATGTGGGTTTATTACAAGATGCAGCAGAGAGTTATCGCCCCAACATTTTTGGTGCAGAAGATATACTAGGCTCTCTGGAGGAAGAGGCCACCCCTCTGCACATCACCTGGGGCCAGGAGCATGAAGAAGGCAGGAAGAACTCAAGGCCCACTTCTACGAGACCTTCGACATCAAGGGAAGAGATTGTATTCCTTGAGACAGCACCACAGCAGGCATTAGTTTCGGGACTGAAGAATAAAGTTATGCCACACACTGCGGTGCGCCTCTAGGTCAGTCTTGAGCCCGCATGCATTCAACAGCCAAGGTAGTGCAGCACTCCTGAGGGGATCTGGCATCAATTTCAGAGCTGAGCCAGAAGAGGACTAAGGTCCTCACCAACAGATGATGTCTCGGTGTCAAGCAAAGCCATGGGCAAAGACACTCATATTGATCCTTCACCAGCTCATTACTTGCCAACTAAAAGCCTTACACAGCATTTAGCCATATCCTCCCTTGGTGCAGGAGCCACTGCCTTTGACAGCTCCACAACCACCTCAGACTCATGCTGTTGACAAGCCCCTGTCAGGGCTGAATCAACGCCAAAGAGTTAACACCTAAAGATCCTCACTAACACCAAGGTCAAACACCTCAAATGGGTCAAACTTTGAAAGACTGGATGGTGTCAATTATGAAAAGCATAAAATGCTTTTCATTCGCCCAGAGACTGACAATACTCGCCATACCTCTGGCTCCAGGAGTCCTCTCCATTCTAAAAAGGAGGCGCCTATCTTTTGAGGAAGAATCCCAGTCTCCTCCACCTGAAATACTCTGATGTAGGCAGTCCCTACTACCCACAGGGCACAGGCAAAGAGCATATGAGGCCACAGGAGGGTATGGGGTGATCCTTGGGAGGATTATATGCTTGATTGACAGGATGGCCCGGACTTTGAGCCCACCCTGTTAAGCAGTCTCCACCAGATGATGCTACTGGGTATCATACAGCAATACAGTGGTCTGCTGAACACCACTAGGTCAAGCGCCATACTGTAGAGTACAAGGATGACTTCCTCCCGGAAATATCCAAAACAGAGTAGTCCGTTGGTTACCTTCTCCTTATCAATGGTATATTAAAATCACCAGTGATGCCATTAATTATTCATTTAAGGTCTGGATTGTAAGCCCCGGAACAAAAAGTAAAAACCTGCCCTAGAAAGATCCGCCTTATATTTGAAGGGACACTAAACTGGCTTCAGTAGTAGTACACGCTGCCAGTAAGATTGCTTCTACCCAAGCCACAGGGGTTACTCCTCCCCTGATAAAGCATCAAAGAAATGTGATGCTGCAGGCTGCAAGCATAAGAATGGCATTTGAGGCCTCCTCTCCAGGTACGATTGGTTTCACTGGGAGGCCATGGAGAAGGCCATAAAGCATCTTTCTGAGGCTCCCTAAAAGAGGGGACATGAGCTCGTTGCTGAGGGATAACCGTTAGCAACACCAGTTTACCTTGTGTCCTAGATGTTGCAAGTACAGCAGTTACCGGGATCAATACTAGTGTCTGTTCGCTTTCGCAGGCATGCTTGGCGTAGGGTGTAGAGGTTTAGGCGAGAGGTGCAACAGAACTTCATTAATATGCCTTTTGAGGGCAAGCAGGTTTTTGACTGTCAGATTGATTTGCAGATCGAGAAAATCAAAAAGGATTCGTGGTTTACAGTCCTCTTAACCAAAGCCTGTTGCCTGCCAGCAGCACCCCAGGGGAGGTTACAGGAAAGGGGTTCAACTGCTTTTTCAAGACCCCCAACAGAGTAAGTGCTTTCAAAGAGAGGCCTGCAGAGGAAACGAATGGGGGAGAGGTAAAGGTAGTCCTGCAAAGGGCTCCTTTGCTACAAAAAGCGTCTCCCCTTCTCTCTCCCCTCCCACACCACACCTGTCAGGGGAAGAATAATGCACTTCCTGTCACACTAGGAGAGCATTCAGTGGGTCCTCTCCATTGCGCAGGAAGGGTGCTGACTCGAATTTCCACTCCCGCCCCCCTCCCCCCCCCTCTCCCCCCCTTTCCCACCCCCACCCCCCTGTCCCATCCCACACTGCCAGCATGTACAAACTTGAGACCACCTCTATTTCCTGGAGGAAGAGGTGCCGGCTCTCCTAGCAAAGCGCACCAAAGGACACATTCCAGTACACTTGGGCGGGGCAGGGATGTCTTTACTGTAATTTCTTATGCCCAAAAAGAGGGCTCACTACGGCTGATCCTGGGCTTCTGACCATTAAACAGGTTCAGCTCCTCCGAACACATTCACATGGTCATGTTACAAGATGTCCTTCCCTTCCTACACCAAGGTGACTTGGTGGCATCGCTGGATCTGAAAGATGCTTAGTTTCACATCCCGGTACACCCAGCACACTACCACTACTTTTGTTTTGTGGTAAGTTTAAAACTCTACCAGTTCAAGGTTGTGCCCTTTGGGTTACTTACAGCCACCAGGAGTATTTACAAAGTGTCTGGTGGTTGTAGCAGCCCATCAGTACAGAAACACTGTTTCTGTACTTAGGCAACTGGCTGATAAAGAGCAGCAGCAACAACCAACGCTTCCCACTTGCAACCAACGCTTCCCACTTACTCACCTAGCAGGGTCTCTACGGCATAAAGTACGTTTTTGCATGCATGAGAAAAAGGTTTATCTCCATCCCCAACAAATTCTGCCCTTCTTAGGATCAGTCCTCAATGTGGAGACAGGCAAATCCTACCCCATCCAACAGAGGGGGATAGCATTCCAACAGCTGCTGCCTCTTTTTAAGACACACCGTCCCATCACTGTCCACAATGTAATGAAACTGAATAAGGATGGCTTCTTGCATTGCAATTGCATCACACGATAGATTACATCTGTGCCTATTACAAGAGTGCTTCTCACAACCATTTCACAAGTGGGAAGGCAATGCTTGGATCTATTTTAGGTAACAGCGAGGGCTTAGCATTCTCTCTGTTAGAGAAACAGCAATAACCTATTGCTCGACAGGCCCTTTTTAGACCTCCTCCCACAGTTGACCAGTATTACAGATGTTTCTCTTGTGGGATAGTATGACAATACAGGACATCTGGGCTCCACAGCACAAGGTCAGCAACATCAATGGCCTGGAAATGCTAGCCATGAGGTTTGTCCTCAAAGCATTTCTACCACTCTAAAGAGGTAAAACAGTACTATTAAAAAGACAGACAACATGATGTCCATGTTCTGCATCGGAAAGGGGGTAAAGAAACCCACTCGCCCTCTCCTCCCAGCTCTCTCAACTGGCACTGGTGATTTGACATGGGGCATCTCGCCACAGCAATGCCATGTTTGCGGACCATCTACTATGGTATCAAATGATAGTGGACCTGCTTAACAAGGCGCATCCAAAAGTCCACGAGTGGGAACTCCATTCGCAAGTTCTCCACAAATAGTTCTAACACTGCACAATTATGACAATAGCTCTGTTCACTGCTCCTCAAAATGCGAAATACCAAGACTTCACTGCTCACTGCCAGGTACCTGCATCCACAATCCCAGGGCACTGTTCTATGAATTAATTGTTAAGGGATATGTGCCTACGAATCTCCACCTCTCATATTGTATGTCACGAGGAAGATGAGGCACATGTCCATGACGCTAATCTTAGTCCTGTCAACCTGGACAAGACAGCACTGGTACTCAATGCTTGGTTACCTTAACCTCCCACAGGATTGCATTGCTCTTCTATGAGAGGCCAGGAAACCCACACAGCTAACTGGAAAAGGTTTGTACACTACTGAATTTCTAATTGGACCCTTTGCAGTCCCTGTGCCGGAGATTTTTTCCTACCTTCTACATCGTTATAAGGTGGGCATAGCTTACAATTACTTACTACCAATGTCAATCTGCAGTTGCAGCCGTGGTCCTATACAGACAGCATTCATCTGTTTTCAGGGTCCCTGCCATTAAAGTGAAACACAAATTATAGCCTGGTCCCTCTTTCGAGCCTCTGCACTCACGTGTCTTACAATTCTTATCTTGGAAAGTGAACTTCATGATATCAGTCCCCCCACTCAACTGTAATAGTGAGCTCCCAGCTCTTACGATACAGGAACTATTCATTCAGGTAAATATAGATAATATAGTTCTATGCACTAACTCTAAATTTCTGCCTACGGTGTACCCTTATTCCACATCAACCAAACGATTGAGCTACTTGTGTTTTCCACACAGCCAATATTGGTAGCTGAAAGGGTGCTATATACTCTTGATGTTAAGAGAGCGCTCTTGTATTATACTGATAGAACTAAACACATAAGAAAATTCAATCAAATTGTTGTTGTCTTTACCAAACCCCAGAAGGAGTGTGCTTTTCCAAAGCTGGCATTGCTAGGTGGATAGTTAAATGTATTCAAATCTGCTATGCACAAGCCATGCACACACTACTTGTGCTGCCAGAGGCATATCCTACACATGAAAACTGAGCCACACTAGCCTTTTTAGACAATATCAGTCTCTTGGATATCTGTAAGGTTGTTACTTGGTCAACGCCACACTTGCCATTAGCAACACCAATATGTAGTCCTATTAGCGCGCCAACGAGCTCTAGTTTGCAAAGCGTTCTTAAGGACACTTTTTCCAATCATCTGCTAGCTAGCCACTGCTTTGGAGATGGACTGCTTTACAATGCAGGGCATATGCATCTACATCCACACATGCTCACATGCTACGAATGCAAACGGTTACTCTGTAACTGAATGTTCGTAGCATGTAGTGCTGTAGAGTCAGATGTGCCTGTCTTCCGCCCTTGAATCTAGTGACGATCACATGTTTTCAATGTCTTTACTCCAATCTGCCCCACTTCACTCTACCCCAGTCTGCCCCACTCTGCTCTACCTCCGTTATCACACTCAATTCCACTCAATCCAATCCACTTCAGTCTACCACATGCTACTCAAGTATTCCCCACTCCAGCCTAATCTAACCCACTTCACCCGAAACCAACCCACTCTGATCTACCCTAACCTATGCCAGCTCAAACTACCCTACTTCAGTCTACCCCATCCAAGCCTCCCCAGTCTACTTCACTCTACTCCAACCTACCCCACCATAACCCAATCTACCAGGCACCACTCTATCCAACTCCACTCCAATCTACCCCACTCCAAGCTTATCCCACTCCTATCTATCAGTTTGACTCAATCTACCCTACTCTACTCCAGTTTACCCCACTTCACTCCAATATACCCTACCATAATCCCCCCAATTTACCACACTATGTTTAAGAATGAAAGAATCAGAAAGTTATTTGTAGTGCACAACGCGACCCATATTCATCAAGGATACAAACATTTGCGCTGCATCATTAGAAAGGTATATAAAGAGTGTCCTTCTTGTTTTACCCATATTATAGGCAGTGAGTCGAATGCCCAGCCCTTTACTCTCAATTAATGATGGTGCTGAAGATATTGTATTACACATCTACCAGAATGTGAGACCTCAATAGTCGCTGAATATACCCTGTACAAATGCCAACATAACCTTTGTTTTAGCCTAAAGACTTGAATATATCTTCTAGTTTTTTCAAGTGGACTTGTTTTTTTTGTTCTATTATTTTTTGTGCACTTTGTTTTAAGAATCTGGCACTATATAGTGTAAACCTTAGACCCACCCCTTGTGATGCAGAATCATAGATAAGCTGAGCACATCATACCTTATTCAACCTCGCCATTACATTTTCATGCAACTATCCTTTCTTATATCTTATATTCAACATGATAAAATCAGTCTAGATTTAAGTGGCAAATGCATTTTGTGTGACTGAGATCCAAAATTCTAGGTTAAGTAATGGAAACGACCTTTGCAAGTATGGCTTTCTCATGGTCTGTTTTCTTTCGACAGATATGGTGAATGCCATCCCGTGTTCTTCATTGGAACGTTAGATGCTGCCTTACAGGAAGCCTTCTTTGGGAGAGCCAGAGATGTGAGTATCTTTCTGAGGTATCTCAACAAAGAAGTGCCAAAGGAACTTATTTAGCTGATATTCCCTTGGTACTTCTTTCTCAGTGCAAGCATTTGCTGTAATGTGCTGGTGAACACAGCATACTCATGCTGAAAGTCTTCCTTTCTCTTACTACTGAAATCATTAATTTGAAAAAATGTAAAATATGTAATCATTGTTTACTATATAACAACTGAGAAACCTTACTTAGTCTGGACTCCTTTTCTGCCATGCTCGTTTTACAGTGAAGTGCTTAAGGGGCAGGCAGAGCTGAAGTTGCTATACTTTAAGCATTGTACAACTAAACCTTGTGATTAGCGGATTGTAGTTCCTGTGGGCTGTAAACACATAGAATTTTTTGACGCTCCAATAAATGCAGTGACTATACATCCACATGCTTGCGTGTCTCATGGTAGCCGCTGACATGCTACTGTGTGCCATGAATACACTCGCTATATATTTGCTGGCGGTTCATTTGATTACTGTGGCTGAATAAATAAGTGAGTTGGATGTACAAGACAGTCTGTAGAACAACCTACCTTCAGGCGCTAGTTACCTTTTTAACGGGGAGGAGGATCAATTTCTTACAATTGGTAAGACAACCTGCAGCACCATTAGTGGACAATTAATAGATCTTTTGTGGACATAGGTCTCGAGGTGATAAGTTTTATAATGTGTGCTCTTCTTTGTAATGAATTTAATGGAAATAGAATAGCAAACAATCTATTTTAAAGTTTGCCAATTAATCGACAGCTAGACACAGATTTGGTGTAAAGCCTTTTCAGCTTTGTTCTGGCTCATGCCCCCTAGCACTAAACTGGCGTGGGACCTTCTAGCTGGCTTTGTAGCTGATCATATTAATAGTAGATACTTGTTAAATCAGTAGTTTTAATGGATACATCTTCCTGAAGATTCTTCATATTTATACTCCAGACAGCAGACTAGATCTGGAAACTTTTCCCCTAGCAGCAACTTTCCAGCCTCACCAAAAGACTCAATGCGGCATCCGCCACAATTCTCCCTCACCAGATGTGACATGCTGGTGTCTGTTCCTTTTTTTCCCATGCCTCATCAAAGCGGTTTCAGAGATTTTCCCAGTTCTTTGTCTAAATTACTCCGCTTTCAAGAGCAACTAGGTCATATATCTCCTGGTATTTCACGGATCTGAAAGAGACACGTTAGTGATAGATTCCTTACCTTAGAATATCCCCAGGCGTCAGACTGGATCCGGAAATTTTTGCGTAGCAATACCCCTGCGCGCTGGTAGGCGTCGTCTGCGGCTCCGCGTCCGTCGTCGGCGTCGTGAGCGCCGGGATGACGTCATCGGAGTATATAGACGGCGCCCATGCGCGCTGACGTCAGTTCTTCTTTTTTCCGCGCCAGCTAGCGCAGATCCGGAAGAAGCTCTACCCCCAGTCACTTTTTGACTGAAAACTTTTTCGATCTTTTTGATCCTCTCTTTAGTCGATCCTCGACTATCGGTGCCAGGGATGCCCGGGTTCAAGCCTTGCTCGAAGTGCGGCCGACTCATGTCGGTCACGGACCCCCATCGCCGGTGCCTGAAGTGCTTAGGCCTCGACCACGACGATCGGACCTGCTCCGACTGCCGGGCCCTGACGTCGAAGGCTAGGCGGGAGCGGTCCCGCAAGCGTCTCGAGCTGAGGCAGTCGGCCCCGCGCCGCTCCAGGTCCCGGTCCCGGTCCCACGGGAGGTCGAGGGATAGGTCGCGAGGTCGGAGTCATCGACGTTCCGGCAGTGGACACCGATCGTCTGGTTCCAAGTCCTCAGGTAAGAGGCATGAGAGGTCGGAGCGACACCATCGTTCCTCCGACCCGCCCCGTCGCTCGCACGATGCGACCGGGGACTCGGGCGACACCGCCCACGCGGCTCCGCGGGAGTCGCAAGCGTCGCCGCCTGCCCCACACCTTCGGGTCCCTGGGCACGGCGCGTCGCAGGAGGAGGTCGAGAGGTACCTCATGGCCATGAGGGCCCTCCCTCCTCAGTCGGTTCCCGTGGCGCCTTCGGGCCGATCGGCTCCGTCTGGAGGTCCTTCCGGGTCGGGCGCTTCGGCCCCGACGACGTCGGGTGCTTCGGGCCCGGCGCCGCTGGCGACTTCGGTCCCGGCGCCGCGCGACCTCGCTGGATCCGGCCCCGGATCCGGGACCCCGCCGGTCGACCTTACGACCTCGCCGGCGCCGTCCCTTCAGGTGTCGTCCCCGGCAGCCGATGTGGTTGCCGACCCCAATGCTTCCTACGGTCCTGCTCAGGAGTCGGAGGGGCGCCGCTGGGCGCCGATTCCGTCGGCCTTCGGAGAGTTCTATCTCCACGAGGAGGCCCTGGCTGTTAATCCTGGTCTTCAGGAGCCGGGTGACGAGGAGCAATGGGAGGGGTCCGAGGACCCTCTGGCACGTGATTGCCAGTCACATCAGGACTGGACATATGAGCTTGGGGAGGCCAGTGGTATTGACACCTCGCCAGACACTGGATTTACGTCGCCCCCGACTGTGGCTTCGGAGGCGGGTTCTGCTTACAGTGTAGTGTTGACGAAGGCAGCTAAGGCCTTAAACCTTCAGCTCCCCGTCACGGCCGTGAGGACTAATCTCCTCACTGAGGTCCTCAAACAGCAGTCCGGCTCCGCGGAGCCCCTCCTGCCATTCAACGAGGCCTTGTGTGACGTTCTTCTGGGCACTTGGTCCAAGCCCGCCACAGGCCCCCCTGTGGACAGGAACGTGGCCAGACGCTACCGCCCGGCACCGGGCGACCCTTGCTTTTTGTCCACCCACCCCACCCCCGAGAGTCTGGTCATCCAGGCCTCCAACTCCCAGACCGCATTCCCGTCGGCCCCGCCCGACAGGGAATCCAAGAGATATGAGCAGTTCGGGAAGAAGGTCTTCTCGTCTGTGAGCCTAGGGCTACGGTCAGTAAACACCAACTGTCTCTTGGGCCGCTACACCCACACTCTGTGGGACACGGTGGCGGAGGTGCTGCCACAATGCCCTGAGGAGGTCAGGGCTAGACTCAGCCAAACCCTTGCGGACGGCCGAGATGCAGCACGTTTTTCTATCCGGTGTGGGCTGGATACCACGGACTCACTGGGCAGGGCGATGGCAACGACGGTGGCGGTTCGACGCCACGCCTGGTTGAGGTCCGCCAACTTCTCGGCCGATGTCCAGGCCACCCTCCTGGACATGCCGTTTGATGGCCGTCGCCTCTTCGGCGACAAGGCAGACCATGCGCTGGAGCGTTTCAAGGACTCCAGGGCCACGGCCAAGTCCTTGGGCCTTACGGCTCCACGCCAGCAATCGGGTGCCTTTCGCTCCTTTCGTGGCCACGGAAGGGGCGCCCCACCACGTACCGTCAGCCACGCGCCGCAGAATGTACAGCAACGCGGTGGCGGACGTGGGAACCGCCGTGGCGGTGGTCGGGGACAGCGGCGAGCCCAGTCCACACCTCCCTCAGCAGCCCCTGCCTCAAAACCTTCCTAGTCCGAGTTTTCAGGCCCATGTGACGCCTGTGGGAGGCAGGGTTCGCCATCACCTCTCCCACTGGCATACAGTCACTTCGGACAGGTGGGTGCTGCAAATTGTCCGAAGGGGTTTCTCCCTCCCCTTCGAGTCTTCCCCTCCATCCATGCCACCTCTATGCCACCGTGTGTCGGGGGATCACTTGCGACTTCTGCAAGAGGAAGTTTCGGCCCTCTTGGCCAAGAGGGCCATCGAGCGCGTTCCTGGGCCAGAAGTAGGACGTGGCTGTTACTCCCACTACTTTCTGGTACCCAAGAAGGGCAAAGGGGGCCTACGCCCTATCTTGGATCTGCGGAACGTCAACGGCTTCCTCCGTACGGAGAAGTTCAAGATGCTCACTTTGGCTCAGGTCCTGGCTGCCCTGGACCCAGGAGACTGGATGGTAGCGTTGGACTTGCAGGACGCCTATTTCCACATCCCCGTCCTGCCGGCCCACCCGCGTTACCTGCGGTTCACGGTAGGCCACGAGCACTTTCAGTTTACCGTGCTCCCCTTCGGCCTTACCAGCGCCCCACGGGTGTTCACGAAGGTGATGGCGGTGGTCGCAGCCCATCTGCGCAGGCAAGGGGTGTCAGTCTTCCCCTACCTCGACGACTGGTTGTTGAAGGCGGGCTCGCCCCAGACAGTCGTCAGCCACCTCCAGACTACGGCCGACCTCCTGCACTTGCTGGGGTTCTCCATCAATGTGCCGAAGTCACACCTGTGTCCCTCTCAAAAGCTCCTCTTCATCGGAGCGGTTCTCGACTCTGCGCAGTTTCGGGTTTACCCACCCGAACAGCGGGTTCGGGATATTCAGGCTCTGATTCCTGTCTTCAGGCCGTTATCCCGGGTCTCGGTCAGGTTGACGCTGCGGCTTCTGGGGCTGATGGCCTCCTGCATCCTTCTGGTGCGTCACGCCAGGTGGCGGATGCGGGCTCTGCAGTGGGACCTGAAGTTTCAGTGGGCCCAGCATCAGGGCAACCTGTCCGATCATGTCCTGATCTCGGAGGGCACTGCGAAGCAACTGCAGTGGTGGCTCACGGACCGCGACTGGGTCAGTGGCAGACCCCTCTCCCTACCCCAGCCGGAGCACGTAGTTGTGACGGACGCGTCCCTCCAAGGCTGGGGAGGCCACATGGGAGAGGCGGAGATCAGAGGCCTCTGGTCTCCGGCGGAGTCCCGGCTCCATATCAACCTTCTGGAGCTGCGGGCGATTCGTCTAGCACTGAAGGCATTCCTCCCCTCTGTCCGAGGGAGCGTAGTGCAAGTGTTCACCGACAACACCACCGCCATGTGGTACTGCAACAAACAGGGCGGTGTGGGGTCGTGGACCCTTTGCCAGGAGGCTCTGCGCCTCTGGCAGTGGCTGGAACATCAGGGCGTGACCCTGGTGGTTCAACACCTGGCAGGCTCTCTGAATGCCAGGGCGGACGAACTCAGCCGCCGGTGCATGATGGATCACGAATGGCGTCTGAACTCGGATGTGGCGCGAGGTCTCTTTCGACAGTGGGGAGAGCCTTGGTTAGATCTATTCGCCACAGAAGAGAACGCGCAATGTCAGCAGTTCTGCGCGTTGGAGTTTCCAAGGCGGCACTCGCTCGGAGACGCTTTTCGTCGCGAGTGGAGCTGCGGTCTGTTGTACGCCTTTCCGCCTATACCACTTCTGCCCAGAGTGCTGAAGAAGATCAGGCGCGACCGGGCCCAGGTCGTCCTTGTGGCTCCGGACTGGGCACGAAGGTACTGGTATCCCGAGCTACTCAGCATGTCAGTCGATCCCCCGATTCGTCTGCCTCTTCGGGAGGACCTTCTGTCGCAGCAGCAGGGGACGGTCCTGCACCCGAACCTGTCCAGTCTCCACCTACAAGCTTGGAGATTGAGCGGCGGCAGTTGAGGCCATTTGACTTGCCTCCCGAAGTCTGTGATATCATTCTGGCAGCCAGGCGTCCCTCCACAAAGTCGGTATACGCCTGCCGGTGGAACAGATTTGTGGCATGGTGCACAGCAAAGGCTGTGGATCCTCTCTCTGCACCCCTTTCGGAAGTGCTGCTCTTTCTTCTTTCCCTTGCCCAGCAGGGCTCTGCTCTGGGCACTCTTAAAGGGTACCTTTCTGCTCTATCAGCCTTCTTGAGGCTACCAGATCAGCCTTCTTTATTCAAGTCCCCTATTGTAAGCAGATTTCTGAAGGGCATCACGCACATGTTCCCTCCTGTTCCCTTCGTGATGCCCCAGTGGGACTTGAATCTTGTTCTCACCTATCTGATGTGTGCTCCCTTTGAGCCACTTCATAACTGTCCTCTTCGTCTCCTTACTCTAAAGACGGCATTCCTGGTTGCCATCACCTCTGCCAGGAGAGTGAGTGAGCTCCAGGCTCTTTCTTCTTCTCCACCTTTCCTGTCTGTTCATCCTGACAAGGTGGTGTTACGTACACGACCTTCCTTTCTGCCCAAGGTTGTCACGGCCTTCCACATCGGGCAGTCCATCACCTTGCCCACCTTCTTTCCGCCTCCGCATCCCTCGAAAGAGGAGGAGAGGCTCCACCGTCTGGATCCAAAACGTGCGCTCTCCTACTACCTAGACCGCACTCGCCAATTCCGGGTGGATGACCAACTCTTCGTTGGTTACGTGGGCGCGAAGAAGGGAAAGGCTGTACACAAGAGGACCATCTCCAGGTGGATCATCTTGTGCATCCAAGCATGCTACTCCATGGCGAGGAAGGAGCCCCCGGCTGGATTGCGGGCTCACTCCACTCGGGCCACGGCAACGACAACTGCCCTGGGCCGCGGTGTCCCCCTGCAGGACATCTGTCAGGCAGCCACGTGGGCCTCGCTGCACACGTTTGCAAGACACTACTGCCTGGACAGTCAAGTCCGGAGGGATGGCTTCTTTGGCCGTTCCGTCCTCCAGGACTTTCTGGTGTGATATTGGTTCGCAGACCCACCACCGGGGTTGGTATTGCTGGGGTATCTATTCTAAGGTAAGGAATCTATCACTAACGTGTCTCTTTCAGATGCACAAGTTACTACTTGTGTAACGATATATCTGTAAGAGACATTAGTTAGTGATAGATTCCTTACCGCCCTCCCATCCTCCCCGTTCTGCGAACCGATATTTAGGGTTAAGGTCATTCCCTTTCAGGGCCCTAGTTTCATGGCACCAGTGTTAGTTCTATCATGGCTCTGCGTATCTGGCGCGGAAAAGCTGTGTTATCAGAACTGACGTCAGCGCGCATGGGCGCCGTCTATATACTCCGATGACGTCATCCCGGCGCTCACGACGCCGACGACGGACGCGGAGCCGCAGACGACGCCTACCAGCGCGCAGGGGTATTGCTACGCAAAAATTTCCGGATCCAGTCTGACGCCTGGGGATATTCTAAGGTAAGGAATCTATCACTAACTAATGTCTCTTACAGATATATCGTTACACAAGTAGTAACTTGTGCTTTAAGCCCTGTAGTAGACGCCATAAGATGTTCTTGCTGAACCCATATGACATCTGCATGTGAAACCTGAATCTGCTAAGTTGCTATGTGCCTCACCATTTTGTGACTGCAGCGTCCATTTCACCTCTGTTTCACTGACCACGTACATGTCGACCTGCACCTCGAACTGACCTTTTAACCGCACCCATGCTAAAATGTGCCAGGAATGTTGAGATGGCGGATGAACAAGAGGCAGGTGATATGCCTAAGGCTTAGACTGCCCCATTCCTGCATCAAGCTCCGTGACAAAGGGCAGGTGATCTGTATCTCCATCTCCGCAGGCTATATGGACTTTCTGCGTTCCTTCTCTTGCGAGGGAAGTGTCCACATCCTATAAAGGATGCTGCGTGCTCCTTGCAAGTCGAACTGTCTCCCTTTACCTACCTCCAGTGGGTCACGGACACTATTCCATCTCTAGAGATTCCTGTGTGAGATTCAATAAACATGTGTTTCTTCACTCCCAGTGGTGTGGTCTCCCATTTTTTAACGTACTTTGAGGAAGCTGTGGACTTGGGTGTTCCCTGCACCACTGGTTGGTCTTCCTTTAAGACCCACTGGTTCTTCAGTTGGCGCATCAACACGGGGCTCCATCAGAGACTCGGTGGTCTCAGCTTGACGACCCGGAGAGGAGGGGGAGATCGGTAACTGAGGAGTGCACCTGCGGAAAGCAGGTGCACTCCTCAGCCAACGTCGCCTGTATCTCCGCAGCCAACGTCGCCTGTATCTCCTTCCCTCGACGGTGTCTTCGACTACAGAGGCCCCGCTCCTGACTGGAATCCCTCTCTGGTCCGTCTAGTCTGTCTGGAAAATAAGGAGGAGAACCACCTGGGAGCGGAGAAACACATCGGGTATTCTGGTAGGGTCGCTTCAAGCGACATAAAAAGAATTCTTATACCGATTTGGTTATGTATGCATCTGTCTGTTTTTCTGTTTTAGTTAATAGTTTCTGATTCGATCTTTGCAAAGACCGAAGGACAGGTAATGTGTTCCTGATTGGAAACTGTCTGGTTTCTGAGAGAAATATTATTTAAGTACTGTAAACATGCCTGTTGTTAGTAAATTATGTAAACTCTGTTGTTGTTGCTCGAACAGTCAGGATATATTAGAAGAACGTCAGTCAGCCCCTCCAGAGGGGACCAATAAACAAAGAAATGTACATCAAATATGGTATTTCCTGTATAATTTCTACTAAATTGTGGCGGAAATACACTAAAAAGAATGATGAATTACAATGGCCCGAATTTGGTTCTTTTGAGGTACCTAAACTTACATATTTGGAAGAGCAGTTGCATAAACGGAAGGTGCGAACAAGTATGTTTGATTCCTTTGCTCTATGGCGGATAGAAATTAATGAAAGAAAGAGAAGAGCTCAAGCTAGAGAAAATAAGACACTCAGAAAACTTGCTCAGCAAGAATGCGCAGCCCTTAGAGGACGAGAGATAGAAAGAAATATAAAGAGAGGCGTCCGAGAAGCCAGGTTGAACGTCACAAGAAAATATTCTTTATTACCATCCAAACTTGACAAAGATGATGCCATGCTATTGTCTAGGCCCCCTGCTTACCACGAGATGCAACAACTGACGCAGTCCGCCCCGGTACCTGTCACAGATGCCCCCGGGCTCAACGCTCAACCCCCGCCCATTTTGATAGCAATACCGGAGGACGAAATCAACCCCCTCCTCCTGTTGTAGTTCCACGACCAGTACGATAAGGGGGTAGGGTAAGGAGTAGGATTGGTAAGGAGGGTAGCGATTCAGACACCAATTATGATTCTGATCAAAGCGAGTATAGGAGGTCACAGGCCCCCAAGACTCAGTGAGGCAGAGAAAAGAAAGTTAGATCATACAGCTTATCAGTTGATTGCTGACTGCGCTGCCCCCTCTGATATCCATGCTGCGGCTAAAGATCAGATGCATTCGCCTACACACAGCTACCTTTTAGAGTGGATGACCTACCTCCTCATGGTTAAGAGAGAAGGGACAGGTTCAGAAGCACCACCTGTCTTTCGAAAACTGTATAAGAGTGTAAATAGGGGAGAGTCAACGCAGGCTGATAGGGATAATTTATTATCGATGATTAAGGCTGAGCTGGTTAACAACAGTCAGGCAGAAAGAGGGAAACAGATGCCAGTTAAAGAAGCTGCCCCCATCTATGTCCCTCCATGGGGTGATGGGTCAGTCCTCAATAACCCGAACTCTTGTTCCAGATTGATGTTTAATTTCGTGTACACTCCCTGGACAAAGGCTGAAATGTTGCAGTTACGTAAAGATATACCAGACATCAGAAAAAAATCCTACTGGGTTCTACTAGAATGTCCAGCAGATACTAAACACTTATACCTTAACTTTAATGGATGTTACTCAGTTCTTCAGCTTAATATTACCAGCCGAGCACTGGAAACCACTCAGACATGTTGACGACCAGCCAGCCTTCCATGGTACATGGGAAGACCTGGAGAAAAGGGATAGGGACAGAAAACCTGGAGAAAAACCCCATGACTATATCCTAGCACTGCCTCAAAGACTGTTAGCTAAACTAAAAACTTTGGCCCCAGAGAAAAAGATAGACTGGACCATTCTCACTGCTTGCAAACAGAACCCTGAGGAGTCAGTCTCTGATTATTTTACGAGACAAGGAAAAGCATACACCGACTTCAGTGGTCAGGATGTGGCCACTGAAACTGGCCACCACTTACTCATCCAAACTTTTGTTAAAGGCCTCTTACCAGCAGTGGGGAACAGACTTATGGCCAGTGAAAGTAGCTAGCCAGCGGCAATAACAGCGACAATACTGACTATGGCACAATACTATGAGAGCCAATACAAAAACGCTGAAGAAGAAAAGAAAATCAAGAAAAAGAAGCTGAAGGAGCAAGTATTGCTTAGTCAGTTAGACACCCGCATCCACCCCTGTGGTCAAAACAATGCCCGTCTGTAAACTGTCAGGTTTTCCCAGCAACCCCAGAGCCCACCAGCACCAAACCGGCAACTCTAACACCGGGGCCCCAACCCTCTGATATTTGCGCTTACTGTAAAAAACCAGGACATTGGAAGAAATATTGTACAATAGTAGCAGCCAACATTACTGCTGGGAAAACTCAACCACAACAGTTCAACACCCCTTCCCGACCCCAATATCAATACAGAGGCAACAGGTTTGATAATTCAGAATGTCAGGCTACCCTTCAGGATTATGCAGAGGACGATCTCGAGATAAAACAACTGTATTGGTCAGCCTAGGGAGATCAAGGATGGGGGAAGGAACCAGTGGAGGTACCTGTAGATCAACAGGGACCCTATGTTACAGCATCGGTGGCCGACACTAAAGGATGTTTCCTTGTGGATACAGGAGCATTCCGCAGCACCTTGACCACCCCACTGATTCCGAGGGCTCCTCCATCCGGCAAACTAATTACATCGACTGGTTTCGATGGTAAGCCCTCTGTGAACCCCCTCTCCAAACCTACGCCATTCTCTATCAACGGTGCTGACACTTCTGCAACGGTCTTGCAATCACCAGACTGTCCTGAGAATCTCACGGTATTAGATCTGTTAAAACATTACTGTGCCACTATCAGATGTTCCCCCGATAATGTTAGTCATTCTGTATGACAATGTTTCCCTGTGCCAACTGTCTGTACAGCTACTTCAACTTCCTGACATTCAGGAAGATTTAGCTACCATCCCAACCACCCTATGGGCCACTTCTGATACTAATGTTGGTACTATCCAGATGCCACCAGTTCACATTACTGTCAGGGAAGGTGCACCCTTGCCTAGACTACCTCAGTATAAAATATCTAAAGAGGGAGAGCTCGCACTAAAACAAATTGTGACAGACCTCATTTGGGCTGGTGTGGTGGAATAGGTCCATTCCAACGTCTGCAACAGCCCTATTTTGCCGGTATTAAAACAATCCGCTACACACCAAAAGGTGTACAGATTTGTGATTGACTTGCGGGCCTTTAATAAGATTGTAGTACCACAATTTCCGGTAGTTTCTGACATAACTACTATCCTCTCCATGATTCCACTTACAGCTAAAGCCTTCACGGTCATAGATTTGAAGAACGCATTCTTTTCCATCCCCATTCATGAAGACTCACGTTTTCTTTTTGGCTTCACCCTAATGAACAGATCGTATAGATTCTGTCGCGCCGCTCAGGGCTATACAGAAAGTCCGAAGTATTGAAAAAACAACTTAACCAGATCCATCTCCCAGAGGGAGTGGCTCTTATTCAATATGTAGATGACATTTTGTTAGCAGCATATACTACCCATTTGGCCCGCTAGGCATCATTAATGACCCTAAAATTCCTTGCTGAACATGGCCACAAAGTATCCAAAGACAAATTGCAGTATTGTAGAAAACAGGTGACTTATTTAGGTCACCTGTTGTCTAAGGAGGGACACACTCTTACATAAGACAGGAATCCGACTATTTTGAACTTCCCTACTCCAACCACCCAAAGACATGTGAGAGCACTAATAGGTCTCACCTCCTTCTATAGACAGTGGGACCCAAATGTTTCACTCGTTATCAAGCCACTTATTTCCCTGATGACTAAAGATGTTTCTGATCCTATTCCCTGGTCATCACAGCATGCGGAAGCATTCATGACCCTACGACAGGCTCTGTGTTCAGCCCCAGTCTTAGGTACACCTGATTATCAAAAGCCATTTTTTCTCTTTTTACTCGAATGGTCAAGTTGTGCCCTCTCAATTCTCTGTCAAATGCATGGTACACACAAATGACCCTGTGCCTATTTTTCTGCCATTTTAGATCCAGTCACCCGAGCTTTGCCTACCTGCCTGCGCGCTGTAGCAGAGGCTGCTGTGGCAGTGCACCAGACAGAGGGTATAGTTCTAGGGTCCCCATTAACAGTTCTGGTACCACATGCTGTTGACATTCTGTTGAATAAAACCAAAACCCTAACACCTTGCTAGTGCCCGACTGTATGGATACGAACTCACCCAGTTAAATGCACACATAACTATTCAACGCTGTAACACTCTGAATCCTGCTACACTTTTACCCCTACCTGACACTGACCCCCTCACTCAGCCACCTCATCATGATTGCGTAATCCTGAACAGAAGCAAAAACCAAGGGAAGGGTGGACCTTAAAGACACAGCCTTACCAGATGCAGAAGGCCACCTGTGGGTAGACTGTTCTTGCCTGAAACTCCCGAATGGCACCACATCTGCAGCCTATTCTGTTACAATGGCGCTTACAGTAGTTGAGACTGCCCGAATATTACAGAAATCATCCCAAGCTGCAGAGATCACAGCACTTACACGCGCTTGCATCCTCGGTACAGGCATGACTGTAAACATCTACACCGACAGCCAGTATGCCTTCGGGGTAGTACATAATTTTGCACTACTGTGGAAAGAAAGGGGGACGCCTATACAACATAGTGAATTGGTTAATGCCCTTTTGGAAGCCATCACTCTCCCTGCTAGGTTGTATTTGATCAAATGCTTGGCACACAAGAAAGTTACTGACGAAGTAGGACAGGGGAACGCACTGGCCGATAGCACGGCCAGAAACACAGCATTAGGAATAATACCTGCGCCAATGTAAGTCCTAAAATCCCAGGCTGAGAAATGGCATGATGCCAGACAAAGGATTATTAACATACAAGAATCAGCTGCCATGGAAGAAAAAGAACACTGGAAAACTGATGGTCCGAGCCTCCGTCACCGAAAAATCTCTGGGCCCTGGCCACTATATCAGACCCGGAGACTTAGTTTTGGTGAAGAACTTTGCACGCACTCAGTCTCTGCAGCCTCGCTGGAAGGGTCCCTTGCAAGTATTGCTGGTGACCAGAATGGCCTAGCTAGTAGAGGGAAAGAAATCCTGGGTTCATGCTTCCCACTGCCGAAAGGTGGATCCCATAACTGAAGACAACTTGAAAGTACACAAAGAAGTTCTGACCCACAACAGACCAATAGATTGTGACTCAGATCCTGATCCTGAACCTGAACTAGAACTTTGTGACGAGGGAACAGACGGATACTACCTCCGATCCAAGGCTAAGCTGAAGAACCAGCCCAGCTCCAAGGGCCGTTAGTACTCCATTGTCCGTTGCTGCAGGGCGGTAGTAAAATCTGGCCGAGGGTCCTAGTAGTGGTTTACCAGGACAGATATTGGCCAGTGAAGCAACCAACAACTATTAGCAGCTATTAGGGACATTGCAGTACTCTTGGGACACTTTAAGAGTTATTATGGCTGGAGGTTATGATAATGTGGGACCAATCTCCCCAAAACCCGGATATGTCACGATCCGTCCTATTCATGAGTACCAAAGACTACGCACCCCCTTGAACAATGATTACCATCAAGGGCCATCATCCAGGTCTGCCAATTTTCCCCCGATGAAGAAAACAGTCAACGACACGGGAACGGTATGGATCCAGAGGCCACAAGCAGCCGTGGTACTACCGCCACGATGAAGAAAGCTAGAATGAGAGTTTACAGTACCAGGACAATAGTACTGTTTATCCAGACCACGTTTGCTGTTCTGTTCAGTGTAGTGTTCTGGATTATTGAAGAAACCGCTCCAGCCCATCACACGGTTTTGCCTCACACCCCACAACCATCTGAAATCCCTGAACACTCGCATGTTCCATGGCCTGATTCTCACTTCAACAGACATTCCGAATTCAGTAATAATACTTTAATCCAAATGCTGCAGCAGTTTAATCAAGTTGCGTGTGCAACTGACTGTTATGTTTGTGGACTTCTACCCCATGCAACTCAACGCACTGTACAGTTCTTAGTGTTCCCTGCCTCGTCTGCTTATACTTGCACTCTGATGTATAACCTGACAAACGTCTTTCCCTCACGTGACGACGCTGGCAACCCGACCACATTCCAGCCATTTCTTTGGACATTCCATGCACACAACTATACCCTCTGTAACGTCTCTGACTCAGCACCAATGCGTACCATCATGTCCACCCCTATGCGAGGTACATGAGGTTACACTTTTGTTACCATTCGAGCTAAAACAGTTGCCATTTCTGTAACACCATGACCTGGTACTTTATGTTTACAAGATCGAGGAAAAATACCGGTAGGAGTCGGTGTTTGCAACACTACTATGACTTAAGACAATTTCACCCCATATTTCCACCTTCCTACAGGATTGCATTTTGTGTGTGGAAACGTGGTTACCTCCCGACAGGAGTGGTACATGCTACATTGCTTTCCTCCTACCACCCGCTTTCAACAGAGACAATATGTACCACCGCCAAAGAAGACAATTGCCAGATGTGGACCAGACAGACACCACAAGTCAACAATTCTATGATGCTATGAAAGGACTGTTGCTGTACTGGGGTCCTATGTCCAACAGCCTCCAAATCAGAAGACTAACCAGAGTCCTTGAAGCAACAATTAATGTGACTGCAGGAATACTAACCAACTACTCTGCCGAACTTGATGCCGCCCGCATGGTTGCCCTCCAAAATCGTATGGTGCTGGACGTCATCTTAGCGGATAGGGGAGGAGCCTGCTGCATCATCGGCGCAAGCTGCTGTGTGTATATTCCTGATTCGTCACCATCATTATATGATGCTATCTCCAAGCGTCCCCGAATTGCTTCCGAAATCCATCAAGAAACTGGAACTCCTTGGTCTTGGAGCTCTGGACTCTGGCAACTGCTCGTCTCCTGGGGTTGGAAAATAATAACAATATTACTGATTCCGCTAGCTCTCCTGTTCTTCTGCTGTCTGTGCATCCACTGCGGCCCCACACTCTGTTCTTTCTGTGCTATCGGATGTACACCACCTATCACGCCGCCTCAACGCATCAAAGATAGTCAAATACTGTATCAACAAGCTGTAGATGAACTTATGCGGATCGATATTGACTGAGGTGTTGCCCATGCAAAAGGAGGGACTGTGTAACCTGAATCTGCTAAGTTGCCATGTGCCCCACCATTTTGAGACTACAGCGTCCATTTCACCTCTGTTTCACTGACCACGTACATGTCGACTTGGACCTCGAGCTGACCTTTTTACCGCACCCATGCTAAAATGTGGCAGGAATGTTGAGATGGCAGATGAACTCGCCCGCGGGTTTCATTCCTGTTTCAACTACTCGGCAAGAGGCAGGTGATATGCCTAAGGCTTAGACTGCCCCATTCCTGCATCAAGCTTCGTGACAAAGGGCAGGTGATCTGTATCTCCATCTCCGCAGGCTATATGGACTTTCTGCGTTCCTTCTCTTGCGAGGGGAGTGTCCACATCCTATAAAGGATGCTGCGTGCTCCTTGCAAGTCGAACTGTCTCCCTTTACCTACCTCCAGTGGGTCACGGACACTATTCCATCTCTAGAGATTCCTGTGTGAGATTAATAAACCTGTGTTTCTTCACTCCCAGTGGTGTGGTCTCCCATTTTTGAACATACATGGAGGAAGCTGTTTGATTTGATTTGATTGATTTGATTTTGTGATTTGTAGAGCGCTCGAATGCCCGAGGGCAACTTGGCGCTGTAAAAGATAAAAACTGCCTGACTGTGGAAACAGTGCACCTCCGGACTAAGAGGAGAACAGCCAGGTTTTCAAGTTCTTGCGAAACGTCCTTAGAGAGGGGCTGTTTTTCAGTTCGACTGGAAGCTTGTTCCATATTTTTGCTGTGTTGCCTATGAAGCTTCTCCCCCCACCCAAGCTGTTTGAATCTGGGGGTCACAAGGAGATTAGCACTACTAGATCTTAAAGTCCTGGTTGGTTCATAGGGTTTTAGGCTTCTTTTTAAGAAACACGAGCCTGAACCGTGCAATGATTTGTACGCTAGGCTGGCTGATTTAAACTGGATTCTTTTACCTACAGCGAGCCAGTGTAGGCCTCTCATTTTTTGAGCTACAGGTTCGAACTTGGGAATATTCAGAACCAACCTGGCTGCCGCGTTCTGGAGATGCTGAAGTTTTTGTAACAGCTGATTTTGTGTCCCTACATAAAGAGCATTTCCATAATCTATTTAGATAGAGCTAACAAGGTAACCAGGGTTTTGGCGGTGTCAGGTGGGATGTATGGCAGCAGTTTCCTAATGAGTTTCAGCATATACCATACCGATGAGGAGAGATTATTTGTTTGTGCCTCAAAGGTTAGTTTGAAGTCAAATATGACCCCTAGGTTCCTTACTTTGTCCACCGGCGTTGGACATCTGCCGAGGCTGTCTGGCCACCAGAGGTTGAACCAGATGTCCGGGTTGGCCCCCAGTACCATAACCTCCGATTTGTCACCATTTAGTTTTAAACAGTTGTCCTGCATCCAGATGCTGACCTGGTCCCTACAGAGTCTAAATCTGTCCACGGTCTGCCGCTGTGTTATTTGAGATAGCCACCACAATTTGGGTGTCGTCCGCGTAAGATAGTGGGATGAACCCGCAGTTCCTGATAATGTTGGCTAGAGGGGCGGCATAAAGATTAAAAAGGGACGGGCTCAACGACGAGACCTGGGGAACCCCCCATGGCATATCGAAGGCCCTTGATGCGAATTCCCCAAGCTCAACTGAGAAGGTTCTGTTTTCTAGGAAGGAGGCCAGCAAATTGGTAGCAGAAGTATGATTCCCTATATCATTTAGCCTGCTTATGAGGATATCATGGTTAACCGTGTCGAAGGCCACCGACAAATCTAACAAAATGAGGGCGGCCTTCCCTCCTGCGTCCAGAATACTCCTGAGTTCTTCTGCTGCCATCACCAAGGCAGTCTCGGTCCCATGTTCCTCCCGGAACCCATATTGGGAGTCTTCTAGGGCATGCGTGTTCCTGACAAATCCTGCCAATTGAGAGTTCATTAGTTTCTCCAGGATTTTTGCCTGAAAAGGAATTCTTGAAATTGGCCGGAAATTGGCTGGGATTGAGGGGTCCAAGCTAGGTTTCTTAAGTAATGGAAGTACTGAGGCTGCCTTCCATGCTTTAGGAAAACAGCTGGATTGAATTATGTTGCTAAAAAGTAGCTGGAGTTGGGAGCTGAGCAGAACTGGGAACATGTGAAGGAACTTGGGTGGGCACGGGACCATAGGACCTCCGGATTTGGTGGACAGGACCAGCTGTCTGATTTATTCGACCGAGGGAACGGAAAACTTGAATTTGGGTATGGGGTCTGAGGTGCTGTTCTGCAAGAGGTGATCAGGTTGACTAGTTCTCCCTGCATGTGGAACGATGTGCCTCTGAGGGAAAGAACCATTTATAAGTCGCACCTTGTCCGTGAAGAACTGTCCTAATTTGTTGCATAGTTCAGTGCTACCATCGACCTGTTTGGTCGCAGGCTTTGTAAGTTTTTTAACCTTGTTAAACAGTTCTTTATTCGAGTTTTTGGCCTCGTTAATTTTTTTTTTACAAAGAATGCAGATTTTCCTTCGATAATCAGTTTTTTATAAGTGGCAAGGGTTTTACAATAAACAACTTTCTCCTTTGTCCCGTAGTTGGCCCTCCATCTCCTTTCTGCCCTCCTGCAAGTCTGATTCTGCAGTCTAAGTTTCTCTGAGAACCAAGGTTCAGAGTGTTTACTCCTTTTCTGTTTTTTGGTTTTGATGGGGGCGACTGCAAGCACTGTGGCTTTAATCCAGTTCTCTACTTGGTGTGAGGCTATATCACAGTCCTTGTCTAATTCTAAAGAGGAAGAACACAGCCGAGCGTGTAGTTCCGCAATATCGATCTTTTCCCAGTCCTGGTATGGACGATCCCCCTCCCTCTGTGCCCTAACCTGTTTTGTTAGGTTCAGATTTAAGGAAAAATGAATTACTTTATGATCGGACCAGGGGACAGCCAGCACTTCCCCAATTCTGATGTTAGGATTCCAGGTGAATATTCCGTCCAGGGTGTGCCCAGCGGAATGAGTTCCCTGGTTTACTAATTGGGACATGCCACAGCTGGTCATGGTCTCTAGTAAGGAACTCATACTGCTATCATCAACTTTTTCCAAGTGGATATTGAAATCCCCCAAGATCGTAAAATCTGTCATGGATAAGCTCAACGCTAGAGTGGACCCCAATAGTTGCGTCAAGGGGACATTTGCCTTAGGACGCCTGAACAGTAAAAGGCCAGAGAATGTATAATTGTCATTGATGCGAATTTTGAAAGGAAGCGTTTCACACTCGGTGGACTTCAGACTCTCAAGACCCTGCACATGGAGTGAATCCTTGCTAATGATGGCTAGGCCTCCTCCCCTCCTTCCGATTCTATCGGTGCGCAGGAGTGAGTATCCCGTCGGCACTGCAAAAGCAAGTTCAATGTCCGACGATTAATTACAAACAGCAGCTCCAAGTTGTAGGAGTCAATCATGTTTGCCACTTCTATACTATGTTTCACCAGGGATCTCGCATTCACTAGGGCGGCCTTAATTTGTTTATTCACTGGCTGACCCAGTAGCTGGCAGCGAGGTGCTGCCAGCCTACAACGCGCGTAGGAGAACTCAAGATGACAGCTGGTACAATATTTGATTTCATCCCTCGGATTGAGGGGTGCACAGGAGAGTTTTGGCCTCAATTGAGAGCTTTTAAAGACCGTCCTAGGCCCATTATCCAGATCCAGATTTTGAGCAGGACTTCTAGCCCTAGGCCCGTGTCAGGCGTGGACGGGCGCAGACGGGCTTGCCTTTGGCGCGCCTTTGGCGCGTCCGCTGTGCGTACAAATCATTATCCGTTTAAATGGACCCAGGGCTTCGACGACTATCCCGCTCACCCCCGTACTGCACTCTCAAGCCGGAAGTGCTGTTCTGGCTACCTGCACCTTCCGCCCGCTCCGTACAATCGGCACTTGCCGTGACGGACCGGGGAGCTTTGGCGGGTAGTTGCAAAGGCAGGTAAGGAACAAGTATTTACAGTATTAAGTCACCGTAACATAAATTACACAGTATTAAAATCACTGTAACAACACTTTAATAGTTTTAAAATCACCATTAAAAAGCGTCTGCAAAGTCTAAAATCTCTGTGCAGTTGCTAAAAAAAAACGAAGGGAAATTGTATTTTAGAAAGCGCGAGTTGCCAGCACCACTAAGTACAGCGGCAGTCTCAGACTTGGGTGTTCCCTGCACCTCTGGGTGGTCTTCCTTTAAGACCCCTGGTTCTTCAGCATGTGGTGTCTTGTTATCAAGACCGGAATCCTTGGACTGCAATTCCTGTTTCTTCATGCATGGGAAGACCATAAAATCGCAGGAGGCCAATCTGTATTGAGCCATGGCCCCCAGGGATACGCCAAGTATCAGCACCATTTAGTGGCATTGGGAGGCCCAGATACTTAGGGGACAGGCTGCGGATACCAGCAGTGCGTCCAGATGTTCCTCCTGGACCCTATAGAAAGACACTTCCACCAATAGACTTGCCTCGCAGCCCACCTGCTTTGTTGTACCAACTCTGGTTGCCACTGTAGGCATGTCATTCCACTGCCTAGGATAACTGATCCAACTTTCCTGAGACACCTTTCAGTTGCTACATAGGCACCCTGGCCCTTTTCACATAGCTGCCCATTGCAGGTCTGACTCCACTTCGACAACTGGGATGTGGGCAGTTCCCGGCTACTGGCACTTCGGTGGGACAATCTGCAGGACCGCGGTGCTGGTGGACTACTAGTGGCCCAGACTGCAGTGACCCTGGGCACGCCTCTGGTTGGCGCTGGTTGTTCTGGTGCCTAGCGCCCTTAAGATGGCCCAGCGTTCTTTGACAAAGCCTGCATCGGCCGTGGTGCAACCATATGAGGAACGGTTGGGGATCTGGCCATCCACCTCTGATATGTCACTAGGTCCCAAGCTTAACACTGGCCTACAGACTGTGGAGAAAATCTGAGCAACCCTTTAGCTGACACACACGCCGCTCGAAAGCAGAATCGACAAAGTGACAGCAGCCTTCTCTCTACTACATGCAGACAATCACAAACTTGCAGATAAGATGCACAGCGCCGAACGTATACTGGCCGAACTTCATCCGACAGCCAGTGAAAACACAACTCTTATACCGTCTCTGGTGGATCAAGTGCATGTCATGGAATGCAGAGCGAGCGCCACTCTGGAAGAAATAATATACGAGTGGTAGGTCTTCTACAAAAGGTTGAGGGCCAAGATGCACTGGCCTATGCCGAGAACTGGATCCGTACCCTACTACCTAATGCCCTGCTCTTACCCTTCTTCTTGATTGAACGTGCTCACCGAGTACCCACACGTAGGCCTGCGCCCAGCGCCAATCCCAGGCCTTTTCTGTTCAGCCTACTGAACGAATGGGATCGTAAGATCTTATGTGAGGAAATTAAAGTGAACAATGCCGCTGTCTTGCTCTTTCCCAACTATACCATGGCGGTGCAAAGGCAAGGTAGCTCCTTTCAGGCAGTTAAGCCACGTCTCTGAAAGCTGGACATATGCTACTTGCGCCTGTTTCTTGTTAGACTTCGCGCTGTAGTCAATGATTGACTACATTTCAACCACTTAATTGTATGTCAATTTGCTCTTGTTGCATGATGCATGTACAGCCCGTATACAAATGGCGCATGAGGGCTTGGCCAAAGGTGTACGGGCAAAGAACCGGGTGCATGAAATGAAATGAAATGAAAAGGAGACTTGTAAAGCGCAAAACATTCACCCTAAGGTATCGTGGCACTAGCTCAGCACGAGACCAATAAAAACAATAGAGACACTTCACAGATTGAACAGCCACGTTTCTAAAGCCTTCCTGAATGGTAACAGTTTCTTTACTTTCTTAATCTGCATCGGCAGTGTATTCGTGAGCCGGGTCGTGCTGACCAAAAAGCTCCTTCGACCCCACGCACACTGGTAAACCTGGGAACTATCAGGTTGTGAGAATGTGCTGAGCGGAGCTGGTGGACAGGGCATAAAGCAGCATTGTGAGTTGCCTTAAATGCAATGCAGAGCGACTTAAATTCTATCCGCCTTTACACTGGCAACCAGTGCAGCTTTTGAGTGCTTGGAGACCGATGAATATTTAGGTATGTTTAGCAACTGACGCGCTGCGGCCTTTTGCACAGTCTGCAGCTTGTTGAGGCATTTTTTGTGGAGGTTCATAAAGAGCCCTTTGCTATAGTCCACTCTGGACAGAACAAGGGCAGACACCCCCAATTTCCTCAAGTCAGCTGGAATGAATGGGAGAATCCTTCTTCGTATTTTCAGAGTATGGAAGGAGACGAAATTGACCTGATTGACATGACCTTTAAAAGACAGCATAGAGTCAAATGTCACCCCCAAGTTTAATTTTATTAACAAAAGAATGGAACCTGGCCCTGGGTTTCATCTTTTCTTCTTCAGTCACTTGTTGCTTGACTGGTCTTTATTCAAGGTCCAGGCCATGGAGGGAAAATATGGGTCTCTTTTTTTGCAGCCTCCATACTCGTATACAAATTCGTGAGGTGAGCATGGCAGTTATTATAAGTGATTTCACTCATATTCCTTACTTACTGGTAGAACAAACACATTTGCCTGGACAATATTTACAAGACTTCAAAGGAAATGTGCTGCCACAAGGTTGGAGGTGTATTGGCCTGCTACCGTCAGCTCGTGGGTCCCTTGCTCTCCATGCCACTAGAAGCAAGCTATCCTGGCTGATCAGGGGGTCAAACCCCAAAACCGATTCTAGGATGCTTGTTTCCAGTTCAGGGAGGACTTGGCCTGGCACTTCAGGCTGAATTGTTCACATTGGGCACAGGGTCAAGACTGATTTGCTTATGGCTGGGTTCAAACTGGAATGGCATAGGGAGCAAAAAATGATGGATTTAGGCCCAGATCTCTGTACTGGGGTGAATTTATGACATGTTCTGCATTTTGTCCATCAATTGTTTTTTTTTTCATTTGATAACGTCAGCAGGCCACTGGTCCCTAAAACTGTGTGGTTTGTAGGTGCCATTTCATATCAAAGTATTGAGTGCCCACCTGCTAGTTACTCCTTTTTGTATTGGGTGGGCAGGTTTGGGGGGATCAGGATACATTACTCTTGCTAGCGCACCCCTCCCAGTAAACACAGGTCCCATTCTCCAGCAAAAATGTACTTTTAGTAAATTTAGTTTTGGACTGCTAATCAGCCCTTTGTAGATCCCTAAAACCCCCCAGGTGGTTGGATGCTAACAAACAGCTGTATTCTCATCAAAGACAAGTGGAGTAATGTATGTATCATAGTGTAACATGTCACATCTAGATATATTTGATAACATCCCCTTGTAAATGTGGCACACCTGATGGATTTCCCCAAATAAAAGTGATCCATTTGTCATGAGTCATGTTTCACTCTGAACTTTGGCCATGAAGCCTGTGTTTCACAGTGGGCATTGTGTATAATGGCTCTTTGTTCTTTAAGTATTAGGGGAGTGGGTATGGCATTATGTTTGCCGCTAATGTGGCACAATTGTTTTGAAGGCTGTGCTATGCAAGAAAGGAGCAATGGGAGTCTTATGCACAGTGATGCAGCTTTTGTGTATAATTTATGCCCCTGAAAGGTGCTAGTTGGGATCCATAGCAGCCTGTGACACAATCACTGGGATAGATTGTGCCCTCAGTATGTATGCATGTATATGGTATTTCTATAGCCAAAAGGCAGCAGTGCGCTGTACGTGGTCAAAGATGAGCATAAAGTCAATGACTAATAGGAGAGAACGCGGAGTTATGGACACTTGACGCATTGTAATGTAGTGTTCTTTAAAAGAGATATTGTTTTTCGCAAAGCTAGGTGGCTAGCATTAAACATGTTGACTGTTCAGCTACCTATTTCTCTTGTAAAAGACAATGTCCTTTAGACGTATATAGCCTGAAGATGTATTGTTCCTAAATTTCTGATGAAATGTCCCCTTTTTGTTGTTTGCATAAATGCAAGTTTTCAATCAGTAAGCATGCAAATATACCCTTCAGGAATTTATATGAATGCATTGGCAGTAAAATGTGATGCGTGGGTTTATCTGCCGCCGCCTTGCCGTATAAGGAATCCAATACATTTAAATATCACCCTAAATTTAAAATATATTCCTTTCACCTAAATATCAGACGGCTAATTTCCAATGTGGGTGGCACTTGAGGAAGCAGATGAGCTTCAAGCAGTGGCATTCTTCACTTGAAGTGAGAAATTGATTTCCAAGAGTAAATAAAAACAAGATTGAAGGTTTAAATCCGCTGCGAGGCTTTTTGAACTTCTATACTCATTAAATGTTTATTGGAGTGTTGGGATTAGGGGGATTTGGGGAGCTTCATCCTTTGGTATATAGTTAATCACAAAGTAAAACACTACATTTTATAAAGTGTTTCTCACGATGCCACACTCAATCCATCTTAATGAAAACCACTTCAGACTGATTACATTTCCAAGCACTTTGCAGCCTGTGCCTGATATGTCTCGTTCCTTTCTTCCGGAGTCCTCGGATATTCTGCGGCACAGTGGGCTATTCGTTGTTTCAGCAAAGCTATACAAATAATCATTTCTTTATTGCGTCTTGGACTGTGTCTGTGATGAAGTTTCAGGATGAGCCTCGAAGTTTAGAGCACGTACAAATATACCTCACTAGGAAATTGAAGGACTTTTTGCTGATTATTTTCACTCATTTTTGTTTTCAAGAGAAAGTTAATTGTGTAGCATGACCGCCTGTCATTGATTTTCAGTTTTTTGATTCATCTAGCGATCAGTTATCTGCCCCTTAGACGGAAAATGCCCCCTTAGTAGGTTTCTTATCAGAAACAACTTATTTATTCACTTATCTTTTATAGAATCAAACACTTTCCGGGAGGATTCATAAACCTCGTAGTAGGACGTGAAAAACGATATACATTTTTAAACCAGCATTTTCAATGCAATAGGAATATGTGTGAGCGTTTAAGCTATTGGCATTGTAAATGACAATGTCTTCAATTTGTGTTTTTAAAAGCAACACATGTATAAAAGTCATTGTTATTTTTAATGCCAAGAACTCAGACGCTCACAAATGTGAGACCACTTTAAAAGTGGCCACGCCCCTTTTCTCAGACGCTGCTCGCCTATTCAGGTTACAGTGAGCAGTGTCTAAACAAAAGGCCGCGGCCAGCATTAAAGCGAAAGTGTGTATGGCACTTTCACCCAAAGTGATTTTCTTTAATTATTATTAAAGTTCGGTTGGGCGGCTGCTGAAGTGAAAGCAGACCACGCTGTAATTGGAATAAATACATTAATATTAAAATAAAAGTGAGTGGGTGCTACAATGTCGTGGGTGGAATAGTGTAAGAGCATTAAAGAAAATAGTGCTTACCGACTTATAAAGCAGACCGTGTAACAATAGTAAAAGGTCCAGTCATTATGGGAGGTAACAAACGCAGACATGGCGGTACCAAGGAGGGACTGACAAGCCTATTCACAAATGAAAAGCAATTGTTTACCAAGGACAGTAACAGGAGCCAATTAAAAAGATGGGCGGAGCTTGTATGCCATACCGCAATACAGCATGCCGCAGAGCAAAGCATGCACTGCCCAGGCTCGACCTAAAAAAAGGCGTTGTCATGTGAAAGATCATATCAATGATGAACAAATAATTTACGTTTTTCAAAAGGTGTGTTTGGTTTGAAGTCAGAGGAAGCTACAGATCCTGGAAGAAGCACTTGAGGATGCATCATTACTAATGTTGGAGGAAGGATCATTTGATGAAGTAGTCTAATCGACCCCTGCTCCTCACTTAATGGCCTAAAGTTTAGAATGAAAAGTAGCAGATTTCCGTTCCACTAGAAGCCCAGTTCTTTGGGGGATATTTTGAACATCTTTGGAACAATGGAAAACCTCACAGCAATCCAGAGGCAATTGCACAATACTATATTTCTGTACTTCACTGTAGCATTGAGGCAGGTAAGGTAATTGGTGCTGCTTAGAGGGCTTTTCCGTATGTGATCGCTTTTGTATGAGAAATGAGAAAGTTAGCATCCATATAAGGCAAACCCAAAGAACATCTGAAGATGATAGTACCTCACTTAAGTGTGACGTAGATATTGAGGGAACATGCACAATAATAATGGTATTCTGTTCTGGGACCCAAATGACAATACTGGTGCATTAAACACAGAATGTTGAGGAAAGCAGGTTTTAGCAGTCAGCAGGCATTCATTTTCAGTAAATGCCAATTTAAACTTGTTTGGCTTCAGGTTCACTTGATTATTTTACATAGATATAGGACCTGAAATTTGCCATGTGCTCCCATTTTAACATCATTTCTAAGTTAGCCCAGTGCAGCTGGTTTCCAGTGAAACCTAACGGGAGTTTGATGCTTCCAACCAGTGTACACATAGTTGTTTGTTTCATACACCTAATGTGAGGTATATAAGGGCTTTTTCCTATCTCGTATCTCTGATGTTTTCAGTGTTTATGGTAAACTGCACATTAATGAGCCCTTTTCTGTCAGACACTAGAATCTGTCTCATCAGAAAGATGGTGATATTTCAGTTGAATGCTGTGTGTTTAATGTCTAAAAACTGTGCAAATACTTGGAAAATGGTGTAGTTGGAGGAAGGTTACAAATTGTGGACAAGTGACACGGAGGAGCATGTCCTCACTACAGCCTATAATATCTGTGAATGAAAAGATTCAAAAAGGGGCACTGACACCTATCCCCAGGAGACCTCACTGGTTCCACAACAAACACTCCAGAATTACGTCAGAATTACTGCTAACAGATTCAATATTTAAAAGAAATTAAAGATCCCTCTTCGTGCAAGGTGAGAAAGCCGCAAGCCACACCAAACAAGCAGGTGGTTGTCACGCACACATTGGCCATTTATTTGTGTGTAGGAGATGCATCTTCAATGTGTTTTCCACTCCCTAAGAAATTGAAAGATGACTATCAAGTTGTTTGGACAGCAAGGAATGCTTATTTTATATATCAAACCTACCATTGCGTTACGAAAAATAATGTGTGTGGGGGTTAAGATTCCGTTGCCTCGTACATCCATGTTCTTATAACTTTGTTTTTATGATTTCTTTTGAATCAATATGTTAGTGCACTTCATTGAGCAGCAATATGTACCTTGATATCCTAGCCTACGGCCAATTCTGTACCACTATAAAACTGAATAAAGGTTGTTTTGAAAAAGAAAAATGAAGTGTGTCTACAAAGAAGGAATGTCTGTCTGTCCTGCATCTATCTGATAATAGGCAATAACTTTCATCATCCAGATGCAGTTGGAATGGCAGAGTACCATCTGTGGATCCTGTGATACTAAGGATATTTTATCTTTTTCCTTCTCCTGGCAAGCTATTTACTACCCTAAAAATGTTGTTACTGCAAACACTGGGGAACCCAGGGAATCTTTTACAGTACGTCATTAATATGTAAAGTTTTTTATTTTGTGGGTGGGGAGGTTCGTGAGTCTTACACATTGGAGGTCTTAAAACCATCATGAAACATTTTTTTATTTTTTTATTGGGGCCTATGGATGTGTATGGTTGTTTTGTGCATGTGACTTTTTCTTCCCTTATGCAGGTTGAACTGATAACTTAAAATAATCTTTGGTAGGAGTTTAATTTTCTTTTCTTTTTTAATTTTCGTAAATGAAGTCATTTGAATTTCCGCCATTGTTGAGAAGTGAATGCTATCCGACAGATTGGCAACTCACTAGGGCCATGGATACATAAATAAATAAAATGGATACATTTTGAATTATAGGTGAATGGTGCTTTTATTGTGCTGTGAGTACTTTCTCTATGTATTTGGCTGTCCATTGCAAAAGCTAGCAAACTCACATTAGTTTGCAGAGGGTCACAATTTAGTTAGCACCAAATATTTGTAAGCAACCTACTTTCTGAAATGATTAGTTACCACACTAGCTCCCCGAGAGACCACCTGTCTGACAACCCCAGTGTCCTACAGGAAAATCTTCACCAGGCCTCAGTCTTTTTGGCCTCCAGCAAGGCCATTGCAATGAACAAGCAAGAGACTCGAGATCCCGCCAGAGTTTCCATAATACCTAGCAGCGTTCGTTTGAGATCCAAGGCCGATTGTCTCCCTCCTAACAATTCTGTTAACCTCTCTCCGGTATGTTTGCGCCTCCAGCCACTCCCAGATCACATGGTTAAAAGAACCTGGGCTGATGCCGCATCAGAGGCACTTGGGACCCTGGACCCGCCCCATACGCCATAGCCTAGTTGGAGTGAAAACAATATATTAAGAGATCAATCTTGCAACTCAATGGATGGGATAGAGAGTTTGCTTTTGTTCCCCCACGTCCCCCCACACGCCCGAATAGAGGAAGGCTCTGCTGGAAATCACACATTGTCATGCCATACAGAAGACTCCTTTAATGGTCTGTATCCTTCCAGCCCTGCCAACTCACATCATAGTGGAATTATGAGCACCCTTATGGGCCTCACAGTCTAATAGTTGCAATGGGGTTGCTTGAATCCTGTAGTTTGTGACCCTCCACCCCTCCATGCAGGATCACAGCAGGACTTAGGATGGACTGAAAGTGCTCTTCTGTACATGTTTAAGGATTTCAAATTCAGTCCTATCAAGGAGATCATGTTGTAAGACATCTGTGCCAAACAACAGCTGTCAGTTCTTGTGTCTCGGACTCCCACTCTGGCATCCTTTGTCATCCCTTGCTGTTTTCCCACATCCTTTATAGAACCTTTTCATGAGCCTGTCATTTGCCCAGCTCACAATACCCTAACCCAGATCTTTCATGTACCAGCTGTCTCTTCCAACATGGAATGTAACTTTCTGAATGAAGTTAAGAAGCGTTACCTGATGTAACCTAGAGTGGATGCTCTGTACAACACTACACCTTTTCTATTCTGATTACTAAGTTTAGACCATGAACAACAACCAATAGAGTGAGACTTGACTCGCCTTGGCTCTTTTGTCAATAACTCCTAAACTGCTATCATCCTGAATTCAATTGCTGCCCTGAGCCACAAGAACAGCACAAGGACAACATGCAATCTGCATGCATATTACCTGTGCCACAAAACCTGGCAGCTGGAGCGAACAGAAATGAGAAGGCCCAGGCTCAAGATGGCAGCCACACAGCTCGTTCTACAGTTGCATTAGCTGATGCCGCCAGTACACGGCAGACTGCTTTGTGGCGAAAGCAGGACCATTCTGGACTATGAATCTTCTCCTGGAGAAGTCGAGTGCATTGCTCTTCAGGCAGGCCTTCAAGGTAGAGCACAGGCTAGTGCTGTGGAATATGTATGGAGAGCTGCTGTGCAGTGCACTGTCCAGGGAGTCCTGGCGGCCAAGCCTCAGGCGTAGCTTAAAGGGTGGATATTGTATTCCTAATAATATCCTAAAATGACGTCGTATAGCAGCTGACTTGGAATTATCCAGAAATAAGGGGAGGAGAGTAGGTGTCCTGGTTGGAATGAGTCTTTTTTCTTGTGTTGATAACATTGAAAATATTTCAGCATAAACTAAATTCAGCTAGTTCCAAGATCACTGCCTTGGGTTCATCAGCAGCAACACAGTTCCCCCTCAGAGAGTGTCCAGCGTATTTGTTTAATTTACTTACATATCAGTAGTGCCTTCTGTATACTCTTAAAGTTCTAGACTAGGACATTAGTAAGAATTTGTGGTTTCAGCTTTGTAGAATGACTGGTTGAATTTCCTTCAGTGGTCCATTTTTCCTACTGTAGCGCCACTTAAGCGCACATAGGTTGAAAATTGATTTATGTTATTCACATTCTGGAGTGGGATGAATGAATGCTATAAGGGATGCATTTGAGCTCCTGAGTATCAGACACTATGAATCGACTTTTTCATCTCTGGCTTGTTTTTGCTGTTATTATGACACACCTGGCTGTGATTACTCACTTACCTTTTCAAGTAGCCCTTCATTTTGCAGCTTCAAAGCACCATTCTCATACATGACGATCCACTCAAAAAGTTATTTATGGGACGATGCTTTTTTCCTGCATTACAATTACAGAATAAACATTTCTCTTCTGCCTTGTGCTGACTGCATGCATGTTTCACTATTGTAAATCAACTAGTAGAAGGCTCATCACATTCACGTTATAATACATTTGCATTATTGGACTAAGAAGGATCCTCCTCTTTAATTTTCTTTCTCCAACACTCAGCAGCATGGTCCAGTTCCTTCCGATTGCAGTGCAAATTGCGCTTTCTCTGGAACTTAACTTTAAACTGAAAGATCCCAGGTCACAGCACTGTAGGGGAGTGCAGGAACACATTTCTGAAGAAAAGAAAGAACCAGTAGTGAGAACATCACCCAGCCACAAAAGCGCAAACACCACTGCCCAAGAATCGAATTCCGGATCAAAAGTCTCTGATGATGATGTGAGCAACATATTGAGTCTTAAGCCTAGAGCTTCTAATGGCATAATTTAACGGATAAGTATCAGGCACTTAAAGGTGGCATATATCCAATTTTGTGCTTCAAGAGAAATGTATAATGTAGAAATATGGCCATTTGCCTAACGACTGTAGGCAGTGGGCAGGGAGTCCATGGGCAAGCTTTGTTTGTGTCCTCACGCCCTCTCTCCACATTCAAATCACCCATCAGGGATATTATGTTCACTAACTGACACAGAGAACCTAAGGAGACCTGGGGATGTGTTGGGCAGTACATCTGTGAGGAAGGTATACATTGAGGGTGTTTCTTTATTTTTTGTTAATGTGGAAACACAGAATTGCAGTAATTACCAGTTGTAGGTTCCAAACGATATGACTGGGATCTTAGATTGCACAGTGTGCAAGTTGACTCTTTTTCAGTCGGAAGGGAACAGAAACAAGCACAGTACAACACCATCACTAGCTTGC
This sequence comes from Lissotriton vulgaris, assembly GCF_964263255.1. NCBI lineage: Eukaryota > Metazoa > Chordata > Amphibia > Caudata > Salamandridae > Lissotriton > Lissotriton vulgaris. Next base: position 362,688,389 of record NC_141685.1, on the reverse strand, counting down.
AAGTACACATTGTTGTCATGATACAGTAGGGGCTTGAAAGATGTAACTAAGGTACATCTGATATGTACATACTTGAAGGGCCTTTCAGTCACTTTGCTTTCCTGCAATATACCCATCTCAACAAGGTGAATGTGAACGATTACAACATAGATGGAGAGGGAGCCAGCACTGCACCACATATTCTGCTTAGACGAGAGGGGTCTTGATCTGGATTAGGCAGAGTGGTCTCCCCACAGGATAGAGAAACAACTGGTAACACAGAGTTCTAGTAGTTGGACAGCTAGAGCTAATCCTATATACTGTTGAGCCTCTACTCAACAAACCCCATGCATGCAGCATACTTGGATCGCCTATAACCTCTCTTAGCATGTAATAATCTAAGTAGTAATATGCATATGTCTCCATGCTGTAGAATTGCATCCTGTGAAACGTTTTCACTAGGTTCAACATTGTGGAGAATCCATGGTCCTGATATGCGGCCACTATGCGATTAATAACACTGTAAGCATCAAGTGTCCCCTTCAAGGCACGGGTGAGTGTTGTTTTTGGCCTCAATGTTCACAATGTAGATGTCCCAGTTCCAGCCTCCCCCTCTTGTCTTCCCTCTATCACAGAGGGAACTTAATGCATTTGATTCCACACATGCCCATTGCGGTAATGTGGTTAGCCATTTGGTACTGTCCAGTACTGCGGGTGCTTTCAATAAACCTGTATAGATGCTTATCTACTCCAGCTTTGGGGTGGGGTCTAGGGAGGCAGGACTTGGGTGGTAGTCAAAGCATGGCCTGCCAGTTCAGTTGCGGTGGCCATAATATCTGTCTACATCAGGTGTAGTGGGGGTCAGCCCCAAGCCATGTGATAAGAACCCTGCTTCTATGAGCCTACAACGTGGGTATTCAGTGTAGATGTAGGGAACATACGTTTGATTTGTTGGGGGGAAAGCTAAGCGGGGTGTGTATATAATTGAATTGGGTGAAATGGAATCTGAGATTTCTAGACACGTTTTGCACATGTTGGAGAGCCCGTGTCCAAGACTTAACAGTCAGTGGTTGTGGAAGAACATTGTTCCAGCGAGTCAATGCTTTTCCCATGTCCACCAAGGAATTTGCGGACAGTGCCTCATCTAAAATTGAGATCGCTCGACACCGTTCACTCCGTGTTAGAAGGACTGGTAGGAGGGGCGAAATTAAGGTCTACACACTGAAAATTTGCATTAAGATCTCAACTGAGCCCATAGAACTCTGAGCAATAAACTGAGAACAGTGGAAATTGAACTGGGATCCCTTGAAACGGCTGGGGCTCATCCTCCCAGGCGTGCAAAGTCCATGCAAATTAAAAAATAACATATAGAACTCCAAAATAAGTTGTGCCTGCTTTATTATCAAGAATATGTAAGTAGGCAGAACTCGGAAGGAGATTAATCTGATTATTTGCCAGATTAGCCTAACTAGATGAACCTTGAATGCTAACAGCTGTCCAAGACTCAGGAGGAGCCCTTACTGCATCCATGCAGTGTCTGAAGTAAGATTTCCCAGACCCTGTGTGCAAAATGCCAAATGCCATTCTGCAGATTTTGACTCAAAAATAGAAAAATTACCTAACTGACGTAAATTAAATTAAATTAGCTGTATCACAGCTTGCTCCAGGGAAGGTTTCGATGAAATGTCTGGCTGCTAGACAGAGAGCAACACAACAAAAGACTAGCGGTGTTCTATATCAAAAACTGAAGACTGAGCAAAGAGACAGAAAGAAACTATGTGTCAGATCTTCTATGTGTATGAGTGAAAGGAAATGAATCCCATCAGCCCACCTATGTGGCGGAGCCTCGTCATCTGGGATTGTAACAGGTCAAAGAATAGATAAGGAGACACACCTGATGATATTGTGTGTTTCTCTCCAATTCTCCGAGACCTCCAGCGAAGGATCCAACCCAGAATGTTATGAGTGGGTGTGATGGTGTGGGAAAATAAGATTGCAGTGAGAAAGAAGATTAAACAAAAAACTAAAGTGCTACTTAAAATTGGCTACCATGATATAAGGAGAAACTTTAATGGGAATAAATCATGGTGTCAAGATTAAAACAAAGTGTATGACAGTCTGAAATAACGACTGCCTAAACTAGATGGTATAGTGGTCAACATGTTTCTGCCATGCAGGGGCGTCTCCCCTACCAGGCTTTCATCAGGACCTTGAGAATACACTACTGCAAACACGTACAAAAATAAATGTTGTTACTAAATAATACAGGATACTATACCGTCCGCAAGATACTTTCTGCGTTGGTGTACCCAGAATTCAAAAGGATTCTTTCCTAAAAAATTCAAAACACATGGATATATTCACAACTATGTCTGACACATATACAACGTGCTGTCAAAAATTAGATTTTCCTTAAATTGCTTCTAAGTCATCCTTCACAAGGATAGTCAAGAAATGAAAATTTGTATGTATGTTTCTTACTCACCCAAACGTTCTTGGGATTAAACCTCACCTCTCCTGGCCACTGCTCAGGAAATGGAGGCCCCGCTCTGCGGTAATGGAAAATGCTTATTTACCACTAAGTAGGTTATCCTATTAAAGTTAACAACCTAACAGGTAAATCTCCATTACATGTGCTCTCTTAATGGAGTACTCCTACAACCTTGGTATATAGTCACTTAAAGAAGGAGATGGCTGAAAAGACAAGGGCTATCGCAAAAACGTGGAACAAATAAGATTGTAGTAAAAAACACAGAACTGTAGTTTTCTAAAAAAACTATTCTTGTTAATTGTATCAGTAGTGTGTAACCTGGAGTAGTAGTGAGAAGAATAGACAGATGATTGTTTTAAAAAAAAACTGCCAGGATAACTATAGTTTAACTCTCCTATGGTATTCCATATATTTATGCTTTGTCTTATAGAGTCAATGGAGTAGCTAAAATCCCTTTTTTGTATAAGGAAAACATTTCATCAAAAGCATGCACACGAAAGGGGCAAAGCGACCTGCTGCACCTTACCTGTCCGTCGGTACCTCTGGCCTCGTCCCGAGCCAAGGGGGAGGTACCGACGTAACGGTGCTCAGTTGCTTAAATTCGTCAGAGAACCAATCATGAAAGCCGTCGTTGGTCATCTGACCGGCGGACCTGGGAGGAAACGGCTAAAAGACCCATTTGCAAACTCTCACTTTATAAATGTAAACATAAAGCGGATTGGTGCAGGTTTATGAAAGATAACTACCGATTGGTCCTCTCGTGGCCAATCATAGTCGTGTCACAAAATAGGTAGCAACCTGAGCCCGCCGAAATGCATGGGAGCGGCGTACATCCGGCAGGCCACAAGATTAAATTTACCTAAAGGCATACTGATCTATTCATCCACTACTTGTAATAACCTATGGATGTCAAATGAGGAAAGAGAAAGCGGAGATGGTGTTGAACCGCATTTGTGGCATTAACAAAATCTTTGTCATGGATTGGTGCAAGTAGCGAAAGACCACTGCTGATTAGTCCTCTTGCGACCGATCAAAGTCATGTCACAAAGGAGGTAGCAACCCGAACCCGCCGAATGCGTGAGAGCAGGCGGCGCATATAGAGCACCCCACAAGACAGATATAACCGAAAGGCTTTGTAATTGGTTGACTATCAAACCACTAGTTGTAGTAACATGTGGATGACAAAAGATGAAAGAAAAAGCGGAGATAGCCCTTAACCGCTCAATGCCATTACCAAAATCATTATGCCATTGATTGGTGCCGTTCCCAAGCCAACCACCGTCGATTGGCTCGAACCTCAGCCAATGGACTGATGTAAAACAAGGCCAGGCAAAGCCCGCCACTAGAATATCTGTCAACATTGCAAAAAGCAAACTCGAAAGTTGGGCAGCTACGACCTCAGAACTTCTACGTGTCGATCAGATGCCTAAAAGGTATCTCGTATAATGCTGACACATCTCACTAAAAATGCGGTCATTAAAGCTTTGGCTAACATATCCTAGGGCAAATAGTAATATGCCTAAAGTGTTGTGCCAATGAACTCAACAAAGTGAGGTAAGCTGTACACACATCTCTATTATCTCGTGGTGTTTGAAAAAGAGGGGAAGAAAAAAACACCCTTTATTGTGGTAGAGAGATGTGGAAAACTCGATACTGGACTTATGTGTGGTATCTCCATGTGTAAAGTATCCCCCAAACAGTGCTCACTACGTGAGACCATGATGAACAGGTTGCTTTATAGTGGGTGTCTCAGAAAGGGAATTGAGTCCTACGGAAACCCGATGATACAATTCAGGACAGACTGTGTTATCAGTTCAAACAGATGGCCAACACTAGCGTTGGTAATTAGATAGATACCCAAGGGATTTCATCATTTAGACCTTCTGTGTCACTCTTCAATCGATAAATCTATTTTTGGTCTCTCAAAAACAAGAACCTTGAGACATCTCGTACATGGGATGGCACAAAGGGTTTTTCTAGAACTGTCCACCTCATCTCTTCTGGAGTATGTTTCATCTGGATAAAGTGATTGGTAAGTCTGGTAGCTTGTTTATTGCACCGTACGGTGCTCTTGTGCTCATGCGTAATTTAATTTTTCTAGTCATCCCGACGTATCGCAAGGCACATGGACAAGTAATGAGATATATTAGCCTTTCACTATTGCAATTAGTGGGACTCTTCAGAGTCCATGGTCTTGAGGTACCGATGTCTATGGTAAGTGTCTTAGTCGTTTGGGGACAGGCAGTGCATTGTCCACATGGGAAGTGGCCCTGTACTGGTGGAAGGTTCCATAGAGTATTGGCCAATGTCATCTCATTTCCTTTGTTTCTTGGCCTCGTATGGATAAGGCTGTCTTTCAAGATAGAGCCTCTTTTGAAGGAAAATAGCGGTGTCTGAATAACAGAACCTGCAGTGATAAGGATTGTCCAGTTCTTCTTTTTTTTTGAAAATCTGTTTATTAGCATAGTAGGTAAAGCAGTTTCAGAAATTTCCAGGCTCAGTAAGAAGCAGGGTAATACATGTGTGCGCCTGCTTAGAACATATAATTGCATAGTTATCTTGATTTTTCATTTTGTTGTTGTTGACTATAACCGTCACAATTAGACAAACCCCGGTCAATTCAATCCCTCCCCCCACCCTCAAACAACCCACCCGACACTCTCTCAACGTGCACATGACTGAATGATCGTTAAACTGGGTCACCCATGGCGCCGTAACATGTAGCTTCATCTATCTGTACACACAGGTGGAACGGGGCAAAGGCCAGTGGTTCGGGTTTCCCCGCACCTCATCGTAGCGCACCACAGTCAGCGACAGTGCATGAAATTCTGGTTAAGGACACATTAATTCTACATTTGGCGAGTCACATGTATCCCCGTCATCCCCAGCTTCTAACGTTCCCAAAGTGGCAAACCAGTCCAGCGAGATCGGCGTTTTCCGCAGACCTCTGTGTTCCTCTCGCTGCAGTGCCTCTCCCTCTGCCTTACCCCATCGTACCACCTCCGCTTTCCACAGTTCAGGGTTGGGAGGTTTGGGTGACTTCCACCTCATCGTGATGGCACGCTTCGCCAGCAACAGGGCCAGATCCGAGAAGCGTGTCGCTACGGTTCTGGTGCGTTGTGAGGGTCCCAGTAATGTGTTTTCTAGTGTAGGAGATCGGGACAGAGCACCCGCTCTCTCGAGCGATTCATGGATCGTGGTCCAGTAATATCCTAGTTTGGGGGATTGCCACAGCATATGTATCAGTGATGCGTCTTCAGTGTCACATCGGGGGCAGTTGCTTTTCGCATCGGGGAACATCACATGTATGCGGTGCGGGGTCAGGTAGGCTCTATGTAGCAGCATCAATTGAATGAACTTAAACTTGGGGTTCCTAGCCACCTTTTTGGGAAACTGAAGTATACGCTCCCACTCTTTGTCTCGCAGGGGCCTACCAATATCTCCCTCCCATGTCTCCCGGAGTGGCGACAGAGTGAGTGCCCTCCCCTCCTTGATGCTAGCAGTGAGCCATCTCGTCAGGTGGGCGCCCGTGCCCATTAGGTAGTGCATCGTGATGAGAGGGTTTGTAACAGGCTCCTGGCCCGCAGGTGACCACTTATGCGTTATATAATGGCGAAGGCCAGCGTGTAGAAGGAATGAGCCTCTAGGAACGCCTTGTGTTGCTCTAAAGTCTTCAAAGGACAACAGGTGTCCCTCCGCAAACAGGTCACCCACATTCGACACTCCTGCGTCATGCCATTGTGCTAGCGAGTTGGCCGTAAGTGTTCCCGAGCCCAACGGGATGCCCAAGAGCGGGATCGTGAGGGCATAAGATGACTTAGGGGACGTGTACTTTAATGCCTTCCGCCAGTAAATGATCGCTAGCCTGAGGAGTGGTGGGGCATTTCTCGGTATATCCGAGTTGGGCAGAAGTAATGTGTGTATTCTCCCCATGTCATGTTCCTCATCCGTCATATTGATCTCCTGAAGATTGCGACCCGCCACCCAGAAGGCCAGCCATTGTAGCTGACACGCATAGTTGTAAGCTCTAAAGTCCGGCAGGCCCATTCCGCCGGCGTCAGAGGGGAGCTGCAGCTTGGACAAACCTATACGTCTGCGGCCATGCCCCCATACAAGTTCGGTGAGTAGGGTGTCAAGAGTCTTAAATGTAGCTGCTGGGATCAGGTACGGCAAATTGGTGAAGTGGTAAAGAAGACGGGGGAGCATCACCATCTTAGATATCGCTGCTCTGCCGGATATTGAGAGTGGCAGTGTTAGCCAGAATTGTATCTGCGATTTCAGTGCTCTGATGGCTCTCCCAAGGTTGCCGTAAATCATCGTGTCAGCTTCCCTGTAAATCTGCATCCCCAGGTATCGGAAGGTGGTTTCTGCCATCTGGAATTCGTGGGGGGCGAAGGGTAGGGGGGTAGTCCGGTCTGTGGTTGCAAATGTGAACCCATAGGACTTGGATACGCTTATGGTCAGGCCAGAGATTGTCCTAAAGTCCTCAAAGACCTGGGAAACGGGGCTCAAGTCGCCCCTCAAGTCTCGGAGATATAATATAATATCATTCGCGTAAGCGGACACAATATGCGCCGTCCCATGCCTTAGAATGCCATGTCGGGGGGCCATCAACCGAAGTCTACAGAGCATAGGCTCAAGGGCAAGGACAAAGAGGAGGAGGGAGAGTGGGCAGCCCTGCCTGGTGCCCCGTGCTATAGCTATAGGAGCTGATATATGGCTGGAGGTGCGCACTCTAGCTGTGGGGATGGTGTACAGCAGTCTGACCCAGGCGAGGAATTCGGGTGGTATCCCAAATTTAGACAACGTGGCAAACATATAGTCCCACCTAAGGGAATCAAACGCTTGCTTCAAATCCAGAGATATGCAGCCTTCGGAGCTCGTGTCCTCCCAGTCTCCGAGCATAAGCTGGGCCAATCGCCTGAGGTTCATGGCCGTGTTGCGGCCGGGAACAAAACCACACTGATCCGAGTGGATCAGCTGCGGTACATATTGCACGAGCCTCGATGCCAGCACCTTGCTCAATATCTTGGAGTCAGTATTGAGAAGGGACAGGGGTCTGTAGTCGGCCATCTCAAGCCCTTCTTTAGCAGGCTTTAAGAGGGACGTGATTAATGCCTGCATAGACGATTGTGGTAGGGCGGACGTCCGTAGCGCTTCCAAATAAACAGTGTGCAACCGTGGGGCCAGAAGGTCTATGTATGTTGCATAAAAGTCGGCCGGTAGGCCATCTGTTCGGGGGTCTTGCCCTTTGGGAGAGCTCGTATTGCCTTCCTGATTTCAGCTATTGTAATGGTACGCTTCAGTTATTTGGTTTGCCTGTCAGTGAGTTGAGGTAGGTCCAAGTCCCTCATGAAGGCCTCGAAAGCAACCTCGGATAGGGGCTGTGGGGGGCTGTATAGCGTGGTGTAATATTTCTTGAACGCCGTGTTAATCCCGATTTGGGTGGTAGTTGTGCTGCCCGTCTGGTCTAAGATTTTCAGGATAGGGTGGTTAACTGGGGAATGTCGTAAGAGGCGAGCTAGAAGGGGGCCGGCTCTATCCGCCTGTGTATGCTGCCTATTCGTGTATTCTCTATAGTCTAGAAGCCTCAGGTCTTCCAGCAGCTCTGCATGTCTAATGTGAGCCTCCTGCAGTGGTGTGAAGGGTGCATTTGTGCCGGCTGCTTCATTCTCCAGGGACGCTAGCAAGCCCTCCACCTCCTTCAGTTGATTGATTACCTCCTGTTTCCTGCCCACTCCAGCGGCCATTGCTGCCCCCCTAAGACAAACTTTAAAAGTGTCCCATTCCACTTGCCGGGTGCTGGCTGTGTTCACATTTGTGGAGAAGTAGGCTACTATAGTGTCAGACAGGGAGGCCCGGAATACCGAGTCTTCAAGGAGATCTGGAGATAGTCTCCAAGTTGGGATGGGGGCCAGCCGCCTGCCCCACTGCCAGGTGAGTTCTACGGAGCTGTGATCGGATAGAGTTTTCCCATGTGCTGGGTCTGGACAATTGAATCCGCCATGGAGCGGGAGCAGAAAATATGGTCGATTCTGGTGTGAAGCTGGTGTGGTGGGGAGAAAAAAGTATATTCCCTCTCCTGTGAATGTGTGCTGCACCATGCGTCCGCCAGGTCCCAGCCCCCAGCCCATCTCGTAAGAGCATCCGCCTGTTTTCTACTCTCAGCTGCCTGTAAAGGGGGATGTGACCTATCCAATGTAACATCAAGCACAGCATTGAAATCACCCCCAATGAACCAGCGATGATCAGCCCAATCCGCAAGTACCCCGTTCACTGTTAACAAGAACTCCGATTGATTTGAGTGCGGCGAGTACACACATCCAAATACAATAGCATCCCCACCCAACAGCCCCCGCACAAATACATATCGACCCTCATTATCGATTCTTTGCTCCAACATCTGGAAGGGGACAGAGCCGCGGAACCAGATCGCCGCTCCTCTTGAGAACGCAGAATAGGAGGTAGCAAAGAGCTGCCCCCTCCATTTCTTGCGCAGTTTCACAGTTTCAGCAGCGTTCAAATGTGTCTCTTGCAGGCAAGCAATCTGTGTCCCCCTGCGGTTAAGCTGTGCCAAGATTCTATGACGTTTCTGTACTGCTCCCATGCCACGTACGTTCCAGGTGCACAGTTGGTAATTATTAAGCGGCCCCATAACTGTCTGTGCTGTGTGGCCCAAGGAAACACCCGGGTACCCATGTTAGTTCTGCTTTGCGATAAGGTGAGAGTGTCGAAAAAACATGTAATCCCTGAACAAGAAGGTCCCCAAGCCAACATGCCCGGGAGCCAAACCATGGTGCCCAACGTGGGCACAAGTCAGTGAAGTTCATGTGCAGACCGGTGGGTGGCAGGCCTCTGTCGACTGTCACTGAACGGCCTGCATGGGCATGTTCGCCCTCAACAAAATGGGCCCCCCATGCAACCCACCATATACGAAAAAAGGGGGGGGGATCAGTTATACATTACCACCCGGAGGGGATCATGCTCGCAGCAGATCAGAACTCCTCTGCCATCTGGGCTGTAATCTTCGGGAACAGCGGCAAGCTGTCTATTGATCCGGATACCTCCGTGTGGGTGTCAGTGGTGGCGGTGTGTCTGTCTCCGGTTGCTTCCGCGTCGTGAGCTGCCAGTGCCTCTTCTGTTAGCCGCTGTCGCTGTGTTGAGGACGAGTGGCCTTCCATCCGATTACTAGGAGGGTGCGCCTTCGCTGGGGTTCCGTGGGAAGAGTGATGTCCCGGGCTGGGAGTGTTCCGTCGGTCCGGAGGGTCTCTGTGGTCGCCGCCGTGGTGATCCTCAAACGGGTCCTGTGAGGTCGGTGGTGTCAGAGTGACTTCCATCCATTCCTCTGCCTCCTCTGGTGAGTCGAAGAAGTGAGATTTATTGTTGTGCAGAATTTTAAGCCGAGCGGGGAACAGAAGTGCATATTTCATATTCCTGTCTCTTAATTTGCGTTTCACACCCATGAAGGTGGATCTGGCGCGCTGTACAGTGGGCGTGAAATCAGGGTAGACCGAAATGTTCTTGTTCGAGGCATGTGGGCTGCTAAATTCATATCTTAGCATTAGATCGCCGCCTAGTGTTGGGTCCGGATGATCGCACATTGTTGTCCTGGAAGAGTCTTCGAAGTATCCTGAGATAGGTGGCTCCTCCCCTGGACTACAGTGCGCATGGGCATCGGCTCCATCCTCAGATTGTTTTTTTCCGCCATTGGGTTCGGATGCGGTCTCGACGTCTCTCTGTCGGAACCGAGAAAACATAACTTTAAACGGCCAAAAGGCTGTGTGTTCTTGACGTCGGTATTGTTTGCGTGCGGTCTCGAGTTCTTCCGTCTCTCGGAGCCGGAATCAGCGGAGTATTTCCACTCTTCGGACATCGAGGCCTTCTCATCGCGACTCGACACCGACTTTCCAACATGGAGCGGAGCCCATTTAAACTCTGTCCGCTCTGTGGGTCCAAATACCCACATATAGACGTGCACCCGGTCTGTAACAAATGCCTTTCGCCAGACCATGACGAAGGAAACTGCAGGGCTTGTGCGAGTTTCAGGTCAAAGAAGACTCTCACGATTCGGCGCGCGGTGCGCCTTGTGGCCAAACAAGCGGCCCCGGATCCAGAAAACATCTTCGACGACCAAGAAGAGGAGGACCAGAGCCATCATCTTCAGATTTCCCCGCCCGAGACGGAGGTCGAGGCAGATCCGGAAGACGACGACGGAGTCGTGGGTCAAGGCCTTGAATACGTCGACGAGGTAGGGGACGACGAAGAGGTTTATGGGGCCGCGGAAGATAGCTCAGAGGACGAGCTATGCCCCGAAGTTTACGGACATAAACAACGGGTCACGGGATCGCCTGTCGGCCTTCCCCAAGACCCCGTAGCGCAAGCCACGGCCCCGCCTTCGGGCCCGGCCACGGACATACTTGCTGCGCCGAAAGTATCGAAACCGAAACTGAAAGCAACGGTATCGACAACACCTAAAATGGCCGACCCGAAACCGAAACCGAAACTTAAGGACTCAGGCGTCCCTAAGATGGCGATCGTAACAACAAAAACGAATAAGCCTGCAGCCTCATCGACTCCGTCGACCTCCGGTCCACAGAAGTCGAAGAAATCTGGCGATTCCACGGGGTCGAAATCGGCGCCGGAGGAGAGATCCTCTAAAAAGGGTGGCACGCACAAGACAAGCGCGGCGGCGCCGGCAAAACACGCCAAAGCCAGCGACACAGCTCCGGCTCCGACTGGGACATCTGCGCACCGGTCCAAGGACTCGGGGTCGGCGGACGTGGCATCATCGACCAACCCTCAAAAAGACCAGCAGAACGTCGGATCCGAGGGCATAGCCACCTCGTCGGTGCCAAAGGCCACTGTCTCCGACGCCTCTCTCATTGCTTCTTCACTACAAAGAATTAGGGAGAAGGCCTCTGCTTCGTCGGCGCCGGCGCCATCGCCGCAGAAGGCGACAGACGTCCCGGTCAAGCCTGCAAGTAAACTCCTCTTCCTTCTGCCGCCAAAAGTGGCGCCGAAGGCCTTTTCATCAAAATCGACGCCAAAGAAGTCGGAATCTTCTACGGCAGGGGCACTTTCAGGTCGAATACTCGACTCAGAAGAGGATTCGGAGTGCTTCATAGATGCAGAAACGGGCAGATTAACCCTTTACAAAAGGAAGATCACTTCGCAGCCGGTGGAATCCTATGTCATCCCCCTGAAGAAGAAAAAGTTTCCACAGGACGCCTCAGGCCTCATGGAACCTATCCAGCCCACTCCAAGAAGGAGCCCAACACCGTCTCCAGACCACTCTGAAAGTGAGGGCTACGATGAAGATGACCAATACACTTTCCCGGTCAATGAACCAGGTGCACAACAGGATTCATATGATGACATTGGGGACCAAGGCACCCAAAATGTGGGACAAGACCCACAGGCTTTCAGTACACGTGCATCCCCAACAGAGGATTCTGCAGGTTTCCATGCACTCATTGAGAGGGCAGCTGCTAATCATGATGTGGACATGCATGCTGACCCAGTTGAAGAAGACTTTCTATTCGACACCTTTTCAGTCTCGGAAAGAACTGTGAAGACACTGCCTATGCTCAAAGGGGTCCTCAAGCATGCTGCGGACATCTTTAAAGAGCCTACCAGGGCGAGGGTGGTCAATCCACGTATTGAAAAAAAGTACAGACCAGCGCCTGCAGACCCTGCATACATTCGGGGACAGTTGCCGCTTGACTCCCTGGTGGTCGCAAATGCCCGTAAAAGGGCCAACTCCCAAACAACGGGTGAAGCTCCTCCCCCGGATAAGGAGTCCAAAGTGCTAGAGGCAGGAGGCAAAAGAGTGGCTGCGCAAGCTGCCAATCTCTGGCGTATTGCAAATACACAGGCACTACTGGCACGTTATGATAGATCACATTACGACACACTAGAGCAAATTGTGCAACACCTGCCTCCGCAGTTTCAAGAGGGCACCAAAATGGTTATACAGGAAGGACAACTGATCTCCAACGCGGCCATAAAGTGTGCACTTGATGCCGCGGACACAGCCGCTAGGGCTATTAACACCAGTGTCATGCTGAGACGACAGGCGTGGCTCCGCATATCGGGGTTTAAACCTGACATCCAAACAACCATACTTAATCAACCAGTCAATCCTGATAGACTGTTTGGTCCAGATGTTGACACCACCCTAGAAAAAATTAAAAAAGACACCGAAACTGCTAAATCTATGGGGGCCCTACAATCACAGCAGTTTCGTGGCAATAATTTTCGTCGCTCAGGTGCCCGTGGAGTCACCAGAGGACAGATGGGTCAGCAGTCACAGTTCCCAAGGGGTGGAGCACAATCCTCGTACCCCAAACAGAACAAGAGGGGCTACAGGGGAAACAGCAACAAAGGACGCGGCAGAGGGAACAACAATACACGCTCCTCTGCCCCAAGCAATCAGTGACTCTCTGTCACTGCCCCCCGACCACTTAACACCTGTCGGGGGGAGACTACAGCAGTTCCTGCCCGTCTGGATCAACATCACCACAGACAGGTGGGTGCGACAACTTATCCAGTACGGTTATTGTCTAGAGTTAAAATCCACTCCACCCAACATTCCACCAAGGCAAAGACCTATGTCCGCAGAGCACTTGCACTTATTGCAGCAGGAAGTGGTGGTGATGCTGCAAAAAGGAGCAATCGAGCTCGTGCCAGTGGGGGAGGAAGGCACAGGGGTATATTCCCTGTACTTCCTCATTCCAAAGAAGGACGGATCGCTCAGACCAATTCTGGATCTCCGTCCCCTCAATCTGTATATACTGTCAGAGCATTTCCATATGCTTACACTGCAACAGATTCTTCCCATGTTAAACAAAGGAGACTTCTTAGCAACCTTAGACCTCAAGGATGCTTATTTCCACATTCCCCTACACCCGTCCCACAGAAAGTACCTCAGGTTCACTATCCAAGGCACGCATTATCAGTTCAAAGTCCTACCCTTCGGAGTCACCACAGCCCCAAGGGTGTTTACCAAGTGCCTGGCGACAGTGGCAGCGCACCTCAGGAGGCAGAACATCCATGTCTACCCCTACCTCGACGACTGGCTCGTTCAAGCCAGGTCGGAACAACAGTGCGCCGCGGACATGTCGACTACCATTCACCTCCTTCACGACCTGGGTTTCTCGTTGAATTACCCAAAGTCACACCTTCAGCCGGCACATGTCCGACAGTTTCTGGGTGCGACAATCAATACCCTGACGGCCAAGGCGCAACCAAACCAGGTCAGGATAGACAGCATGCAGTCTCTAATCCAAAAGTTCAGACCGAGACACTCACTTCCAGCACGAGTGTTCATGCAGTTGATAGGCATGATGGCCTCCTGCATCTTCATAGTCCCTCACGCACGGTTGCATATGCGCCCGCTCCAGGAGTGCTTAGCAAATCAGTGGACACAGGCTCAGGGACAATTAACAGACCTAGTGTTGGTTACCAGTCGGGCATACAACTCTCTGCATTGGTGGACTCCACACACCCTTTGCAAGGGCCGACTGTTCCAGGAGCCAGTGCCACAGGTTATCCTGACGACGGACGCATCTCTCCAGGGATGGGGAGCTCATCTGCTCACTTACACGGTGCAGGGACTATGGACGACGCAGCAACAGAAGATGCACATAAACTATCTAGAACTGATGGCGATCTTCATGGCGCTCAAGTCCTTCATTGTACATCTGTGCAACAAAGTGGTGTTAGTCCGGACGGACAACATGACCGCGATGTACTACATCCAAAAGCAGGGGGGCACCCACTCACCGCAGCTGTCTCATCTGGCTCAGAGCATGTGGAAGTGGGCCATTCAGAGGAACATCTTCCTCATGGCAGAACACCTCCCTGGGAAGGACAATCAGATGGCGGATCTGCTCAGCAGATACAGCCATCAAATGCACGAGTGGGAGATACATCCATCAGTACTCCAGCCGTACTTCCAAAAGTGGGGTCATCCAGAAATAGACCTGTTCGCCACAAGGGAGAACGCAAAATGCCAAAGCTTCGCCGCCAGGTTCCCACACCCGCAATCACAGGGCAATGCGATATGGATGAACTGGTCAGGCAAATTTGCGTACGCTTTTCCCCCGACACCTCTGATACCATTGGTGGCGAGAAAACTAAGGCAACACTCGATGACACTAATCCTAGTTGCTCCAACGTGGGCGCGCCAGGCCTGGTACACCACGTTCCTCGAACTCTCAGTGGTACCGCATCAAAGACTGCGCCTCACGCCCAGACTTTTGACGCAGAACCATGGAGAAATTCAGCATCCAGATCCGCACCAGCTCAACCTAGCGATCTGGCTCCTGAAGTCTTAGAGTTTGGATACCTCAACCTACCTCCTGAATGCATGAACATCATCAAGGAGGCGAGGAAACCGTCAACCAGAGCATGCTATGCCGCAAAATGGAAGCGTTTTGTCATTTACTGTGCAGACAATGACATAAACCCGCTAGATGCATCTATCCCTAACATTATTTGCTATCTGTTACACCTTTACAAGTGCAAACTAGCGTTCACTTCTATTCGGATACATCTATCCGCCATCGCAGCTTACCTTCAAAACAGGCAGCATCTCTCGGTCTTCAGGGTGCCTGCCATTAAAGCGTTTCTTGAAGGTCTGAAACGAGTCATTCCCCCAAGAACACCGCCAGCTCCGGTGTGGAACCTCAATGTGGTCCTCACCAGACTGATGGGACCACCATTTGAGCCACTGCACTCGTGTGAACTGCAATTCCTAACGTGGAAAGTAGCTTTCCTAATTGCTATTACGTCACTAAGGCGTGTTAGTGAGCTACAAGCGCTCACAATCCAAGAGCCATTCATTCAGATTCATCCAAATAGGGTAGTGCTACGTACTAACCCCAAATTCCTTCCAAAGGTGGTGTCACATTTTCATCTCAACCAAAATATCGACTTGCCGGCATTCTTCCAGAACCCACAAACAGTGGCGGAAAGAATGCTCCATACGTTAGACGTACGGCGGGCATTGATGTATTACATAGACAGGACACAACACTTTAGGAAAACAAAACAACTTTTTGTTGCCTTCTCACCACAACACAAAGGCAACCCGATTTCCAAAGCAGGAATAGCCAGATGGATTGTTAAGTGCATTCAAATCTGTTATCAAAAAGCCAAGCGCACTTTAACAATACCCCCAAAGGCGCACTCCACACGCAAATTGGGGGCATCCATGGCTTTCCTAGGAAACATTCCTCTAGAGGACATTTGCAGAGCAGCCACGTGGACCACACCACATACCTTTACAAAACACTACTGTGTTGATGTACATTCCAAACAGCAAGCGGCTGTAGGACAGGCTGTTCTCAAGACACTTTTTCAGGTTTCTGCAGCTGGCACGGGCAACCGCCGCTGATGGAGGGACTGCTATGTATTCTATGCTAAGATATGAATTTAGCAGCCCACATGCCTCGAACTGAATATGCTACTTACTAGTATGCATCTGTTCTTGGCATGTAGGGCTGCTAACATTCATATCGCCCACCCTCCTCCCCGGTGCCTGTCGCAGCTGCAGATATACTATTGTATTCAATCATTAGCATGGACATCCTTTACACTTTTCACTCTATCCTCTGCCACAATGGCGAAAAACAATCTGAGGATGGAGCCGATGCCCATGCGCACTGTAGTCCAGGGGAGGAGCCACCTATCTCAGGATACTTCGAAGACTCTTCCAGGACAACAATGTGCGATCATCCGGACCCAACACTAGGCGGCGATCTAATGCTAAGATATGAATGTTAGCAGCCCTACATGCCAAGAACAGATGCATACTAGTAAGTAGCATATTCAATCCTCAAAGCGTATTGGTGCTTTCTCCCTGGCCGCACGCAGGACAGTGTCTCGATCTCTGTAATAGAGGAGGCGCCCCCAGTTTGGGAGGCCGTGGTGGCATCCTGTGCGCCCGTTCCACGCTGTATAGGGCAGTGAGGTCCTCCTGGCCCACCAGTTTCCGTAGCCAGTCCTCCACAAATTGGGTGGGGTTTCTCCCCTCGCTTCTCTCCGGAATGCCTAGGATGCGGACGTTGTTGCAGCGAGCCCGTCCTTCGGCATCGTCCACCCTATCCCAGAGTTGTTTAAGCTGTTTCTCCACGCCCTCCAACTTCGTGGAGTGTTCCGTCTGCTGTGGTACCAGGTCATTCAGCGCTATCTTCTGCTCCGCTACCCGTTCCGCCAACTTGTTATGGTCAGCCCTCAATAGTGACAGGCCAGTCGCCATATTGTCTATGCACGATTCCAGGGCTTCGCGTGTCGCGCATATTTTATTGAGGATAAGGTCCAACTTTGCGTCCTGAGACCCTTTTCTGGTCGGTGGAACGATGTCCCCATTGGAGGAGGCCAGCGGGTCCTCGGAGCCCGTGGACTGCATGTCTGCCGCAGCGCCCTGGTCATGAGTCTTGCCCCTGTGTCTGCCCATGGATCTCGTTAGCAGGGTGGCGCTGTGAAGGGCACAGCAGACTGCCGCTGCCCACTCAAGTGTCCACTCAGAACGCCGGACCGTGTCCGCCGAGGGTTCCAGTTGTGGCGGCCAAAGGTGGTAGCTGTGTAGACCCCAGGATTGGCAGGGATTGTGTAGGGTCTCTGAACGTGGCGCTGTTATTGGGAGGGATGGCGTTCCACTGGGGGCCCTGCAGGCAGGTGTGACCCCGGCTTTCCAGAGGCAGACGAAGGGAGACAGTAGGACCACTGTAATTATCTAGCGAGTCGTGAATCCCTAGCAGGAGCGCGACAGATGACAGGGCTGTAGTGTGGCGGCAGGGCCGCAATGCGCGCGTCGCACTCCCTCACCGTGGGTCGGGGTTGGCAGCCTGGGTATCTGGGGTCCGCTGTCCGCTGTGAGGTGCGCTGGCACCAGCTGTGCGCCACCCCGCGCCGGGTCCCCGCTCCGGACCCGCCGACTGGCAAGTCTGGGGGCAAGCAAGGTGCCACAGTACAGATCCGGGGACACTGTCCGTCCCGGGCGTGGAGACAAGATGGCGCCGGCGAAAATGTGCCTCAGTTCCGTAGCGCCCGAGGAGGTCCTGGGGAAGCCAGGCCCACAGCGCCGGCGTCAGGTGACTGGTACCACCCGCCCCGTAGTCCCGGCCAGCGCCGTAGAGAACAGGCGTACCGCTGACCTTGCGGGCGGGCGGCGAGCTGGTAAGCCGGTCCGGGGCTGCTCTCGTGTTCTCCGCAGGCCCCACAGCAGGGCGGCCGGGCAGGGCTCAGCAGCAGGGAGGGAGGCAGCAGGGTCACAGAAGGATTAGGGCGCCTTTCCGTGTTCCGTTATCTCGGCTGGTGTCTGCAACTGCGTCCAGTGTGGGGTCCCGATCGGACCGCGCCAGAGGCTATGGGCAGGCCGGGTAGGCCATCTACTCGAGCCCGGGGCTTCTCACCGTCCAGTGGGCCGCGGCCAGCGTCGATGTTGCAATGCTCCTGTGAGACGGGCCGAGTGGACAGACACCGCTCCGCTCCACGCAGCACACCCCCGGGGGCCTCCGGCACAGAACTCAGGTGGGTTGCAGGTGGGTGTTTCAGGATAGCTTGCTAGTATTGAGGGTTACGAACGGAGCTCGAGGACTACACGTCCACCATCTTCGGCTCCAGGCCACGCCCCCCGGATTGTCCAGTTCTTCTTCACAGTTTTCTGCAGTTTATTTGACAATGTGCAAAATGTCGTCACACAAGTCAATCTGTCAAGTGGTGGTTTCCAGACATGGGGACTTAGCAAAGCTTCACGGTTGTTATTCATGGCACGCTTTTGTGCTCTTTTGATCATGTGTTTCGGGTAGTTGCTGTCTTGTAGTTTTGAAGCCAGATCTCTGGAGAAAAAATCTAAATCACTTTTAATGGAAACAGTTCCTGCGGACTCTTAAAAATTGTCCAACTCGCAGGGACTTAGGGTGATGGCTGGTGTATGACAGCTAAGAGTTACGGGCCATTGGTTTGCTGTACAACTTGCTCCCGAGATATCCATTGACAGGGAAAATATTAATATCCAAAAATGCCAGTTCTTGCTGGCTGTACTCAACAGTGAACTTCAAAAATGGATTTTGATCGTTCAGCCATCTTTGGAAATTTGTGATGGTATCTGATGTTCCATGCCAGACGACAAAAATGTTGTCGATATAACATTTCCACACCAACACCTGATCAAAGAAAGGGTTGGTGCGGTTGAGGGCACATTTCTCTTCAAAAAGATGTACATAAAGATTTGCCAAGGAAGGGGTAAAAACGCTGCCCATCGAAGTTCCCGATGTTTGCAAATAAAGGCTGTCTTCAAAGGCAAAAAAGTTTTCCGTCATGCCTAGACGGGCACATTCCATGATAAAATTGATGGGTGTGATGGTCTCTAACACCGAATCTTCCAACAGATTTCTGATAGCTTGCAAATTCTCTTGTTGAGGTATGCAAGTGTATATGATTCAAAATCGAAACTGACCAATAGGTCAGTCTCGACATTGAACTCAATCTCCGGGAGGAGCCGTAGGACATCTGTAGTATCCTGCAAGAACGTCAGCATTTTTTTCACAAGTGGCCTCAAAAAGAAATCTACAAAAGTCGACAGAGGCTCCAAAACCGAACCGATACCGGAAATAATCGGACATCCTGGAGGCGGTCTCTGTACTTTATGTATTTTCGGTAGATTATAAAAATACGGAGTTATAGGGTAGGCAGTTGTCAAGTAACGAGCTTCAGATTCAGTGATCCAACCTTCAGCGGATGCTTCCTCCACCATATTTTTAATCTCATTGAGTAACCTGGCGGTGTGATCTTCAGTAAGAGAGGCCATCATTGTAGTGCTGTTGAAGCCTTATCATGACACCTCCCCCACAGCTTCCCGGATTGACCTTTGTCATGTTTAAGCTGAACCATAAGATCTTGGGAAAAGTATTGGCATCAAGAATTCAGAAGGGGCTATTGGGACTGGTGCTCCCCGGCCGAAATGGGTTTATTCCAGACAGGAGCACGTTTTCAAACTTAAAAAATAAATTTCATGTTATGAAGAATTATCCTTGCAACCTCATAAACCTGGTGGTGGCTTCCATTGTTATGAAGAGGGCCTTGAATTCTATTAGTTAGTCTTGCAGATGTGGGATTGACTGAAGGAATTATTACATGGATCAGGGTACTGTAAGCTGACTTTACAACCTGTGTTGAAATTAGCTGTGATCTCAAAACCATGGCCATTGTGGAGGTCCACACTACAGAATGCCCACTATGTCCATTGCTGTTTTGTTCAGTAATGGGAATTTAGCTAGTTGCATAACATACATAGGCACGGAACATGATATGGGTATTAACGGGGATGTACATGCCATCTAATTATATGCATATGACAGTCTGCTCTATGTGCAAAACTCCACGCCCAAACTGAACTGATGGCAACCATAACCTAATTGGACACCTTTGGCTCCGCTTCAGGTCTTAAAGTAAACAAAACATGTCTTAACAAATCAAGGCACTAGAGCTGCAACAGAAGCCCTGTACTTTCTGGTACATAGATGGTCAGATGATATAAGTGCTGGAACCTTAACTAAGATTCTCATGACAATCAGAACCAGTGTTACTTATTGAGGTCATCTCCCCCAATCCATGCCGGATGGAGTTGACCTGTCTAAAAATATACTCCTGTCTTGAATAATGTAGTATTTCACAAACATTCCAATCTTTTTCCTGGAACTTAACACTATGATGGTTAAATTAGTCTGGAAAGTGAACAGGAGCAAGGTAGTTTTGACAAAATGATTTCTGCCCATTGACGAAGGCGGCCTAGGAGCCCCTGATTTTTAATCTTACTGTCTGGTGATACAGAGCCAGTGTGGGTGGTGGGATGGCTAAGCCTGACCAGTCGCTTTGAGATTAGATGCATTCACAAAACTATGGGCGCAAAACAATAGCTTAATCTTTATTTGACTGTTAAACACTAGACACCTTCCATACAATTTTACTGCACACAGCTAGATATTGCTGGAATAGGTATAAATCTGCATTGAAAAAGGTAAAGCACTTCAATTACCTGTGTAATAATTACCCAAATTTAGATGAATGGCAGATACAGCGCACCAGCCAGTGTGTCTGAGAGTCAAACTGATCCACGATAGAGTTCCTTTAGGACTCTGATAAGATGATATCCTTTGAAAAATCCAGGGAAGATGATCTGTCTGTGGGTCAGTTCCTAATAATGCCTCTGTGATCAGAGCAGCCATAGTATCATGGGAATGGGAATCACTGGAACCTGAGGCCAGTGCAGTTTTGCAGGCATTACTGCCTTTGGGTGGCACCCGAAAACTAGAAATCAGAGACGTAATTAAAAGGAAAGTGGGAAAATGACCAGGGGAAATTAACCCACAGCCCAGGAGTGGTTTATAGCCTTACAGCATGTTGGGAAAGTCTCTAGAAACGCAAAGTTTAAGCTGATTCATTTTAAGTCTACACACCAGACCAAAGTGCATACACATGTAACCAGGCTTTTACCATAATTGTCTCAGGTGCGAGGAGGTTGAGGTGTCCTTTTCCCCACATGGTATGGGCATGTCCTATAATTTAGCACTTTCTGAAGCTATTTCTAAATTGGTTACTGAATTAATGAGAAAACAAAATCTGTGCGAACCAAATTTGCACCGTTTGGGAATAATGTCTAGTACTGAGACTGAGAGGTCCAATTTTAAATGTATTGATTTGATGATGATATTGGCCAAGACCTTAATCATTATCAATTGGAAATCAACATGCCTCATGTGACTGTATGAAGGCCGGACCTTCACAATTGGGGGACATAGGAAGATGAATTGGGCATGGTGGAACAATAGAAAAATTGAATTAAAGTAGTTGCTATAAACTGGTGCTTCTTATTGTTCAAATGTGGCCTTAGAACAGATGATAGACCCTTGTAAATACAGAAACTTGTTCCATGGGTTCTAAACCCAGTGCAACAGACCCCTGGTATGCCCCCCACAAGATAGTAATCTTAATAAATTACTGTTATTACTGTATAATTATAAGACCGAAATGGAAATATTGGATTATGGCTGGTTGAGTTTCTGAAGTTAACAATGACCAAATTAGTTGGTTATGAATGAGAATTGATTTTAGTTGAGTATTTGCTTTGACAAAAAAAAAAAAAAACTCCGATATCCAAATTACAATCCGTCTTGAAGTGGAGGAGATTCTTCACTCAGTGCTTCCATACACACCAGATTCCAGACTCGAGGGACAAAAATTCCTAATTGATGTGGAGCTTGGTCTCCCGAAGCTGGTGCTGACACTGAGCCAGGTTGATGGAAATACAAGTTGCGGAGTCAAACTTGCTACCCATTTGAATTGCCAAGATTGTGTGTTCTGTGGAGGCCTTTTGAGAAGTGTCCTGAAATTCCTAACGTCTGTTATTGATGAATATTCTCAGAATCCCATAACAAAGTGCTGACCACTTTTACTGGAGTGAGTAATGAGGAATAGGAAAATCAAATGTTTGGTGAGACACCCTTCCTCAAAGGTAATCAACACTAATATGAAAAGCTGAGGGGGAACATTCCTAGCCTTCTCCGATAGAAGGGTTCAGGACCACTGTTAGATTGAATAGTTCATGAGACATTTGGAGGGGTGTTTTTTTTTCACAACACTTGTAGTTTTGCTCGAAGGATATTTAGGCTAATCACACATTCCCCACCTTAGGGGAGGTTGCACTCCCTACTCCTTTATCCAGATAGGTAGGGAGCACCTTTTTTGGAAAGAAGGGGTAAAGGAGGATTGAGGCAGCACAACCCTAATTTCCAACATGATGGTTAAGACCTGTCATGGACTCACTGACGTACAAGATGGCACTGTGTTGCTGTGGCACACTACAACTCACTGTCAAGGAAAAACAGAATACAGTGAGTATTGGATAACTGTGTGCCTTTGTACAATAGGTAAAATGGTATATCAAAAGAATAATTCCATTTACCAGGGGTCAAATGAGGCTTAGCTGTAAGTAGCCCCAGGAAAGTGAGGAAAGTTGCCTGAGAACAGAAGATGAAGTGCACACTTGTCTACCAGAAGGTAGAATCTGGTCACCATAGCCAAAAAGAAAAAATCCATATTTGGGTACAAAATCAGGTTCCAAGTCGTCAAACCTAATCAGGGGGGAGGGGTTGGGGACGAGGGGAGAGTGTGGAATCCATGAAAAACTATAGCTGAGTTGATATCCAAATATCAGTCCAAGACACAACGGAAACCAAGGGAATGGAGAAAAAGAAAAACAACAAAGGTGAAGGAACAGAGCTACTTGTACGAAGTAAAGCGTCAATTGAAAGAGCCAAAACAACCAATACTACCAGGTAATCTTTAGCATTCACTATTCTTTATAGTGCTCTACCTTGCCTGACCTGTAAGTCCAGTACTTTTTCTCAGATGACTTGGGCAGTGTTTTGGACTCAACTCTGGAAGTTGTCTTCCATCTCATACATTTCCTGACTCTAATATGTCCTGTGTCAGGATTGTACCATACCAGTACAGCCGCTAAGGAATCTGCATCAAAATATGCTGAAACATGCTAAGTACGGGGAAATTCATACATCCAACTTGGGCTTAAATTTGGCGAACTACGGGGAATGTTACACTTAGGTGGTGAAAGATTAAGAAACAAAAGAGACACAAACCAGTTAAAAGACTGAAACCAGACAGCTCTTTTATAAACCAGTCGTGGGCCCACAACAGTGAGTCCTTGTATTGAAGGAGAAATAGCATTGAAATCATGGATAAATCCCTCTACTGTATTTGTGGCAAGAGTCCTGCGACCTCCAACAGGAAAACTGTGCTTGTGAAATATGTTTGTTCTTAAATGATCCAAAAAAGGGTTAGGATGGGATTGAGGAGGGAGACATAACCGTAACACGAGAAGCTGAAGATTTCAGTACGCATAAGGGAAAAACATTAAGAGGATCAAACTAGACTAACGAAGCCAACCACTGAATATTGTTCTCTGATACGAACATGAGGTGAGGGAAATGCAGCAGTCCGTGGCTTACTGACCATTGGAATCAGGCAAACCAGGAGATACCTAAACAAATGGTATTGAAAAGTGAGGTGAGTGGACTGCTGTATGGTACAATATTATTTTTATCAGATGTTCCAAGGGTAGATTCATCTACCAGGAGAGATCTATAGGAATGTGTTTCACATTATAAGTGAAAGGTCTGGGTATAATGGCTGACAAGCGAGTATCAAGACTCCATTTGGTGGAAGGCAAAGGGATGGCTGAAATGTCTCTATTGCGTACGTGGGAATAGGATGGCCTTCTCTGGGAGATGAGTTAAGAGTTGGGAGAGTTAAGCATTTAGCTTATTAGTGATTTTAAGGCTCTTATAACATCAGTGGTACATAGATTTAGAAACAGGCCTTCTAAGGTTGTTCATTGTGTGTTTCAAACGCATTCCAGCAGAATGTGGTATCAAGCTAGAAGGGGCAATTCCTACCAACACTTGCATTGTAATATGTGAGGCTGCGTACTGTGACCAATAAGGTCCATAGCCATAATAGTCGTGAAAAGACGTGGGGTCTTGTCATACCTTTGGAAATGTGATGCCTGTCGAACCATTTTAGAAAAAAATGCACTTGAGCTCAAAACAAATCATAACATTTTTTAAAAGAGGGTGAAGGCTGAATCGACTCCTCACACCCGGCTAACACCAGAGTGGTGTTTTTTTAGATTAAGGGAGTAGCCCTATTTGAGATGATGGCACAGGCATCTGGTACCAAGGAGAGTTATAATATTCCTCAAGGCAAATTAAATAGTTGTGTTGTTTATGTGGGGTATATTTACACAATTAAAATGTACTCCGTTCCTTTCCCTCTTCAGTGATGATATGGTGCTGTGGGAAGGGAAAGTTAACTGTGTGATGGGTGCAAACTTGGATAGATCTAAACCCTAATCACGAACAAAATCATCAATTTGAGATCCACGATGGGAATTTTTTTAATTAGTAGCTATGTGATATGTATTAGCATCCATCCTCTGACACTACCTCTATGTGGAGAACCCACTACCTCGTTGTGGGTAACAAGACATCGAAATGTAACTGATATAAACTATTGGAAAATAATTTAGATCATTAACCTGTGCTTGAGCCAATGCAGTTGGGCTGCAACCAGCCTAAGATACCAGTAGAGTGCCTTTGTTTTGCCTTTAGACTGCTGTGAAATGGCACTGGATGAGATGCTATTATGGAATACTTTTATTACAATGCGAAGTGTGGTGGATGCGGCAATGAAGATGGTGATTTGGGACCTAATCTGCACTAACTAGACTTTCATCAATATTCTGCTTATCCAAAAACATTTTGAAATGTAATATTCCGTGGATGAGAAGATAGCAACCACTCTGTTGAAAAAAGAACAGCACATTCCAATGCTCTAAAAAGTTTGCATTACCACAACCTCATTGGGGGCATGGCTACATAGCGTGAAGAGGAAGACAGTTGTGGTTGTCTGTTGATTTAACTAGCACTAATTGGATCACCATATAAAGAGTTAGTGCTATGGTCTTCAAACATTTTAATGATGCACCACCATCAGTGGTAGAAAAAAAATCATCACCCCCCCCCCACTCAGAATTTTTCACTGTAATGTTACATTTAGTGTATGTTTAAATATGTCTAGGTTTATTTATGTATTAAATATTTTATTGAGCATAGGCATAAAAACGCACCTCAGCGATATCTGTAGGGCCGCCACCACTCCAGGGAGGCCCAGGTCAGCGACCCCGCGGATACCCCACGTAGGGCCAGCGGGTACATCATCTTATTAACACAGCAAGCCGCCTACAACCCAATGGGCCGGCCGCGTCTTAAGAGGTGCTACAACGGTGCAAGCTGATCAGTGCTAGTGCATTATAAGAGAAACACGAGAAACAAAGAACTGTAAACAACCCCACCTCCCGCCCCACCCCAGCCCTCCCCTCTCCTTGTCCATGTCCGGAATTCAGCTGTTGGTTGTGGTCCACCACTAACAGTCAGTGGACGCTGCGCGCGCGGGGCCTGCGCGCTTACGGGTGTGAGTTTTGGGGTCCGGGAGAGGTGTTTCTGCCAAGCGTAGCAGACGCAGGTAGCGTGGGCAGCTCACCTCCCGAAACTCCCCGGTAAGCAAGGCGAGGAATGGCCGCCAGAGTTCCGCAAAGTCCGCCCCCCTCCCTGTCGCTGCCAGCGATAGTTTCTCCATTCCCAGGATCGCCCAGAGTCGGTGAAGCCACCCCAGTTGCTGCGGAGCCTGGGTCGCCCTCCAGTGGGCCACAATGTTTTGGACCGCAGCCCCAAGCGCAAGCGCGATCAAGCGTCCGCGCCAGGATTTCAGAGGGTACATGAGTGCGTTTGGGAGGCCTAGCAGAATGTACGCTGGAAAGCGCGGCAGTTGTGTGTCCAGGTGTGTATCTATAAGGTCCAGGATAGGGTCCCAGTAGGGGCGCAGCGCCTTACAGCTCCACAGCAGGTGCTCCAGTGTCCCTAGTTCCCCACATCCCCTCCAGCATCTGTCACTGATTCGGGCATCCCAGCGGTGTAGTCTCTCAGGGGTGTGGTACCAGTATGTAGCTACCTTAGTCAACGTCTCGGTAAGGCCAGTGTGGTGCGCCGAGTGTCTGGCTCTATGGTACACCCCCTCCCATTCCTTCCTAGTGAGCTGCCTCCCCAGATCCCTCTCCCACCGGACCTGGCCCGCGTTGTATGTGTGTGCCTGAGTGAGGAGCAGCTGCTGATAGAGGTCCGATATCAATTTCTTATCCGAGGTGCGTGTCAGCAGCCACCGTTCGTAAGGCGTGAGGTGCCGTTGGGCTCCGGGCTGGATCGAGGGGTGGAGCACCCAGTGGCGCACCTGCAGGTATTGCAAGCGCTCCGATTCGGCCACGCCGTAATCCGCCTTGACCTGCTGGAACGGTAGGATGCCCCTGATGTCGAACATGTGTCCCGCCGCACGACAGGGTGTCGTCCGCCACGCCGTGAACGTACCGGTGTCCAAGCCCGGCGAGAAGTCTGGGTTCTCAAAGATGGGAGTCATGGGTGAGGGGAAGGTGGTCAGCCCCTTGGCCACGGCTACTCTATCCCACACTCGCAGGGCGGTACTGGTGATTTCAGAAGCGTACAAGTTAGGGGGACGGTGTCGGCGCGGAAGGAAGGGCACGCCTTGGAGGGTACGGCCGGCCACTGCTTGGTCCAGGAAGAGCCAGTGCTTACCGGACTCCAGCTGGAACCATTCCACGAAGGTGCGCAGCTGTGTCGCCTGGAAGTACAGGGTAAGGTCTGGCACGCCGACCCCCCCGTTCGCTGGGGGTAGGGTGGCGAGAGTGTGCTTAAACCTGGGTCGCCGGCCGTTCCAAATGAACCGTGACAGTTCCGATTGAGTTTGTTGAAGCCAACCCGCCGGGGGGTTCAGGGGGAGCGTCTGGAACAGGTACAGAATCTGCGGCAGCAGTGTCATTTTGACTGCGGCAATTCTGCCTAACCATGACAGCGTGAGTGGTTGCCAACGCCGGAGTTGCTCCCGGAGTTTGCGGGTGAGGGCCTCGTAATTGACTCGCGCAGTGCCCCGGACAGTAGGAGCCAGGCGAACGCCTAGGTACGGGACGGTTGCGTCCGACCATTGGATTTGGAATTCCGATTTAATCTCGGCCACCACATCCGGGCTTAGGGAGATGTTCAGGGCCTCAGATTTGGCTTCGTTGATTTTGAAGCCCGAGGCCAGGGCGAAGGTGTGGGGCTCCACAAAGAGAGCACGCAGGGATCGCATCGGGTCAGTGAGGGACAGCAAGACGTCGTCAGCGTACAGGCTGATCTTATGCGTGTCGGCCCCAAATTTGATGCCCGAAATGAGAGCATGTTGCCTCACCCTCTGAGCCATCGGCTCCATATATAATGCGAATAGGAGCGGCGACAGCGGGCAGCCTTGGCGCGTACCTCTGCCAATGTCGAACCTCGGGGAGGTATGACCGTTCACTCTTACCGCGGCGTTGGGCCGGCGGTAGCAGTTGAAGATGCGATGGCGGAGTTTCTCCCCAAAGCCGAAGTGACGGAGGGCCTGGTCAAGGTATGGCCAGTGTACTCTGTCGAAGGCCTTCTCCGCATCGATGGTGAGCAGCATGCAGCCGGGTTTAGTGCGCGACCCGGCCTCAATGAGGTGCAGCACCCGCTTGGTGTTGTCGCTGGTCTGCCGTTGGGGGATAAAACCCGCTTGGTCGGGGTCTATCAGCTGTTGCATATATGGGGCGATGCGGCTCGCTAGTATGCCAGTGTAGAGCTTCAGGTCTATGTTCAGTAGCGATATGGGCCTGTAGGAGCCGCAAACTGCCGGATCACGGCTCGGTTTGGGAATAACAGAGATAGACGCCTCTAGCAAGTCCGGGTGTATGGCGCCAGGCGTGTCAAATGTGTTAAACAGGTCGCGCAAGAGGGGGGCAAGCTGCTGGCAAAAGGTCTTGTAAAATGCCGCAGTATAGCCGTCGGGTCCCGGGGATTTCCCGACCTTGAGGCGGGCAATGGCCGAGATGACCTCTTCCAGGCCTATGGGCCGCTCCAGGAAGTCCGCTTGGGCCTGGGTAAGGGTGGGGAGTTCCGCGCCCCGCAAATAGGCTGGGCCGGCGTCGGGGTCTAGGTGATCCGCGTCGTAGAGCGCCGCATAGAAATTGCCAAAGGCCGCCGCAATCGCTGCGTTCTCTGTAATCAAGTCGCCATTGGCCAACCGGAGAGAGCGCACTTGTTGCCTCTGGGTTTGCGCCCGAAGCCTACTTGCCAGCAGTCTCCCGCAGCGGTCGCCACCGGTATAGTAGACGTGTTTGAGGCGCATAGCGGCGTATTCCGCCACGTCTTGGTCTAAGGCCGCTAGCATTTTCCGCTCGGTGCACAGTTGCCGCCATGCCCTGGCCGCCCCCGTGCGTTGGTGCATCTGTTCCAGTTCCGCCACGCGCTGGGAGAGCTCGGCACGTTTCAGCTCCCTCTCTTTGTTGTTGGCCGTGGCGATGGAGATGATTTCCCCGCGCAGGACCGCTTTGAGGGCCGCCCACTGGGTAGCTTTGGTGGTGTCATCATTGGCGTTGTGCTCCAGAAAGCGGCTAATCGCTGCCGTGAGCCGAGCTTGCGTGTCAGGCAGCTGTAAGAGACCGTCCCGCAGCCTCCAGTGCCGTTGTGGAGCCGGCATGGCTCCCACACGAAGCGTCGCCACCACCGGGGAGTGGTCCGATAGCGCGGCTGGCAGTATCTCCACGCTCTCAACCTGTAACGCCAGCTGCGAGGAGCCCAGAAAATAGTCTAGCCTCGCATACGTTTTGTGTGCAGCCGAGTAATACGTGTAGGCAGTGATTTGGGGGTGTGTGTGCCGCCAAAGGTCGGTGAGGCCCAGGTCCGTCAGATGCGCATGACCCGCCGCTGTGAGCGCCCCTACTTGACCGGATCTTTGGCCCGAGCGATCCGCCGTGTTATGAAATACTATGTTGAGGTCCCCCCCCAGCAGCAAGTGAGTGTGTGTGGTGGATGTAACGGTCTCTAGAGCTGTATGCAGGAACTTTTCCTGACCCTCATTCGGGCCGTAAACCAAGCCCAGAAGTAGGGTGTGGGCCGCAATTTGGAAGCTATAGAGTAGAAGCCGCCCTTTAATTTCGGCCTCTTTCTGGAGGACTTTCCCCTCAAAGGACTTAGCCACTAGGATCGCCACCCCCGCAGACTTCTTCGGGGAAGAGGAAAAGAACTGCCATGGAAACGCGCGGGATTTGAGTCTATGCTGGTCGCTGCGCACAAGGTGTGTTTCCTGGAGAAGGCAGATATCTGCCTTGGAGCGCTCGAGATAGGACAGTATCGCCCTGCGTTTGTTCGGACTGTTGAGACCCCGCACATTAAGCGTAAGCACTATGAGGTGTCGTGGCATATCTGGGATCGTACGAGTAATGCCAAGCCCACCCGGCGGCCGTGTCTGTGGGCCCGCGGGTCGTGGAAGACACTGTGGTGGGGGCCATGTCAGAGCACCTCGTGGTGACCGAACCCCCTGGACAAGGAGAGCCCCCCCGCCCCTCCCCCCTCTCTCCCCAAGACCCCCCCAACCCCAACTGCCCCCCCATGTCCCCGCTCAACCGGAGCAACTGTCCCACCCGGATCCCCCCTGCCCTCAGTGCAAACTCTCCCTGGTCAGCACCCCACACCCGGATCCCCCCCCAACCCCTTTTCCCAACTGGCAAAGAAATGTGGTCCATCATTGTCCCAGGTCCAGGCTCATGGCCGCTGGACCTGTGGTAAGGTAAGTCCGTAGAATGGGAGCCGTGGCGACGTCGCAAGCAGGTCCGCTCACTTGGAGTGCTCCAACGCAGATGAAAAGTCAGTGTCATCATCAGGGAAGGCCAAGGAGCGCATTGCACGCGCCCCCGCCGCCGGGCTAGTGTAGCCCGAACCGACTAAGCCCTGCGACACCAGTGCGTCGCTCCCCCAGCGGTCAGCCATTGTTCGCAGGCGCCAGGCCCTGTGCCACTGTCTCCACCGCCGACCTCTGCCCCTCCTCTATCTCTGTGTCCGCGGGGCGTCGCGGCCTGCGTCTGCGCCGCTGCTGCTGCCAGCGGCCTGGGCCAGTCTCGTTAGTAGATTTGTCCCCCGGTGACTCTTCGTCGACTCTCGGTTCATCCAAGCCCAGCACTCGGCAGGCGTCCCGAAGGGTGCGCGGCTGATTGAGGACATTGCCAAGCCGAAACACCAGTCGGAAGGGGTGCCCCCAGCTGTAGGAGATGTTGCGCTGTCTCAGCTCCGCCGTCACCGGCCGGAAGGTGCGCCTCTTCTCTAGGGTAAGTGCAGCCAGGTCCTGGTACAGCGCCGGGGAGTGCCCGCCGAAGGTGATCTTCTCCATGTGGCGTGCCTTGTTCAGGATTTCCTCCTTCGTCCTGTAATCTTGCACGCACACCAGGATGTCCGGCGGGTTTGTTGCGTTGGCCCTCGGCGGGCCCGTCCGGTGGGCCCTGTCGAGGCGCAGGGGGGCGTCCGCCTGACGGCCCAGGATGTGGTTGAAGAGACCCTGTGTAAACCGGAAGAGGTCCTCTGTGTCCGGGGACAATTTCACTCCTCGGATCCGAATATTGTGTCGCCGGGAGCGGTTTTCCAAGTCCTCGGCGTGCGTCTGGAGGTCCACCTGTTGGTCGTGGATGCGGGCCAGCTCCTGTCGTAGGGCCTCTATTTCGGCGTCCCGTGTGTCGCTCTTTGTTTCCAGGTCCGCCACTCTCTCCCCTATGGCATCAGTGTCGCGGCGGACCTCCTTGATCTCGTCTTGGAGTTCTTTTTTCAGGGCATGAATGTCTTCTCGCAGGCCAGAGAACAGTGATTCCAAAAAGGACCGCGTGACTGGGGCCTCGGGGTCCGCTCCTTCAGGGGGCGATGAGGCCACCACCTTCTTGTCTGTGTCAACCCGGGGGTTGGCGCTCGCGGGGCCGTTCCGCTTCCCCATGGCGGGGGGGGGGGTGAAAAGGTCCTTGATGGTGCGGTCCTTTCTGGGCCTCCCGCCAGACATATCGCCCCCAGGGCCCCCAGTCGCGTCCACCGGCACCCCTCTCCGCCGGCTGCAAAGCGGGCCCTAGGCCTTCTGGGCGCCGATCCGGCTTCGGGTCGACCAGTGCTGTGGAAGTGGCACCTCCGCGTTCCCCCAAATCTTTTGCCCTCCTGGGCGGGCAATGTAGCGTCGCAGGGCGCGGTAGGGGCCGCAGGAGGGGCGTATGGACTTCGGGTCCAACGGCGAGGCGGGAAACGCCGGGCGGGAAGCCGCCAAGATGGCGTCTGCAGCGCCCCGCGCCGCCCTATCCAGAGGCAAGAGTGCAGCAATTCCACAGGGCCTCCTCACCTCAAGGGGGCCCGCTCACCTCTGCGAGGACCGCGGTGCTGATGTCCCCAGAGTCCACTCCACTACAACAGGCGGGGCAGGAGGTCCAGCGCGGTTCCCCGGGGCCGTCAGGTTGCCACCCCCCGGCCGAGGGTCGAGGCCCGTAGGTTCAGCAAAGACGGGGGCAATGCTGCAGAGGTAGGCCCGCTGGGGGGGGGGGGAACGCCTGTCTGCCTCCGCTCTTCACTCTCTTCCCCTAGGCCCCTCCGGCCGACTCAGCAATCTCCCGGTGCCTCACGGAGCCTCCGTGTGTGCGGCTACAGCGGCTGCAGTGCGAGGGGGCCAGGCCGCCTAGGATGGCGATCCCCCGGCGCGGGTCGCGCCTCTTCGACGAGATCAAGCGGGAAGCAGGCGCTCCGCGGAGGGGGGGGGGGTCCGTTGCCACTGTCTCACCCCCCCCGGTACCTCCGATCCGCTGTGTCGGGTCCGCCGCGGGTCGGGGTCGCGCGTCAGCTTTCGGCGCCTCACCTCCGTGTGCCTCCCAGGTTCTCTAGGCGCCGCTGCTAGGTCCGTGGACGAAGGCTGGTGACAGTCCGGGCAAAGGCCGCTCCGCCTCCCGGTACGTGTAGCAGGTCCGCAGAAGCCCCCACGATCTGCCGTGAGAAGCCTCGCGCGGCTCCGCGCGGGCCGGACCTGCTACCGCCGGTCTTGGGGGACTCCAGGCGGCTCCGTGGCTCCACCCACCTCGGCCTCGCTCTCGTCCTTGCTCCGGGCTCGAGGAGCGCGCTAGGCCTCAGGCGCCGTCGCCCTCGCGGTCAATCTCGGCGGGGACCAGGCTGCCGCCGGACACAGAACCGGCCCAAAGGTCGCCGCCGCAGCTTCACTGGCGTTAGGTGGTCTCTCAGGGCTATTTTCGGTCGGGCAGGTGCTAGAATTATGCTCAAGTCGGCGGCCGGCGGCGGGAGCTCGGCAAGGCACGCCTGCTCACGCCGCCATCTTGGCCACGCCCCCCGTCTAGGTTTATTTAAACATTGCAGTTAAGTTCTGTTACTGTTTCAAAAATGCAATTGAGTACATGATTGTCAAACATACTATTGTGCTCAGCCAGGCCTTACTAATGACAATCACAGTGTAATTATTACAAATGGGGTTGGGGGTTTGGAAGACTATTTGGAGTCCCTTCTCATTTGGCATTTTCTCCCAGCCAGGATATAAATAACAAAAGATGTTAGTGATGGCACATTACAGAGCAGCTTCCGGCTGCTCATTTTTTTCCCGCTTAAAACAAAGCACTGTTATCAGCATAGTGCCTCTTTTGGCTAGAGCCTGGTGCCCCACCCTGGGATCACTTGAGCCCCCACTCCAGTTTTAAGACCCCTGAGTTAGTGGTACTTATTAGAACGCATGGTTTCAAAGCTAGTAATCAAGAGTAAATAAATGTGAAATTCCCACAAATATAGTTCATTGTGTATGCATCATAGCCAACTGTTAAAACTACTTTGGTTAGCTAAAATCCTCAAACTAGAAGATACACCACAGGACAGACTGAGGTGCCATTGACCTTTGAGAGATCAAGCCAGTTGTTGCCTGCCGCAGCACCCTTGGATAACTCGTTGCGACTGGCCAGCCCATTCATGGCACTCGCTACTAGTAAGTGTCACTGTCAAGTCACTGGTTATTTACTTTTGTGTGTGCAGCCAGCCAGGCTCAGCCTCTCGGTCACTCTGTCTCTGAGTCACTGCTTGCCCGGTGTTCGTCTGGCTGGGCAGCCATGGTCCGGATTCGGTCTGAAATAAATTTGTCATTTAATTTACTTTATGTGAAGGTGCAGTGACTGTCTACTGAGGCTTGCCTGTGCTGCGTCTGCACTCCGAGACAGTCTGTCAGCCTGTCGTGACTAGTACTTATCATGGTTTATTTACAGGCCGATGCTGCTAAGACCTGCTTGCTGGGGCCTCTCTTGCATCCTGTTTCAGTTTGGTTACAGTTGGGTCCCACCTGGAGAGCCTAGACTAACTCTGTGTGTCATGTCCGTTAATACCCTTCCATTTCTTATGCTTTGCAGCAGTTTTAAGATCTTCGATTTTCTCGTTGCTCAAATCAGTTTAATTTCTGATATTTATGTGTTTCTCTTGTCTTCATTGTTTGATTTCTTCTCGCAAGAAAAAGTCACTCATAATTACACTGTAATTATAAAAATGTCACACATATGCAATCTGAAATCTTGATATGGTGCACATGAGGGTGGAATGGTTAACAGATTTTAATGGACTATCCCTGAAATGATATCAATGACCATCCAGGATAATGAGGTAAGCAGGTATGATGGTGCGACACTAATATAGAATTGGAGTCTCATCACTGATAACTCAAGTAAAATATGAATATACCATTTACAAAGTGCACAGCTTCCAAAGGGTGTATTGTAGCTTATTGACAGAGGGACACAAACTAAACATGAAGCTAAATGGCGATGGAAAGAGCCATAGTTTTAGGTATTTTCTAAAGCAGAGTTGTTTCTGTCCCCAATGCTGAGATTTCACACTCTTGACAGTAACAACCAGTAATTACCTGCCGCTGATGCAAGCATTGTAATGTTTAGGAACTCTAAGAAGGGCTATCAAGGAGGAAATTAGCATAATGAGGTTCAAGTGTTGATGGTGCCAGGCTCAATTGTGTCAGAACGTGTATTTGAGTTTGTCCATGTCATAAAAAATTTAAATCTTCTACTGCATTTAAAGATGGGGAGGCGATAGTGAAAATTGTGTATATGTGTTTAGAAACAGAAAGCAGTTTTCAGTTACTTTTGAAAGTGTCTTGTATAATTTTCCTATCTGCCTCCCTAATGTTTTCTACAGCTTCTCTCTGAATATGCCAGTTCTTCTTGTATAACAACATAAACCATAGTAGCTGCAAACCTTTTACTTTTCACTAGATGTGTTTGCAGAAGAAAATCACTTACATCAACCAGGTGCAAGGCTTGGTGTCGGCTCAACATCCTGTGATTCTGGGCAAATCCCTTAATCTCCCCATGCCTAAAACAGAATTGAATGTGTCTTTGTGTAATGTAACTGGTGCTCATGTAAAACGCTCCAATATGTTTGTGTCGAGTTTTCTCTTTATAAAGCGTCAGAAAAAAACATCCATGTCTGTACTAATCTTTGACATCTGTTTCTTTACAGCACTCAGACTAGACAGGGGTAGCAATCGTTGATACAACTACACTATATCTAGTTGTAGCAATAGGGGAATGTGTAATATATTTACGGTCCGATCTACTTGCTAACGGACCTGCATCATTAGACCGAAACCTGTACATACATGTATTGGTATCTGTTGGCCATAAGGCTCCACCACATACATTTCCATCTGTAAAATGTGTGAAATTGATATTTGCAGTGAACTGTATTCTCAAATCTTTAAGAGATGCAAAGCTCATGCACATTGTTGCTGCACAGTCTTAGTTAAAAATATAGTTTATCTAGGAATCATGCATTCTCTGAACAAGATATCAGTGCCCTAAGTTTATGATGAAAAGGGTGTGAGTATAACAGTCGTGCCCCCAGGGCAGACATAGATTCAGAAAATGCCTTAAATGGAAACAGGGAACATTGTAGGAATGAAATGTATGAACTTCTCCCATTGCTACTAGCCACTGCAAGTGTTTTATGACTTCTCAAGCAGTAACAGTCTTTTGTGGCCACAGCCAAATGAATCTATAGCAGGAATCAGCTGCAATCAATATGAATGAATATATATATATATATATACTATCAGTACTGGGCTTGTATGATCAAGGAACACAACACTAAATGGGTTATCAAATATTGATGTGCATAGGTGCTGGTCTTACAACCGGCGAATGTGTTCTTTGCTGACATACAGTACATTGTTGTACATACTTTTTTGTATTCTTTTGGTGAATAAGGCCTCTAGTCTTGTTGCTGTAGCACTGACAAAAGAGCACTGATGCCAGCATAAGCCAAAGCTATCGCTTCATGAGCCTCCCTATGTAATTAATCTAGGTCACTCATTAGGCATTTGCCTCTCCCCTTTCCCAGGTATGAAAGCCATATGGACATTGAATTTGATAAGGGTGGAAGCAAGGGCGTAGCTTTG
Organism: Lissotriton vulgaris; assembly: GCF_964263255.1. Taxonomy (NCBI): domain Eukaryota; kingdom Metazoa; phylum Chordata; class Amphibia; order Caudata; family Salamandridae; genus Lissotriton; species Lissotriton vulgaris. Next base: position 362,652,970 of record NC_141685.1, on the reverse strand, counting down.
GGGAAGTGTTTGGGATGTGATTCCCACCAAATAAATGCTTCTGTGGCTTGGTAGTTGAGTCTGGGTCTTCTAAGTCTGTGTTGTTTTTCTTGTTTTCCTGATTTCACTTATAGGTTTTAACTTGTTCATATGTTGAACTTAAATATACATATAGTAACTGTTTCACCCAAAAAGTTGCTAATTCAAATTTACTACTTTTTTTAATTCACAAACCTTGCCAGTAGTAGGCTTAGAAAGCTGATTTAATCTCAGTTTTACGGGCATGCTACTGGCAATCAATCATCCAAAAGGTCTTGGGACAAATGCTTGTAAATAGTATAAACCATGGCAATCGCTTATATCGGCATTCAGAACCATGAAGGGCTATCGGGGAATCCAAGCATTTAGGTCCTGCATCTTAAAAATGGTTAAGCCTTATTTTGTTCATAGAGCTACCTGCTAAACCCACCACATCCTAGTTATACATGGGATTTGAGGGTCAGATGCACCCACAAATGCAACTCACAGTTTGTTCAGTTATAATAGGGTTGATGGGTCAAATGGCTCCAGTGCCAGCAAGCCAACTTAAGACCTAAGTTGAAAAGGCAAACTCTCCTTTACCCCTCTGTGTCTATGAATAGCGTAGTGGGGATTCACAGAAATTCCTGTATGTTATAGGTGTGGTGAGGTTGATAAAGGGTCATCACATGCAAAGTTTTAGAATTACTTTTACATGCCCCGACCATTCTCACAAACTGGTTATTTTCAGTACAGTTCCATTCAGAGGGAGTACAAGATCTTCATGGCTCTTGGATGGCCAACTTCTTGTAGATGACAACCACATGTTCTTAAGTCGAGACTTGCTTTTTGTCCTCTGGTCAGGTGCAACTAAGTTCCAGACTGGATACACACTTTTCCTTATTCTTCCAAGGCAGATGACAGAAGCCGAGCTTCTATGGGAGGTCTAGGCTTGGTAGAAGCTTTGATCAAAAGGACTACTCACCTGGTTCTGTTGGTGCAGTAGACCACCTCCTTGAAGTCAAGACTGAATACAATGTGCTCCTTCAAGGACAATATAGCATTGGTTCTGAGTTGTGACACTGGTAGTAAGCCATGAAGAATAACAAGTCAAGCGTTCTTTAAAATTTGAGAGCTACTTCAATTCGGGCAGGGTGAATCCTTGCAGTTTTTTTTCTCAGGCTTTTGTAGTGGAAAAGAGGGGGCAGTCACCCCCTGGTCAATAAATGTCTTTTCTGAGGGTTCCCAGCCAGACCCTCCAGCCAAGGTCTCAGTGCTAGGAGAAGCAAAATAAAACAAGTGTCACAGGCAATGTTGTGGCATGATTGCTGGAGAGATAAATTGACCATGCAACAATATGATGTGTATTCCGTACGCCAGCCCGGGATCTGTGTCTTCTCAATGAAGCAGGCCCCAGGGACTGCAGAATGTAGGGTGTCATGTCTACCTACTTGTGTAATAATCACCATGTTATCCTTAGAACACTATTCACTTTTTACAGACTCCCACAGGCTTATTTCACCATTCCTCCCCCACCTGCCTTCAGGTGAACCCATAGGAAGCAAAACGACTGCTGTTTCTGGGTGCAGTTAGCAACTTCCACAACTAGAGTACAGTTAAAAACTTTTGCCCTGCCTTTAAAATCTGCTGCTACTATTTGTGAGTCTTTATTGAAGAGGAGGAGATTTTGACCACCTTCCAACAACTTTGTAGGCTTCTTTTCAGTGTATAATTAACCCAGCTTAACCTGGTGGTCTGCAAGTGGGTGTCCGAGAAAAAGAATCCCAACATAGCTACAAAATTGAGGCAGTCACACAGCTTTCCTTTCCTTGAAATGCAAAAGCGATCATATCTGAAAGAGACACGCTAGTGATAGATTCCTTACCTTAGAATATCCCCAGGCGTCAGACTGGATCCGGAAATTTTTGCGTAGCAATACCCCTGCGCGTCGGTAGGCGTCGTCTTCGGCTCCGCGTCCGTCGTCGGCGTCGTTAGCGCCGGAATGACATCGTCGGAGTACTTAGACGCCACCCATGCGCGCTGACGTCAGTTCTTCTTTTTTCCACGCCAGCTAGCGCAGATCCGGAGAAGCTCTACCCCTAGTCATTTTTTGACTAAACTTTTGATCTTTTTGATCATTCTTTTTCTTCGAGTCTTCGACTCTATCGGTGCTGGTAGGGATGCCCGGGTTCAAGCCCTGCTCGAAGTGCGACCGACTGATGTCGGTCACGGACCCCCATCGCCGGTGCCTGAAGTTCCTAGGCCTCGATCACGACGACCGCACCTGCTCCGACTGCCGGGCCCTTACGTCGAAGGGTAGGCGGGAGCGGTCCCGCAAGCGGCTCGAGCTCCGGCAGTCGGCCCCGCGCCACTCCAGGTCCCGGTCCCACGGGAGGTCAAGGGACAGGTCGCGAGGTCGGAGTCATCGCAGCTCCGAGAGTGGACACCGGTCGTCAGGCTCCAAGTTCTCAGGTAAGAGGCATGAGAGGTCGGAGAGACGTCATCGTTCCTCCGACCCACCCCAATGCTCGCACGATGCGGCCGGGGCTCGGGCGACACCGCCCACGCGGCTCCGCGGGAGTCGCAAGCGTCCCCGCCTGCCCCACACCTTCGGGTCCCTGGGCACGGCGCGATGCCGGAGGAGATAGAGTGGTACCTCATGGCCATGAGGTTCCTCCCTCCTCAGTCGGGTTCTGTGGCGCCTTCGGGCCCAACGGTCCTGACCGAGGCCCTAGGGGGTCAGGTGCTTCGGCCCCGACGCCGCCGGCGACTTTGGTCCCGGCGCCACAGGACCTCACTGGATCCGCTTCCGGATCCGGGTCGTCGCCGGTCGACCTCACCGGCGCCGGCCTCACAGGTGTCGCCCCCGGCGCCCGCTGTGGACGCCGTCCCCAATGTCCCCTACAGTCTGACTCTGGCGCCGGAAGGGCGCCGCTGGGCGCCGCTTCCGACGGCCTATGGAGATTTTTATTTCCACGAGGAGGCCCCGTCTGCTAATCCTGTTTTGCAGGTTACGGGTGACGAGGAGGATTGGGAGGGGTCTGAGGACCCTCTGGCACTGGAGTGCCAGTCTCAACAGGATTGGACATATGAGCTTGGGGAGGCCAGTGGTCTTGACACATAGCCAGACACTGGATTTGCCTCCCCTCCGACTGTGGCTTCAGAGGAGGGGTCTACATATAGTGTAGTGTTGACGAAGGCAGCCAAGGCCTTACACCTTGAGCTCCCCGTCGTGGCCGTGAGGACTAACCTCCTCACTGAGGTCTTCAAACCGCAGTCAAGCTCCAGCGAGCCTCTGCTGCCGTTCAATGAGGCCTTATGTGACGTTCTTGAGGGCACTTGGTCCAAGCCCGCCACAGGCCCGCCTGTGGATAGGAACGTGGCCAGACGCTACTGCCCGACCCTGGGCGACCCATGCTTTTTGTCCATCCATCCCACCCCCGAGAGTCTGGTCCTCCAGCCCTCCAATACCCAGACCGCATTCCCGTCGGCCCCGCCCAACCGGGAATCCAAGAGAGAACAGTTCGGGAAGAAGGTGTTCTCGTCTGTTAGCTTATGGCTGCGGTCTGTGAATACCGCCTGTTTCTTGGGCCGCTACACTCACACTCTGTGGGACACGGTTGAGGAGGTGCTGCCACAATGCCCGGAGGAGGTCCGGGCTAAACTCACCCAAACCCTTGCGGAGGGCTGAGCTGCAGCACGTTATTCCATCCGGTGTGGGCTGGAAGCAACGGACTCACTGGCAGGGCAATGGCAACGACGGTGGCTGTTCGACGCCACGCCTGGTTGAGGTCCGCCAACTTCTCGGCCGATGTCCAGGCCACTCTTCTGGACATGCCGTTCGATGGCCCTCGCCTCTTCGGCGACAAGGCAGACCATGCGCTGGAACGTTTCAAGGACTCCAGGGCTACGGCAAAGTCCTTGGGCCTCACGGCCCCACACCAGCAAACGGGTGCCTTTCGCTCCTTTCGTAGCCACGAAAGGGGCGCCCCCACACGTGCTGCCAGCCACGCGCCGCAAAATGTTCTACAGCGAGGTGGCGGCCGTGGAAACGGGCGTGGCGGCAGTCAGGGACAACGGCGAGGCCAGTTCACTCCTCCCTCCACAGCACCTGCCTCAAAACCTTCCTAGTCCGAGTTTTCAGGCCCATGTGACACCTGTGAGAGGCAGGGTTCGCCATCACCTCTCCCACTGGCGCACTATCACTTAGGACAGGTGGGTGCTGCAGATCGTGAGAAGGGGCTACTCCCTCTCCTTCGAGGCGACCCCCCAATCCATGCCACCGCGTGTCGGGGGATCACTTGCAACTTCTGCAAGAGGAAGTCACGGCCCTCTTGGCCAAGGGGGACATTGAGCGCGTTCCTGGGCCAGAAGTAGGGTGTGGATGTTACTCCCACTACTTTCTGGTACCCAAGAAGGGCAAAGGGGACCTACGCCCTATCTTGGACCTGCGGAACGTCAACGGCTTCCTCCGGAAGGAGAAGTTCAAGATGCTGACTTTGGCTCAGGTCCTGGCTGTAATAAACAAAACAAGAGAGGAGTACCATCAGAAGTAGCTTAGTTAAAGCGCTCTGAATGGAATGAATGGGATGAAAAAGAAGAGAGTCCTTCCTTTCTAAGAAACCCCTCACTCACCGACCTGGTCGGTGACATGCTTCATCATCGGGGTCCACCCTGACAGCCGAATGCCATCAGGGTGTGCTGCGACACCTGGACTACAGTGGAGCGGGTATTTTGTGTGTGAAGTGAAAAAAATGTTAAAAATTGTCCTGGTATACTTGTGTAGAGAGTTTTTATTATCAAGAACTGGACAATATTAAAATATGTGTGTGGATACGTTTAGGTGTGATGACCGTGTGTATCTCTTATGTGTGAGGTCTACATGTTTCAACCCGTACGTTGGAAAAGTTCCGAGTTTTCGTCAGGACCAAAAAGGAAAATGGGTGGTCAGGACACACTAACGCCCTGCCGGTCCCTATTTCCCTGTGCACAACTGACAAAATTAGGTCAGAGTGAAAAGCTCATAAACAACAATGGTTGAGCTGAAAAGCAAAAAGACCTGTAGGAGAAGAAACGTAAAAGGTCATAAATATAATTAATACAAGCCTGTTACGAAGTGCCATGCTGGTTCTCACGTGTCTTCTGCTGTGTCGTACATTCCATTCAAGGATATTTGTGATCGGTAGTGATTTGCTATCACTAACGCTAGCACACTCTTCCATTGGTGATGTGCTCGGTGATCACTAAATACTCACTATAGGCATTCAGTCAAATTAAGCACTGAATCGTGCGTGGAAACACAAACTCACAGTGCTATTAGCGTGAGAGAACAACGCAGTGAAATCTACGTGTTACACCTATGACTCATACTTGCACACTCTGGTGATGTTGGTGCGCTAAGTGGTTAGGTGGTTGATTAATAAATTATCATTCAAAATGAGTAGCACTCAGCACTTCCGAATGCTTGACATGTTTGCTCACGTACAAGTTAGAGTGAGCACTGATTATCGTAGTGAATTTGCCCCAACAAACAAACACTCACATTCAGCAGTCACACAAACAACTCACAAACACGGGCGCACAAAGGGGAAGTAAGGCTTACTCCTATTTAGGATCTTTTTAGGCATCACGGGGTGGAGGGAAGGTAAAACCATGCTGCCATATTCTGCGAGGGGATTAAAGGAGATATCTGTTACGGATAGGGTCTCAGGATACTGAATCAAAGTTGTCAGTATCGGGCTTGGAGTATTACTTACAGTTCAGCTGGTCACAAAGTTCTAGGTACCTACTCGCCTCTCCGTGCCTCCCCGTAATGATACAGGCGCCGCCGGGATTGTTATAGCGGCTACTGTGCTTCCGGGTAGGGCGTGGCCACGTGCATGCGTGATGACGTCATGGTATCTCAAGAGTGGAAAGAGAGGACGGGGCGAGTACGTTCCGGGCGTTGCTAGGCAATGCCAGGCAGGATTGTTTACATGAGCGTTAAAAACGATCCTGTAGCGGGGGGAATATTTGCAAGGAACAGAGGCTGTGAGTGCACCCAATTTAGGCAAAAAACACAAATCTCGGGGTTAGATTACATAGCTGCCGGAGTGAGAACTTTGCGAGAGGAATGGGGGAGTCCCTAGCAGTGCTGTTAATTACCTAGGTGGGGGGTAATGGATGGTTCAAGAAAAGGTTGTCAAATGGCAGACCTTGGAGGTATTGGGAAGCTCACTGTCTATGGTGGTTTTAGTTAATATTGGCCCAAGGAATATTATCATTCAGTCCTGTGACATGAGTGGATAATCTATATATCCATCTTTGCTCTTTTTCGAACAGCCGTTTTTGCATGTTAGGTCCAGCTTTGATTTGTTCAATCACAGTCCACCACATGTCATTGGGTGTGTGGTTATGTTCAAGAAAGTGGTCTGTCAGTTTAGTGGCATTCTTTCTGCAGCGAATGGTGCTGCGATGCTCGCATATTCTTTGCTTGATTTTCCTTGTTGTCATTCCCACATAGCGTTTGTTGCATGTGCATATAATCAAATAAACTACATTGCAGCTATTACAGTTGGTGTGGGAAAGCTGTCGCCAAGTTTTTCCAGTTTCAATGTTCAAAGATTTGGTGTTGCTTGTTAAGTGACAAACACAACAGTCTCCACAGCGAAAATGACCAATCACATCAGGTAAGCCCCAAGTCCTTGTGATAGATTGGTTGTCAAGTACTTCTTTTGCTTTAGGTCTAGTGTTGACCAGTGTGTCTTTCAGACTTGCTGATTTTTTGTAAGAAAACAGAGGTTTTTCCCAGCGAAGACTTCCAGTGCTGAGAATGGACCAATGTTTTTTGATACTCTTTGATACCTGGTTGGAAACACTATTGAAAGTAGTAACACAGGTGAGTGGTATCTCGTTATCTGTTGCTGTCTTTGGTTCAAGGAGAGCCTCCCTTGGCTGATTTCTGGCTCTTTTTTGGCAAGTGTTTATGATTTTGGTTGGGTACCCACGTACTCGAAGTTTTTCAGTAAGGTCAGAGGCTTGCTTTTTGTACTCAGTTAGCTTGCTACAGTTGCGTCTGAGTCTCAAAAATTGACCATAGGGCAGGTTCTTTTTGAGAGGACGCGGGTGAAAACTCTCAAACTTGAGTAAGTTATTTTTGGCAGTGGGTTTGTAGAACGTTCTGGTTACTAGCCGGTCGTTCTCCTTGGTGATCACTACATCAAGAAAGACTATTTCTTTTTCGCTGAAACAGTGGGTGAATTTCAGGTTCTGGTCGCATGTATTGATCCAAGTATTGAACTCGGCCAGTTGGTCCGGTGGTCCTTGCCAAATAGCAAGGACGTCATCAATATAGCGTTTCCAGAATTTCAGGTTGTCTCTAAAGGGGTTATGATTACTAAGAATGAACTTGAGTTCAAAATCATAGACATAGAGCCCGGCCACACTGGGGGCAAAAACACTGCCCATAGAGGTACCCCCAGTTTGGAGGAATAGGGTCCCCTCGAATTCGAAATAATTACGTTTCAGTGCTAGCCTGGCACACTCAATGATGAAGGCCCTTGGTGTATTATACTCCCAGTTTATGTTACCTAGTGTTTTTTCCAATACTCTCAGGGTGTCATCTTGCGGTATGCTTGTGTATAGACTCTCTATATCAAAGCTGAGCAGGATGGTCTCATTATCCACTGTGATTTCTTGTAGAAGATTTAGGAGACTTTTTGTGTCCTGTAGGTAGGTAACTGTTTGTTGCACAATAGTTTTTAGGAAAAAGTCGCAGAATCTGGAGAGTGGTTCCAGTAGAGATCCGATGCCAGAGACAATCGGGCGACCTGATGGAGGTAGTTTTCCTTTGTGCATTTTTGGCAGAGTATAGAAATATGGTATCTTGCCTTCAGTGTCACATAGGTATTCCGCTTCCTGTTTAGAGATTTTTCCCAATGCTTCCGCTGTTTCAACTAAGCCTTTTATTTCGGATTGCAATTCGGCTGTAGGATCTGATAAGAGGATCTGGTAGTTCTTAGTGTCACCTAGTAGGCGTAGGCACTCTTCACGGTAGGCACTGGTGTCCATAACTTCAAGCCCGCCCCCCTTGTCGGCAGGCTTTATTGTTATGCTGTCACAGCTTCGGAGGTCTCGTAGGGCATTGCATTCAGTACGGCTCAGATTTTGGAACTGTGAGTTGTTGGTCATTTTTTCTACATCATTGTAGACAGCTTGTTCGAAAGTGATCACTTCTACAGGAACGGCATGGGTCGGAGGTGTAAAGGTAGATTTCTTTTTCAATCCACTCTCTTTCTGATTGTCACTTGTCAAATTAGGTTCCTGTTTCTCAAAGAAGGCTTTCAGTCTCAGCTTTCTGAAGAAGCTAGCTAGTTCACAATGCAATTGAAATTTGTCCAAGCGAGCGGTCGGGACAAAACCCAAGCCTTTATTAAGTACACACATTTCTGTTTCAGAAAGTGTTCTGGAGGATAAGTTAGTAACTAGGTCCTCGTGTTGCTTGGTCCTGCTTTGCTCCTGGTCTGCCCGCTCACTGGTTCGTCCTCCTCCCAATGTACCTGGGTTTGTTTTCTTCTTCCCTTTCCCCGCCTGCCTCTGCCTAAAAAAGGAGGGCGGTAAGGATTTTGTTGAAATGGCGGTGGTTGGAAGTGTGGTTGGAAGGGTGGTTGCCAACCGTACATGGGAAATTGTGGTGGATGGTTATACGGGTCATGAAACATCGGTGGATTAAATGGTTTCCACTGGTTCTGACCTCTATAACCTCCCCTAGCCTTTTGTTTCGGGGTGCTGGAATTTGAGCCATTGCTACTATTAGATGAAATACTTGATGCATCTGATTCAGAAGTAGGTTTAGTTGTTGGTACAAAGTCTGGGTCAGAGTATGGATAAGTTTTAACAAATGAGAAACGTTTCAAGTCTTTTTGGAACTTGGTAACCTTTTGTTGTGTTAGGTTTTCTTTATACTCATTCATTTCCTTATTAATTTCATCTAACTTCTTTTTGTATCCAGAGATGGTGGTTTTTATATGAGTTTCTGTTTTCTGGATATCAATTAAGATGACTTCCGATAGCCTCAGAGCTGTCTTCAAGATCAGCATGATCCAGTCATGCGTGCAGTGCCACGCTATTAGGGCCCAGTCTTTTCTGAAGGTGGCATCTTCTAGAAAAATGCGTGGGGCATTAGTCACAAGGAGGCCCTTAGGGGCCATGTTGTTGGACACATATTCCTTCAGGATGGTACCATGAAGTATAGTTCTAATTCTGTTCCTCTTCATTTCAGTTAATTTTTCCCAATCCCCCGTCTGGGAGATTGTTTGTGATATGCTTGCATCAGCAAACCCAGAGATATCTTCCATGATAGCATCAATTTCCTACGTGGAATAGGAGAGGCCTTTATTTTCGGACATCGTGTATCCAATGTGCAAGAAAAAATGTGTGTACTGAGTGTGGTGTTGAGTGGGGAAGGACAACTCTCACAGCTGTACGCTGCCTAGACACAATAAACCAAAGGAGAGAGTGAGGGAATTTGTTCACAAAGGTGAACGGAGAGTACTCCTGATCCCCTAGGTATCAATAATAAACAAAACAAGAGAGGAGTACCATCAGAAGTAGCTTAGTTAAAGCGCTCTGAATGGAATGAATGGGATGAAAAAGAAGAGAGTCCTTCCTTTCTAAGAAACCCCTCACTCACCGACCTGGTCGGTGACATGCTTCATCATCGGGGTCCACCCTGACAGCCGAATGCCATCAGGGTGTGCTGCGACACCCGGACTACACTGATGCAAGCATATCACAAACAATCTCCCAGATGGGGGATTGGGAAAAATTAACTGAAATGAAGAGGAACAGAATTAGAACTATACTTCATGGTACCATCCTGAAGGAATATGTGTCCAACAACATGGCCCCTAAGGGCCTCCTTGTGACTAATGCCCCACGCATTTTTCTAGAAGATGCCACCTTCAGAAAAGACTGGGCCCTAATAGCGTGGCACTGCACGCATGACTGGATCATGCTGATCTTGAAGACAGCTCTGAGGCTATCGGAAGTCATCTTAATTGATATCCAGAAAACAGAAACTCATATAAAAACCACCATCTCTGGATACAAAAAGAAGTTAGATGAAATTAATAAGGAAATGAATGAGTATAAAGAAAACCTAACACAACAAAAGGTTACCAAGTTCCAAAAAGACTTGAAACGTTTCTCATTTGTTAAAACTTATCCATACTCTGACCCAGACTTTGTACCAACAACTAAACCTACTTCTGAATCAGATGCATCAAGTATTTCATCTAATAGTAGCAATGGCTCAAATTCCAGCACCCCGAAACAAAAGGCTAGGGGAGGTTATAGAGGTCAGAACCAGTGGAAACCATTTAATCCACCGATGTTTCATGACCCGTATAACCATCCACCACAATTTCCCATGTACGGTTGGCAACCACACTTCCAACCACCGCCATTTCAACAAAATCCTTACCGCCCTCCTTTTTTAGGCAGAGGCAGGCGGGGAAAGGGAAGAAGAAAACAAACCCAGGTACATTGGGAGGAGGACGAACCAGTGAGCGGGCAGACCAGGAGCAAAGCAGGACCAAGCAACACGAGGACCTAGTTACTAACTTATCCTCCAGAACACTTTCTGAAACAGAAATGTGTGTACTTAATAAAGGCTTGGGTTTTGTCCCGACCGCTCGCTTGGACAAATTTCAATTGCATTGTGAACTAGCTAGCTTCTTCAGAAAGCTGAGACTGAAAGCCTTCTTTGAGAAACAGGAACCTAATTTGACAAGTGACAATCAGAATGAGAGTGGATTGAAAAAGAAATCTACCTTTACACCTCCGACCCATGCCGTTCCTGTAGAAGTGATCACTTTCGAACAAGCTGTCTACAATGATGTAGAAAAAATGACCAACAACTCACAGTTCCAAAATCTGAGCCGTACTGAATGCAATGCCCTACGAGACCTCCGAAGCTGTGACAGCATAACAATAAAGCCTGCCGACAAGGGGGGCGGGCTTGTAGTTATGGACACCAGTGCCTACCGTGAAGAGTGCCTACGCCTACTAGGTGACACTAAGAACTACCAGATCCTCTTATCAGATCCTACAGCCGAATTGCAATCCGAAATAAAAGGCTTAGTTGAAACAGCGGAAGCATTGGGAAAAATCTCTAAACAGGAAGCGGAATACCTATGTGACACTGAAGGCAAGATACCATATTTCTATACTCTGCCAAAAATGCACAAAGGAAAACTACCTCCATCAGGTCGCCCGATTGTCTCTGGCATCGGATCTCTACTGGAACCACTCTCCAGATTCTGCGACTTTTTCCTAAAAACTATTGTGCAACAAACAGTTACCTACCTACAGGACACAAAAAGTCTCCTAAATCTTCTACAAGAAATCACAGTGGATAATGAGACCATCCTGCTCAGCTTTGATATAGAGAGTCTATACACAAGCATACCGCAAGATGACACCCTGAGAGTATTGGAAAAAACACTAGGTAACATAAACTGGGAGTATAATACACCAAGGGCCTTCATCATTGAGTGTGCCAGGCTAGCACTGAAACGTAATTATTCCGAATTCGAGGGGACCCTATTCCTCCAAACTGGGGGTACCTCTATGGGCAGTGTTTTTGCCCCCAGTGTGGCCGGGCTCTATGTCTATGATTTTGAACTCAAGTTCATTCTTAGTAATCATAACCCCTTTAGAGACAACCTGAAATTCTGGAAACGCTATATTGATGACGTCCTTGCTATTTGGCAAGGACCACCGGACCAACTGGCCGAGTTCATTACTTGGATCAATACATGCGACCAGAACCTGAAATTCGCCCACTGTTTCAGCGAAAAAGAAATAGTCTTTCTTGATGTAGTGATCACCAAGGAGAACGACCGGCTAGTAACCAGAACGTTCTACAAACCCACTGCCAAAAATAACTTACTCAAGTTTGAGAGTTTTCACCCGCGTCCTCTCAAAGAGAACCTGCCCTATGGTCAATTTTTGAGACTCAGACGCAACTGTAGCAAGCTAACTGAGTACAAAAAGCAAGCCTCTGACCTTACTGAAAAACTTCGAGTACGTGGGTACCCAACCAAAATCATAAACACTTGCCAAAAAAGAGCCAGAAATCAGCCAAGGGAGGCTCTCCTTGAACCAAAGACAGCAACAGATAACGAGATACCACTCACCTGTGTTACTACTTTCAATAGTGTTTCCAACCAGGTATCAAAGAGTATCAAAAAACATTGGTCCATTCTCAGCACTGGAAGTCTTCGCTGGGAAAAACCTCTGTTTTCTTACAAAAAATCAGCAAGTCTGAAAGACACACTGGTCAACACTAGACCTAAAGCAAAAGAAGTACTTGACAACCAATCTATCACAAGGACTTGGGGCTTACCTGATGTGATTGGTCATTTTCACTGTGGAGACTGTTGTGTTTGTCACTTAACAAGCAACACCAAATCTTTGAACATTGAAACTGGAAAAACTTGGCGACAGCTTTCCCACACCAACTGTAATAGCTGCAATGTAGTTTATTTGATTATATGCACATGCAACAAACGCTATGTGGGAATGACAACAAGGAAAATCAAGCAAAGAATATGCGAGCATCGCAGCACCATTCGCTGCAGAAAGAATGCCACTAAACTGACAGACCACTTTCTTGAACATAACCACACACCCAATGACATGTGGTGGACTGTGATTGAACAAATCAAAGCTGGACCTAACATGCAAAAACTGCTGTTCGAAAAAGAGCAAAGATGGATATATAGATTATCCACTCATGTCACAGGACTGAATGATAATATTCCTTGGGCCAATATTAACTAAAACCACCATAGACCGTGAGCTTCCCAATACCTCCAAGGTCTGCCATTTGACAACCTTTTCTTGAACCATCCATTACCCCCCACCTAGGTAATTAACAGCACTGCTAGGGACTCCCCCATTCCTCTCGCAAAGTTCTCACTCCGGCAGCTATGTAATCTAACCCCGAGATTTGTGTTTTTTGCCTAAATTGGGTGCACTCACAGCCTCTGTTCCTTGCAAATATTCCCCCCGCTACAGGATCGTTTTTAACGCTCATGTAAACAATCCTGCCTGGCATTGCCTAGCAACGCCCGGAACGTACTCGCCCCGTCCTCTCTTTCCACTCTTGAGATACCATGACGTCATCACGCATGCACGTGGCCACGCCCTACCCGGAAGCACAGTAGCCGCTATAACAATCCCGGCGGCGCCTGTATCATTACGGGGAGGCACGGAGAGGCGAGTAGGTACCTAGAACTTTGTGACCAGCTGAACTGTAAGTAATACTCCAAGCCCGATACTGACAACTTTGATTCAGTATCCTGAGACCCTATCCGTAACAGATATCTCCTTTAATCCCCTCGCAGAATATGGCAGCATGGTTTTACCTTCCCTCCACCCCGTGATGCCTAAAAAGATCCTAAATAGGAGTAAGCCTTACTTCCCCTTTGTGCGCCCGTGTTTGTGAGTTGTTTGTGTGACTGCTGAATGTGAGTGTTTGTTTGTTGGGGCAAATTCACTACGATAATCAGTGCTCACTCTAACTTGTACGTGAGCAAACATGTCAAGCATTCGGAAGTGCTGAGTGCTACTCATTTTGAATGATAATTTATTAATCAACCACCTAACCACTTAGCGCACCAACATCACCAGAGTGTGCAAGTATGAGTCATAGGTGTAACACGTAGATTTCACTGCGTTGTTCTCTCACGCTAATAGCACTGTGAGTTTGTGTTTCCACGCACGATTCAGTGCTTAATTTGACTGAATGCCTATAGTGAGTATTTAGTGATCACCGAGCACATCACCAATGGAAGAGTGTGCTAGCGTTAGTGATAGCAAATCACTACCGATCACAAATATCCTTGAATGGAATGTACAACACAGCAGAAGACACGTGAGAACCAGCATGGCACTTCGTAACAGGCTTGTATTAATTATATTTATGACCTTTTACGTTTCTTCTCCTACAGGTCTTTTTGCTTTTCAGCTCAACCATTGTTGTTTATGAGCTTTTCACTCTGACCTAATTTTGTCAGTTGTGCACAGGGAAATAGGGACCGGCAGGGCGTTAGTGTGTCCTGACCACCCATTTTCCTTTTTGGTCCTGACGAAAACCTGGAACTTTTCCAACGTACGGGTTGAAACATGTAGACCTCACACATAAGAGATACACACGGTCATAACACCTAAACGTATCCACACACATATTTTAATATTGTCCAGTTCTTGATAATAAAAACTCTCTACACAAGTATACCAGGACAATTTTTAACATTTTTTTCACTTCACACACAAAATACCCGCTCCACTGTAGTCCAGGTGTCGCAGCACACCCTGATGGCATTCGGCTGTCAGGGTGGACCCCGATGATGAAGCATGTCACCGACCAGGTCGGTGAGTGAGGGGTTTCTTAGAAAGGAAGGACTCTCTTCTTTTTCATCCCATTCATTCCATTCAGAGCGCTTTAACTAAGCTACTTCTGATGGTACTCCTCTCTTGTTTTGTTTATTATTGATACCTAGGGGATCAGGAGTACTCTCCGTTCACCTTTGTGAACAAATTCCCTCACTCTCTCCTTTGGTTTATTGTGTCAGGTCCTGGCTGCCCTGGAGCCGGAAGACTGGCTGGTAGCGTTGGACTTGCAGGACCCTTATTTCCACATCCCCGTCCTGCTTGCCCACCGGCGTTACCTGCGGTACACGGTAGGCCAAGAGCACTTTCAGTTTACCGTGCTCCCCTTCGGCCTTACCAGTGCCCCACGGGTGTTCACAAAGGTGATGGCGGTGGTCCCAGCTCATCTGCGCAGGTTAGGGGGTGTGAGTCTTCCCCTACCTAGACGACTAGTTGTTGAAGGCGAGCTCGCCCCAGACAGTCTTCAGCCACCTCCAGACTACGGCCGACCTCCTGCATTTGCTGGGGTTCTCCATCAATGTGCCGAAGTCGCACCTGTGTCCCTCTCAGAAGCTCCTCTTCATCGGAGCGGTTCTCGACTCGGGGCAGTTTCGGGTTTACCCTCCCGAACAGCGGGTTCGGGATATACAGGCTCTGATTCCCATCTTTCAGCCGTTATCCCGAGTCTCGGTCAGGTTGACGCTGCGGCTTCTGGGGCTGATGGCCTCCTGCATCCTTCTGGTGCATCATGCCAGGTGGCGGATGCGGGCTCTGCAGCGGGACCTGAAGTTTCAGTGGGCCCAGCTTAAGGGCAACCTGTCCGATCATGTCTTGATCTCGGAGGGCACTGCGAGACAACTGCAGTGGTGGTGCACAGACCGCGACTGGGTCAGTGGCAGATCCCTCTCCCTACCCCACCCGGAGCACGTGGTTGTGACGGACGCGTCCTTCCAGGGCTGGGGAGGCCACATGGGAGAGGTGGAGATCAGAGGCCTCTGGTCTCCGGCGGAGTCCCGGCTCCATATCAACCTTTTGGAGCTGCGGGCGATTCGTCTAGCACTGAAGGCATTCCTCCCCTCTGTCCGGTGGAGTGTAGTGCATGTGTTCACGGACAACACCACCGCCATGTGGTACTGCAACAAACAAGGCGGGGTGGGTTTATGGACCCTTTGCCAGGAGGCTCTGCGCCTCTGGCAGTGGCTGGAACTTCAGGGCGTGACCCTGGTGGTTCAACACCTGGCAGGCTCTCTGAATGCCAGGGCGGACGAACTCAGCCGTCGGTGCATGATGGATCACGAATGGCGTCTGAACTCTTATAGGAGAGCCTTGGTTAGATCTATTCGCCACAGAAGAGAACGCGCAATGTCATCAGTTCTGCGCGTTGGAATTTCCAAGGCGGCACTCGCTCGGTGACACTTTTCGTCGCTTTTCGTCGCAGGTGGAGTTGTGGTCTATTGTACGCCTTTCCGCCTATACCACTTCTGCCAAGAGTGCTGAAGAAGATCAGGCGCGACCGGGCCCAGGTTATCCTGGTGGCTCCGGACTGGGCACGAAGATACTGGTATCCCGAGCTACTTAGCATGTCAGTCGATCCCCTGATACGTCTGCCTCTTCGGGAGGACCTTCTGTCGCAGCAGCAGGGGACGGTCCTGCACCCGAACCTGTCCAGTGTCCACCTACAAGCTTGGAGATTGAGCAGCGGCAGTTGAGGCCATTTGACTTGCCTCCCGAAGTCTGTGATATCATTCTGGCAGCCAGGCGTCCCTCCACAAAGTCGGTATACGCCTGCAGGTGGAACAGATTTGTGGCATGGTGCATAGCAAAGGCTGTGGACCCTCTCTCTGCACCCCTTTTGAGGTTCTACTCTTCCTTCTTTCCCTTGCCCAGCAGGGCTCTGCTCTGGGCACTCTTAAGGGGTACCTTTCTGCTCTTTCCGCCTTCTTACGACTACCTGATCAGCCTTCCTTATTCAAGTCCCCCATTGTAAATAGATTTCTGAAGGGCATTATACACATGTTCCCTCCTGTTCCCTTCGTGATGCCCCAGTGAGACTTGAATCTTGTACTCACTTATCTAATGTGTGCTCCCTTTGAGCCGCTCAATAACTGTCCTCTCCGTCTTCTTATACTGAAGACTGCTTTCCTGGTTGCCATCACCTCCGCCAGGAGAGTGAGTGAGCTCCGGGCTCGTTCTTCTACTCCACCTTTCCTCTCTGTTCATCCGGACAAGGTGGTGTTGCGTACACAACCTTTCTTTCTGCCCAAGGTTGTCACGGCCTTCCACATCGGGCAGTCCATCACCTTGCCCAACTTCTTTCCGCCTCCGCATCCCTCGAAAGAGGAAGAGAGGCTCCACCGTCTGGACCCAAAACGTGCGCTCTCTTATTACTTGGATCGCACACGCCAGTTCCGGGTCGATGACCAACTCTTTGTTGGTTACGTGGGCACGAAGAAGGGAAAGGCGGTACACTAGAGGACCATTTCACGGTGGATCATCTTGTGTATTCAGGCATGTTACTCCATGGCCAAAAAGAAGCCCCCTGCTGGATTGCGGGCTCATTCCACTCGTGCCACGGCTACAACAACTGCCCTGGGCTGAGGAGTCCCCTTACAGGACATTTGCCAGGCAGCTACGTGGGCCTCGCTGCACACGTTCGCAAGACACTACTGCCTGGACAGTCCAGTCCGGAGGGATGGCTTCTTTGGCCATTCCGTCCTCCAGGACTTTCTGGTGTGATATTGGTTCGCAGACCCACCACCGGGGTTGGTATTGCTGGGGTATCTATTTTGAGGTAAGGAATCTATCACTAACGTGTCTCTTTCAGATGCACAAGTTACTACTTGTGTAACGATATATCTGTATGAGACATTAGTTAGTGATAGATTCCTTACCGACCCACCTGTCCTCCCCGTTCTGCGAACCGATATCTAGGGTTAAGGTCATCCCCTTTCAGGGCCCTAGTTTCATGGCACCAGTGTTGGTTCTATCATGGCTCTGCGTATCTGGCGCGGAAAAGCTGTGTATCAGAACTGATGTCAGCGCGCATGGGCGGCGTGTAAGTACTCCGACGACGTCATTCCGGCGCTAACGACGCCGACGACGGACGCAGAGCCGCAGACGACGCCTACCGACGCGCAGGGGTATTGCTACGCAAAAATTTCTGGATCCAGTCTGACGCCTGGGGATATTCTAAGGTAAGGAATCTATCACTAACTAATGTCTCTTACAGATATATCGTTACACAAGTAGTAACTTGTGCATCTTGCTGAACCCAGAATGCAATGTCATAGAATAATTATTATTTAAGTGTAGGAAGAAGGTAATGAGAAACAGGTTTATTTATAGAGAATTTTAGGGCAACAAAAGCATCACAGAAGAATTTGAAAAAGGTGGTCATACCACTTTTTTTCAGAGAGTCATCTGTTATGATGTTATATTCGTATAGCACTCAATCACCGGGTGGGGGGGTTTTATGGCACTTAAGCCAGAGCAGCTTGGTCAGTCATAGGGGCTAAGTTGATGGAGTATTCTTGAGGAGCCATTTGAGAATTTTATTTTGAGAATGTAGGATGCTGTAGGTGAGGTGAGTGGTGGGTGTATAAATGTGCCGAAGAACTTGCAAGTGGTGCAGGAGAACACCCCCTTTGGTGCTGTGTGGTGCGGTGGGGTTGAGAGCACGGATGGTTGCGGTGGGGTAGGGCAAGCCAAGGGTTCCTGGCGCTAAGCGCAGATGGGTCAAGAATGGGTGCCAACGGGCTTACATTTGCCATTCATTCAGTGCGTCTGTGCTGTGGCGGCCGTTAAGTAGGTATGTGAGAGGGGAGAAGAGGAAGGGGTGGGGGGCAAACAGGAAGAGGAAGAGCGCAGGAGGTGGGAAATGCTAAGAGTGTTCATGGGGACCAAAAAGAGTGTGGAGAAGAGCAAAAAAGGCACAAGATAAGGTGTGAAAACAGCAACAGTGGGTGCAAAAAGCTGCACACTGAGCGAAAAAGTGCAATTAACGCTTAAGAAGAGAGCAGAGAAAAGTGGGAGAAAACCAAGTGCTTAATCAAACAAAACAAGAGTTGAGAGCGTGAGTGAGTGAGAAAGGACACTGTGAGAAAGTGAGTAAACTGAGTGAAGGCACTAAGGCAGCTAGACGCGTGAAAATAGAGGTGCAGAAAGTACTGAAAAGTGGAGAAAAAACTGCCGCAATAGCAGGCAAACAGACAAAAGCAGATGCGGGGCAATAACATAGGCACAAAAACATGGCAAAACAACTGCAATGAAAGTACCAAAAAGAGAGAGAGAGAGACCGTGCCCGATAGTGGACAACAGCTGGAGAGGGAGGCAGTAAGCCTCCCACACACTGGAGTGAAGTCTGAAACGGCCTTGCCTGGTTTGCACACCAGGCACAGGGAAATCATGGATGATGGCCAGCACCTACTTAATCTTGTGTACTTCTTTGCAAGTTAACTAAGAGTAGGCAATTCACAATGAGATGTTGTAGTGACTTCTGCATTTCTCTTTATAGCAATCTCTTGTTTCTTTACCTCTTAGAATGTTAACATGTGTGATGTAATAGAATCCTGGCTACGCTTCAGGTCATTTGAGACCTGGCGGCTACTCTAAGATGACCTGCTCCTGGTGGGGCTGAATCTCATTACTTCATTATCTACTTAACTTCTGCTCAATATCTATGTACCTCGTACCACCTTACTTCTAATAAACTACATCTACAAGAACCTACTGGACCTTCATCATTCAACCTTCACTACAGATGTGTTATGCAGTCATTAATAAAATGTATTTCTTTAGAACAACGTAAACTGTCATGAAGCCTGAAAGCTACCTGTGCATGCTTGTTGTCCTCTTTGGCTTTAGTGGTCATCAGCGAAGGCGATCCTTTGCACCCAGTGTTGTGGTGACGGTTAGGGATTTCCTCTAGTGATGTTCAAGAAGAGTAGGGGCTCAAGTCACTACTTCTGGGGTGTTACCACCTAGAAGACCTGTGTGACCGATGGGTGGGCCTGAGACAAATTGACGAGTGAGCATTAAAGGCAGTGACAAGTTATTATTTTTTATTTTGCAGATGTAGGTTTGGAAAAGACCCCCTTTGTTATTGATGCGGAGGTCGGATACCGAATGGAAAGGGTTCTTTCAGCACAAAGTGGCAAATAAGGAAAATTACAGGAGCCGGCAAAGAAGCAGGGTCATTAGGTTCCAGTGGATTCGGCTGAATGAGAGCTCCTATGACCTTTCCGCCACAAGAAAATATAAGCTTTTCAGGAAATTACTCAGCTGTGTTATCTGGCCCTCATGTCCTAGACAAATTCTCCCACTTTAACTCCGAGGAAGTGGCAAAAGCCTTGTCAAAAATCAAGTTGGGTTCACCTACTGATCCCGTACCATAGAGATTTCTTTCAATCATCGCTCCAGTGCTGTTGGATGATCTCATCGACCTATTTAACAGGTTATTTTCGCAATCTGAGGTCCCTAAGCTTTGGAAAGCTGCCATAGTCAGGCCAATTCTCAAAAAATCAACCGCAGATCCCAAACTCCCCTCCAATTATCGTCCAATTTCACTTCTTCCTTATTTTATGAAGATGCTTGAATCGATAGACAATCAACAACTTGTCAACCATATCGAGAATCATGGAGTACTGGACCCTTCACAATTGGGCTTCAGGGCTGCCCCTAGTTTAGAGACAGCTCTGGTTGAAATGACAGATAACATCAATCTGACTCTAGACAAAGGGCAGTCATCTATCCTCGTTCTGCTGGACCTATCGGCAACCTTTGACACCATCTCCCACCATCTCCCACAGCATTCTCAAACTTCGGCTCTGGGAGATTGGTGTCAGAGGGGAGTCCCTGAAGTGACTGAGGAGCTATTTAACAGATCCAGGCACGACGATCCAGATTGCCAGTACCATCTCACGTAGCAGACAGGTAAGGATAGGAGTTTCGCAGGGCTCCCACCTGAGCCCAACACTCTTTAATCTTTACCTCACCCCGCTGGCCAGGGTGATCAGATCTTAGGGCTTTGATGTTGTATCATATGCCACCGATACTCAGAACTTGATCACTCTAGGACCAGACCCTATTGAAACAGTCATGTTTCAAAGAGTGTATGTCTCTTGTTGACAGATGGATGAGCACAAACCATCTGCAGCTAAATGGAGGCAAAACTGAGATCGTACTGTTTGGTCAGACGACTGGAGGCCTCCAAATCTTTGCTCATGTCCCACTTCAAACCAGACGGTATGGAATTTAGGAATACTACTGGACAAAAAATGATCAAATTATAAATTATATTAGTCATATCATTGGTTCCTGTTTTGGAATCATGCGTAACTTACGCAAAGTTTTCAAATAGATTCCAACGGAAGCCAGAAAACTATTAGTCCACGGTTTGGTCATAAATTGCATGGACTATGGAAATGCCCTGCTGTCCTCAATAAATGAAGACCTTTTGTCTAGGCTTCAGATTCTTCAAAACACGGCGGCTAGGCTGGTACTCAACCTTCCGCCAAGATCTCCTTCGGCCCCTAACCTGAGACTTCTTCACTGGCTTCCTGTGAGGAGGAGAATCAGTTTTAAGACTCTTTGTCTAACACATAAAAGTATGTATGGAAGAGGGCCAGGGTACTGGGTAAATAAGCTAACCTGGTACCAGCCTCGCAGGATTCAGCCGTCTAGTAATGAACGACTTCTTACACCCCTCAGAATCTGTACCACTAGATATGGAGGAAGGTCCCTTTCTTTCTGTGCACCAGCTCTTTGGAACAAACTACCTTTATATTTGCGCACCATCACTGACCACAACTGTTTTCGTAGGAATCTAAAAACTTTGCTGTTCGATAACTAACTGTTTCCCTTTACCCGAGTCGACCCAGGAGTTTTGTCTGCAAGCGCCATGAGATCTTTGGGTGATTTGTGCGCTTAACAAATGCCGCTGATTTGATTTGATTTTTGATTTATGATCAAAGCAAGCAGTAGGGAGAGATGTATGAGCTGTTGGGATGGGTGCCAGTGGAGACCTGTTCAGTTGGAGTCACAGGTCAGAAGAATGAGATTTTTGCAAGCCTTTGATAACCACAGTGGAAGGCGCGTCATGGGCTTTGAGAGAGACTTCTCAAGAGATCAGCTTTGAGGTGTATCTTCTCGTGGAGTGAAAATCATCTGCTTCATAAATGACCACCCTGAGGGCTGGTGCAGACCAGGATGGTGCACTGCTGTCTTATACTGCAAAACCTGCAAGTTGTGCTTCTCGGTTATGTTCGTGCTCGGCTTTAGCACCCTTAGTTCTGTTTTTTTGATACATAATGCAAAGAGTTACTCTGTTGGACGTTTTTTTTTTTTACTCTGACACCTGACGCAATACAGTAAAAAGGCTCTCTGAATCATGGGCTTTAAAGTAAACACTTTTTGCGCATTAAAAAAAAATGATGTACGCGCATTGGACCTATATATATGCATTTCTATCAAATGATACTTATTATTTTGTGTTTACGTTTTATCATGAATGGTGATCTCTGGAACTCGTCTGAGCCTCAGAAAGCTACATTTTCATAACATCTGATGCTTTAACAGCGTTCGGCTTGTGTTGAGGAAACTTCAACAGTTTCTCTAGTGTTTTTTCGCGGTCTGTGCTCCGTGAAAGCGAGACAGCCAAGGCATCCGCTTACCACAAAGCAGCATCACCACAAAGGAAAGATTAAGGCTTTAGAGAGAGGTCAATGTGGGTTTTTCTCTAACTAAACACTGTCCTAAAGTTTCCTTGTGGAAAAATAATGAAGTCATCTAAGAGTTTTTAAAGATTTTTTATTCCTTTTCCGCCGGCTGCATTCGCTTGTCTTCCCAGCATGGGTGTTTAATCTTTCGAGGCTCTGTGAATTGGTCCAAATGAATAAGTGGTGAGCTCTCTCCAGGAGCTGGGGGTTTATTCTAAGACCCTAATCACTGAGTAAACACATCTCTGCCCCCCGCCTCTTACAATGGGAGAGATTCTAGCACAGTAACCTGGATATTGCAGGGACCTGCGCTTTGAAATGCAGAGTGCTTGAGCCGTTAAACAGACAGTGCCTGATCTTTTTCTGCCAGCTTTTCCTTCTTTTTTAAATTAAACATTACAGAAAGAGATGGAGTTTTATTGCTTTATATTGTGCATCAGTGCCCCATGGATTTCCAAGTTTAGTTTCAGTCAACAATGTTGGCTGTGGTGATGTGGGACTTGTATGTCTGGATTATTAATGTTCTTTTGAGGTGCTTGGGATTTGTTTCTAAGTGATATATATTGGTTTAATGAAGGCAGATCTGAATGTAAATTGCTAGCTAATCTCTTATCCAAAGTTGATTCCTTGGTTCACGTTCTAGAATTAGCGATTGGACGGAGCTGTGTACCTCAGAATTCCTATTAGCAGCCTTTTTGCAAAAGGCTTGAATCTGTAGCCATGCGTGTTATGAAAGTGCATGTATGCATACCTGGTTCAAGTAGAACTGGCATGCAGTTACACGTCACAGCACATATATACAGTAGCAGATTTGATTCAGCAGTAACAAGTGAAGAAGCATGGAAAGTTCACATTCTAATTGCATTTGAAAGTGTTTGCAGTTCATATAGAATCTACATGTATCTATACATGAAACCACATTATTAAAGGTAATGCATCTTATTTCAATTATTTCCACTTGAAAATGTATTAGAGATACATCATTTATAGTAGCAAATGTGTATATGTATGCAGGCTTGCCCATAATGTGTTCAAAAATGATTTGTAGAACCTGTAGCAATGCTTTATATTGTATTAAATATAATTCTGCAGTGGGTACACATGATTTTTTTTAATGGTTTTGAGAGTATTGCTTGCAATGCATATAGTGGCCAATGGTGGTGTTGTCAAAAATAGTTAATTGCGAAGACTGGTATATGTTTCAATTTCACACTGCTTGACAGCCATGCGTAAAGATGTCTGAACACGCACTGGGAATGTGAAACCCACTCGAACTGACTGCCTGCGTTGGCAGCACAAGCATTGGCAAAACCAATAGCTTCATTGACAGCCAAGAAATGCCATAACTGTTGGCTTTAACTGCAACAAATGATTGACGGAATGCTGACAACGTAAACATTCTTCCCCAGTCAAGAGATCTGGGTTAAATCCATTGTTCTTTTGCCCACTATGCCACCCCAGTTTGGACCCAGCCATATGCAAATCAGTCTTCACCGTGTGCCTCAAGGGAACAGTCCAGACCGAATTGCCAAACCAGGTCCTCCCTAGACCGTAAACAAGCCGCCTTGAACCGGTTTCGGTGTGTGCCAATTCTTGTTGTTATCTTCTCTCCTTTGCAGTGTTTTAACCATCTATCCCCTAACAGGACTAGGAGAAAGTGAAAGCCTTCTTATTCCACTTTTTATTGCATTGAATATTTGTCCTGCAATGGTGATATGTGGAATTGGATATTGTGGTGATTGGGCATTTTCCAATGCAACTGACTCTAAAAAGATGATCTATAAAATGGTATCAATCAGTTGTAAGAGTGTATGATATGTCATGTTTAAACGTTTTCAGTATAACACAATTCAGTCTGTTAAGTTGGGCTTTCAGTAAAGTTATCGCGTTGGACTATTTTAAAAGTATAAATGTAAGTGTTGATCAAATTGTGGAGGACATAGTGAAAGATCCTATGCTGATAAAATAGCCTTGCTCATGGTACTCCCAAACCTAGGCTATACTGTACTACCTGTAAGGAACTGAGACGAATGTCACCCCAAATGGAGGGGGGCTTACCACAAAAGCTTAGTTCTCAAGGTAAAGGGGACTAATAATAGACCAGGACGGGTGGATGAGTAGAAGTATTGAAAGTTATTAACTGAAAGAGCACTTAACAGCTCTCTACTCCTCTTCGCTTGGTAATCCACTTACATTGAACACATTATTAGACCAGACACGAGAGAGGTTTCAGTCTCATGAAGGCAGAGGAAAAATACTCACATTCTTTGAGTCTTTCATTTTTTTATTTTTTTGTGGCTTAAATACAAAACACAGGACGTCACAAATTTGCGTGGTTTACATTATACATCAGTATTTCAAACATATTTCATACCCTTTAGCCCCACGTTATACCGAATATTGTTAAATACAAGTGACATACTTGATATAGGCCCTTTTATCTTGTATTGCTTTGCTTTAATTGTCACGTTTGAGTTTTAGTTAGTATTTGAGGTTAATAACTAGTGATGCTTTTTTGTCTTGTACACACTGTGGTCATTGTTAACGACTGGCATGATGTTTTGTTACTTTGAATTAAGAAGTATATTTGCAGTGGCCCACATATATTCTTGGGTCGGGTTAGGTGATTGTAGAGAAGCATATAGTTTAGAGATTTCATTACTGAATATTAGGGGTGGGCGTAATTGCGTGACGCAAATCTCTGCGAAATGGTAAAAATCCCAGCAAACACGCAGAAATTCCGCAAACACGTAGAATTGCTTGCTCGCGATGCTTTTTTCCTGTTCGCAATCGCTGTTTGCGTCCTCGAGGAGAAATATCTCGCGAACACGCACTTTGAGAACCTGAACAAGCAAAAAATTTCGCGAAGTCACCGGATCGCTGAATTTTGGGCAATTTCGCGTTCTCCGCGGAACACGAAATTACCCTAATTACGCAAATTCTGCGAGCGGAACAGAATTTACCGCCCAGACCTACTGAATATAAGATCTTTTAACCATACTTTTATGGTACGAGGAGGTTGACCTTTTCACCCCATCTGATATCCACCTGTCTCTTCCTTAGCTATAGTGGCACGGAGGGAAAGTTATATACGGTACATTGACCTGTTTCAATATAGCCTAGTAGAGCAGTTTGGATAGACGGTTGAATAGAGAGGGCAGTCATTGTGCTAAGTTCCTGTGTAATTTCCGACCAGGATGCCTGTTTTGGTTGACATTCCCATGCCAAGTGTGTGAAGTCCGCGTTTTCGTATTTGTATCGGTTGCAATTAGGGTCTTGCCTTCGGCCTCACTTAGACAGTTGCTGAGGTGTATTTTAAACTTAAACTATGCAGGAACTTGTAAATAATCAAGCAAGCACTGTCTGCTATGAATGGAAATTTCCTTAGTTTGTGAGCAACTGTAAATCCACTATTCGCCGACCAAGGTCTACCTCCCTGTCATGTTGCATTGGGTTGAGTCTTTTTTTGTGTGAGATTATATAGCTGTGTGATAATTTTCATTTCTACTAATGGTAGTGAGGGAATATGCTGGCGAAGAAACTGGTTCTAGTTCCTCTGAATAGGATGGTAATATTGATAGAGTTGCTGCTCTAATTCTAAAGTATTGAAATAAGTCTAGAGGGTTGGAGTCTACTGTGTCATTGATTTCTTGTAGTTTGACGAACGTACGTTCTCTGAATAGCTTCTGAGTAGGTCATAACGTGTATGTCTATTTAACTGCTCTAGCTTTAGTCTCTCTTGTCATCGGGAAGAGTCGATTTTCTGCAAGTGGGGTAATGGGTATTTATATAATTGTATTGCCCACATGATCACCTGGCATTTTTCCAGCCCTCTTTAATGTTTTTTTAACTGCATTTGGCTCTGTGGACTGTCCATTTTTTACAAGCCAGAGTACAGTTTTTAGTGTGGTTGATACCTCCGGTCTGTCTCTACATTTAGGTGTGATATATTTGGCGGTGGGTGCCATTAATAAATATTGTGCCTGTACGCAATAATAATATAATTCCATATCAAGAGCAGCCATGCTTCTTTTATCATCCAGTTGTATTAATGCTTCCAATTTACACAGGCCTGTCTGCTCGACCACATTAGATGTGTTAGCAGTGAGTTTAAATTAGCAAACAAAAAGGCTGGTGGGAGTGGAATATTGTTGTCATTATTACCATAAGTCCTATCTTCCCTGCAGCAGATAGTGTTAGTTTGATCCAGTAGTTTACTTCGAAATTGCCTTAGTTGTTTCTGCTTGTTAATTCTGGGTCATGTCTTACTTGTATACCCCAGTATTTTATTGTCTTGTCTTCGCATACTAAAGGGAAATCCAGTTAAAATTTGCTGGTAGCCATGTGGAAGAGGAACATCAGATTTGCTCTAGTCCTAGCATAAATGGTCAAATGACGGGGGAAGAATTAGGAACATGGTTTTTATAAAGCGCAGTGTGTCATCTGCATACAGTGATTTCGGTATTTATTTATTTTTCCCATTAAAGTGTATGTCCTTGATGTTGTGTGTTGTAGCGATACAGCTAATAGTGCCGCTGCTAGGGCAAAAATCATGGGGGGTGGTGGAAGGAACAGCCTGTGTTGTTCCCTCTGTGATCTCTACGCTGTTTGCTGTTTAAATTGGCCTCATGTATAGAAACCCACGATGTGGGTTATGTACCAGCTATGAGAGATACGGCCTTCCTAGACATTCGCAAGAGTACTACATTTTGTCTTACTTCTTCAAACATTGATAATAAGTGTGGTACCACAATCTCTAAGTATTCTTTCTAAAACTTGAATGAGATAACATTGCTAATTTGAACCTTGCTTTTTCTGCAACTTTGATTTCTTCTGCTGTGATAGGTGCAGATAGCATTTCTCTGTGTTCATTTTATAACCATGCAAGTTAAAAGGGTTCAAAGTATTGTAGTTTCTTGTTATGAGAGGTTTGTTATGAAATGTATAGCTGTTTTGTAATATGCAGTAAATGTCTTCGTTGTTTTGTTGCTTGTATGTATCTGGGTGTTGTTGTCATTAACTATGAATCCTATCTCATCTGCCGCTTGTGTGTTTTTTTTTAAAATAAGTCTTGTACCGGTCTTACTAGGCCTTTTGCCATCCGCTTATGTAGGTACTAACTGTGGTGTACTTGCCTGTGAACTTTTTTACCTCCTTATATGTTCTTTGAATTTCAGCAATATTTCATTAATACTGGTCAAGATATTGTCTTAATTTACATTTAGGTGTGCCTCTAGTGTTTTAAACTTTTTTTTTAAATTAGGTTTGTCAGGCGAGAGCTTCTAAACTTAAGCATGTCTTTGTGATACCATTGACACCAATTTGCTCCTTTATGGCGCTTCTTAATATCCCAGGGTTGAAAACGGTGTTAATTTTATTAGCGAAGTATTTACTAATTTCCGGTCTCATTTGTGTTTGGAGCATATTGTCTAGTAAGGCAATTATAGGGAATCTCCTAACGTATTTGGGGGCCTCTGCCCTGGGATGCATATTATCAGTCTTGATGGGAGAGTGAGTGGTCTTATAATGTTTTGGGATATGTTTAACATTTTTCATCCATCTTTGTATATTTTTAGAGCCGAGCCAATTGTGGATTCTAGGGGTTGTGTTGTGTATGGAGGAGTTAAAGGGTGTAGTCCTGATCTTTATGGTGAGAGTTGCTGTCCATATTGCCCCTGTTTTATCCATCAAAGTATTTTGCACAGTATTAAATTCTCTGTCCCAGATTTTTTTAAGTTTTATTTCTAAATCCGTCTATAATATTTTGTGCAAAAAGCAGGGACCATCTGAATTCGATGCATATGAGTTAACTATTGTGACATGTACATTAGTCAGAATTACCTACATAATTGCAAATCTACCTTCTTAATCGGTAAGCATGCAAATGGGTCAAAAGGGAGCCTTTTTTTTTTTTAAGGAGTGTAGCGACTTAGCTTGTGTAAAGCAGGTGGCTATACATTTAACCTCTTTCCAACCTGATCCCACCCCCCTGCCCATCTACCTGCAAAGCCTTTTTGTGGGCTATTTGGGGTAGTATGCGCTTAGGCCCCTGTAATGTTTTGTCCACATAAGGTTTCCACGCCAACTTTGCATCCATATCTGCCAACATCTAGAAGATTCTATAGGTTTTGGGTTTTTTCAGAAAAATTGGGAAAAAGTGCTGCAGAAGAAGGCGTCTGGTTTTTTTTCCCTGCAAAAGGTATCAACAGAGGGCTTGTGGTACTAAAATCACCATATTCCTAGCTTTCAGGAAAAGGCAGACTTTTGTAAGAAAACCAACATTTTCTACACATTTTACTGGGACATAGCCTATTTTTTGAGCTTTCAACATCCTTCCAGTTAGTGGTAGAAATGGGCGTGAAAGCAATAATTGATCCTTGAACACTATACATTTCTGAAAAGTAGACAACATTCTGAATTCAGCAAGTGTTCATTTATGTAGATCCTTCCAGTTTTTCCTATAGAAACAAACAGTTGAAATAAAAAACATGATTGAAATTGAGTTGAAAAAAATCTGCCATTTGTGCCAGCGTTTCCACCTGTAACTTCTTCTAAGTATGGCAGATTTTTTAAAGCAATATACCGCTACGTCCACTGGACCCCTCTGGTTGCAGTGATGTATAGGACTTATCGGTTCTCCAAGAACCAGATGTACCCAGAGCAAATAACTGAGCTGCATCTTGCAATCGTTTTTCATTGTGTGCTGGGTATATAGCCATTCATTTGGTAAAATATAAAGAGTAAAAAATAGGTATCAATGAAATCTATATGTTTCCGAAATGGGAACAAAATATAGAGTTTAGAAGCAGTGGTTATAAGCACATCTCTGAAATTATAATTACCCATACTAGCATGTGAGAAAATGTGTTTTTTTGACATAGTTTGAGGATTGCAAGGGATTCTGTGCAATAGACCCTGGTGAGAGGCACATAAGTCACCCCATCCTGGATTCCCCTGGGTATCTAGTTTTCAAAAATGTATATGTTTGCTAGATTTCCCCCTGTGCCAGTTGAGCTAGGGTTCAAAATCCACAGCTAGGCACTTTGCAAAAAAAGGGGTCAGTTTTCACAGTAAACATGTGTGTCCACGTTGCGTTTTGGGCAGGTTCCCGTCGCGGGCACTTGGCCTACCCACACAAATGAGATACCATTTTTACATGGAGATTTGGGGTGGGGGGGGGGGAAATGCTGGGTGGGTGGAGGTTTTTGGCTCCCCATAGATTCTGGAACTTTCCATCGGAGAAATGTGAGGAAAATGGGTTGTCTTTTTACAAATGTTGAGGTTTGCAAGGGATTCTGGGTAAATTAACCTGGTTAAAGCTACTCAAGTCACCCCATCCTGGATTCCGCTGTATAGGTTTGTTAGGATTCCCTAGATGCCGGCTGGCCTAGGGTGCAAAATCAACAGCTGGGCACTTTGCAAAAAAAGAGTCAGTTTTCACTGTAAAAATGTGGTGTGTCAATGTTGCGTTTTGGGCCGTTTCTCACCGCGTGCACTAGGATTACCCACATTAGGGAGGTACCATTTTTATCGGGAGACTTGGGGAAATGCTGAGTGAGTGGGAGTTTGTGGCTCCCTGCAGATTCCAGAACTTTTTATCACAGAAATGTGATGATAATGTGTTTTGTTTTTACAAAGTTTGAGGTTTGGAAGGTATTCTGGGTAACAATACTTGGTGAGAGCCACACAAGTCACCCCATCCTGGATTCCCCAGGGTGTCTAGGTTTAGAAAATGAACAGGTTTGCTAGCTTTCCCTAGGTGCCAGCTGCACTAAGGCCTAAAATCCACAGCTAGGCACATTGCAAAAACAAGGTCAGTGGCTATTGGGTTTCTGCTCCCCCTTGGGGAAGGAGGCAGATTGTGTGTTATTCCCCCAATGTGCCCTCAAGGGGATGTTATGTTATAGAAGAATTTATATCGCGCACTAATACTCTGGAGTGTCCGGACGCTCAAATAGGCAGTGGCAGGGAGGAGCAAAGATGTTAAGGCAGCTGATTGAACAGAAAGGTTGTAGTAAGTAGTTTTTTTTAAATACGAAAATCCTGGATATATTGGAGATCTGCTGGAAGAGAATTCCACGCCATAGCTGCTTTGACAGATAGAGACTGGCCACCAATCCGCAACCTGCAAAACCTCTGGACCACCAGCCGACGTTGGAGGGCTGAGCGCAGAGGTCATCTGGGAGTATAGAACGCGAAACGTGTTCTGATGTAGGATGCATCTATTCAAAGTGTCACCATGTTACCTTGGTGACATCCCTGCGTTTAGTGCACACCTTCGGTGTTCAAATAATAAACCTCCATAACGTAACCAATTGTCACAGTTTATTGGTCTGTAGTATTTCAATCAGTAATCCATTTCATTCGTGTTTTACATTTTCAAGACACTGCTCCAATGCATTTCGGGTCTTGTGCCCTTCATCGGGGAGCCTCTGTGAACAGAGATAGAGCATATAACACTAAGGGGGAGGTTATGTAACAAGGATACTTCAGCGTTCCATGCAGGTCGGGTAAGTGCTTGGAGTGAACGACTTAATCATAGTGTGTTTGGGGTCAATGTTACCGTGTGCCTCAAATTCTTATTAAGTGATGGTGTACTAAGTGAAAGGGTCGGGGTGGCTAATGGCGAAATTAACAAGGTGTTTCAAAGTGCTTAAAGTGACTAAACATGCAGATCAGTATATCGTTGTTCGCTTACGTGTTATCAGCGTATAGCGTGTCTAGAAAAATAATAACGGTGATAAACGTTAGTTGGGCCACGGCGGGCTAAGTTCATATTCCATTGCGCCTCTCCAGCGCCTATGCGGAACATATAAGTAAAGTATCAATGCGTTACCTTAGTTGGTGTGCTCAGTGAGCTCCGGTGGGTTAGTACGGCGTTCGTCTCTCCCGCGAAACCCGGAAATGAGTGGGTTGCGCGCTGGGATACGGTAGTGAATATAAAAGTAGGACTAAGAAGGCGGCCATCTTTGGGGGATGAAAAGGTGCACGAGTGAGGGTTCGATACCCGTGAAGGGGGTTAGAATGGAAGTGGTTTTTAAATGTGAAAATAAAATGTGAAAATAAAGAAAAGTGTGTGAGTGAGTATAATAAAATAATGTAATAAACACAATATTGTAAGTCGCAGCACATCAGGAATGTCTGTAATCGGCAAGAAAAAACACCAGGAGTAGGTGCTTTATAGGTAGCAGGAAAATTCCAATCGGTCATTCAGTCCCATGGGTTTCATGGACTGAAGTTTAAAAATCCATGTCATTTCTCTTCTGAGTAGTTCTTTATTGTTATCAGTGCCTTCACGTTTTTCAACAACTTCCAATATCAGAAATTTTAGTTGGGAGATGTTGTGTCTCAATTCAGTGAAATGTGCTGCCACGTTGGACTTGGCGTTCTGTGTCCTGATGTTGGACTTGTGTTCGTTAATCCGAATTTTTTCCTTCCTTTCGGTTTTGCCGACATATATCTTGCCGCACGGGCATTTTATCAGGTAGATGACGTTTTGCGTGTCACATGTTGCGTTGACATTAAGATGTATTTCATTCCCTCTCATGGGGTGGTTGATGTAGGATGCACCTTAGCCATGAAGGGCCTTGTGCGACATGGTCAATGCTTTAAAATGCACCCGCTGGGCAACCGGGAGCCAGTTTAGGTCGCGCAAATGCTGCCGAACGCTAGATCTCCTCGAGATATTAAACAGGAGTCTGGCCACTGCATTCTGTATGGTTTGGAGTTTTTTTAAGAGATAACCCGGTATGCCAATGTAGAGAGCATTGGCATAGTCAAGGCGGGAGAGGATAGATCGAACAACCATTTCCTTGGCAGGACGCGGAAGCAAGGGAAGGAATCTTCTCAAAGCTTTAAGGGTGCCAAAACATACTCCTTTACGTTTTTTGATTTGGTCAGGAAAACTGAGATCTTCCCCAAACCATACCACTAGATTCTTCGCTAGTCCACCCTCTGAGTTTATGCGCGGAAAGTCAGTGGGCCATAGAGTCTCTCTGAAGGCAGGGGGAAACTGGCCATACAGGAGCACCTCTGACTTATCTTCATTGCACTTAAGTCGAGCATGTGCAAGCCAGGATAATACCGACGAAAGACACTTTTGAGCAATGTCAGTTCGCAGGTCGGAGTCCTTCCAAGTGAATAGAAGCTGAGTGTCATCAGCATAGGCCATTATTTTTGCGCCCAGCTCCTCGGCCAAGAAAATCATGGTGTCAGATAAATATTGAAGAGAGGGGGCTAAGTGTAGAGCCCTGCGGGACCCCAGGGGATAGGGGTATTGGCATGGCCATTCTGATCAGCCCCCAGCCCTACACTAAGAAACAAAAACAGTTCCTGGGGCCAAGTAGGGTTTCTGTCCCGCGGGGGCAGATCAGGAAGTATTGCCCCCATCTTCTTCCTGGGGGAGCTGGCAGACTGTGGCCATTCCCTCTACCACTTCGCAAGTCATTCCTGCAGCAGATCTTCATCAAGGTTGAATCTTCAGGTTAGTTGAAGGAGTGCATGAAATCCAATCTGAAATTGGTCCCATCCCCTATTCTTGATCTCCAGAGAAGCTGCCAGAGCATCCGCGTGCTGCATGGTCTCACTCCATATCTCCCAAGGAACAGATTCAGAGTTTGATGCTGATGCTGAATCGCTCCTCCTTTCCAGTTCAGTCGGTGACGTTACAGCAAATTGAGGCCTTTAGGGAGGACATGCTCCACATTTTTGTCATGCTTCAAGCTCCCTCTGGTGTGACTCCTGGCCACAAGGATCCACCGACTGGGTCTCCCTTGGTGCTCTGTCTGCCTCTCGAACCTGATTTAGGTTTTGTGCAAACTTTGTTGCCAACTTCAGTTTCTGTGCCACAATCTGCACCAGTCCAATCATCATAGATGCTGGTGAAGGGGAGGATCCACAATCTGTACTGTTTTTTGACTCCAAGCTAAACTTGTCTGAACCTCAGCTTAGGTCATGCTGTGATCCCATTGCAGTGTTGGCGATTGGCAAGTCTTCCAATTCTGACACTCTTCCTTTACTTTTGCAGTCGTGCACAGACGCAAAATCAAATTTTCGGCTCCTGTTCAGACCAAAGCCATACTTTTGGTGGTGACGTGTAGGAGTTTGTCCTACGATATGATGAGGAAACCTGGTACAAAGAGCTACACGATGCCAGTGGTCTGGACACGTCCCCAATCACAGGATTAATATCCCTTGCTGGTCCAGCCATGGAGGAGCGTTCATAATTTGCAGTAGTGATCAGGTGATCAGCAGTGGTCCTTTACTTCCAACCATGGAGGTCCACCTAACAGTCTTACAGATGTCCTTCTGCTTGGCCAGGTGCCTACCAAACCTCACACAGCTAATCGTTAAAGGAAGATAAATAAGCAGAAAAAAAATAAATCCCCTCTGAAGAATCCCTTATTATGGGACAGAAATGGCCTCACCCCTCACCCACTATTCGCGGCATGCTTCATCATTGGGCTACTTCTATACTCACTCTGTTACCATCAACAGTGGTGGAGCAAAATATTTTTAGGGGGTTTGAATTATGTATGGTGGGTTCAGTTTTTTTAATGGTGTGTGGTTAGGGATACATTATCAATTATGATCCTTTATTTATGGGTTCCCTAGAACGGATTAAAAAAGTAGGTGGTCTCTTGACTTGATCACCCTACTACCATCTCTCAAAGTTTGGTCAATATGTTTCAACCAACCATTATGCTCCACTAAAGGTAGATGGCATTCATCAAGACTGCCGGGGCGTGGCCTGGCAGCCAAGATGGTGGACGTGTGCTAGGTGAGCTCCGTCCAGCCTGAGCACTATCCTGTGAATATCCTTACCTCCGATCCTGTCTTGGTGGATCTGCACTGTGTCCTAGCTTAACGGAAGCGTGATCGGGGGCTGCGTGTAATCCCTGCTCCAGCCCTGTGCTTAACTGTGGTGATCCGTAGGAGTAGCAGCCTGGACGCAGCCCGGAGGAGAAGAGGAGACTCCATTTCTGGAGGTGGCAGCGGGCGTGCTGTGCGCAGTGCCCGGGGAGCACTTGAAGATCGCTTAGCCGGCGTGGTGTGCTCTGCTGCGACGACTTCCGAGGTGAGGGGGTCGGGTGGTGGTGGCGGCCTCGAGACAACTGTGGCGTGAGGTTGCCCTCCATTCCCTTCTTCCCCATCCCCTCCTTCCCCCCTCTTCACCCCCTTCCCCCATCTTCACCCCTTCCCCCATCTTCACCCCCTTCATTCCATTCCCCCCCTTTCCCTCCTTAGCTACGCAGTGATAGTGTCGGGGCTATCGGTGGCCTGACTCAGGCCGCGGGTAGACACCCTTGGGGCTAATCGGCGGCACTCTCGAGCCGGCGGGGGGGCGTTTGTGCGAAGGGGCCATGATCGGGGGCCATCTGCCTACTCGCTACTGAGCTCTGGGCTTGCTGTTGGGTACCTGGAGGGCCGCTCGGGGTGGCGCCTTGATAGGAAAGCTGCAGCAGATTGGTGTTCCTGGCTGCAGATCGGCGCCCTGTGGTGGCGGGGCAAATATCTTGGAGGCTGAGGGGCCTGCATGATCTTGGCCCTTGAGTCTGGCCTTAAGTGACTGTTTCTGTTGTAGAGACTGCAGAGCGGCCCGCTGGAGTTCGAACAGCTCCACTGTCCTTTGAGTAGGCCAGTGACCTTGATGTGCTTGGGGCGGTCGGCGGCATTATCCAGCCGCGGGGAGTGTTGGGCGTGGGGAGCGCTGAGTGCTGTGTGGGATCATGGTTTGTCATACTGCATTGCATTGCATGCCGATGATGATCTTTTTTACGAGTGTGGATAGGACCAGTCCGCAACTGCTTCGCATTATGCAGATCTTTGGGGAATCATATGGCCTTTATCTGAATCCAAGTAAATCCACGCTATGGCTTCTCAGGAATATGTCGGGTGTGGGTGCTTGGGCTGAGTCGGTCCGGGTAGTTACCGATGGACTGAAGTGCCTTGGGGTATTCCTATCTGATTCTTCCGCGGTGGCTTCGGAGAGGAACCTGGCTCCGGTCTGGGAATGTGTTCGGGAGGATTTGAAGATATGGTTGTGCATGCCGCTGTCTTATCTATGGCTGGTCGGCCATATTTAAGATGGTTGCGCTTCCCCGTTTACTGTACCAATTGCATAATCATCCCTTCCCCGGTATGCCTTAGATGTGAACAAGAGAAAGGGACCCTGATACATACGGTCTGGCATTGCCCTTTCTTGGCACTGTTCTGGAGAGGGGTGATGGCCTGCCTTTTAGTGAGGTAGTGTGGCTCACTGGTTAGAGGCGGCAGACCCGAGAGCAGAGGACGGCCCGGGACCAGGGTTCGATTCCCGGTGCGGCAGGTTTCTGGACCAGGGTCAGCGGACTCGATAATTCTCTCGCCTCGGTGCCCACTCTGATCAGCGATCACACTCGGCAACTCTGGGCATTAGCTTGCCTCATCTTCACTAATGGCCCCACCAGACCGCCGGGGATGCCTGGTCTCACCCTGGAGATACCCATTAAGGGACCATCTCTCAGGGAAGCCAGGAAGGGTTTCGCAGCGGTCGAAGCGCGGAGATACTCCCCCGGGAGTGATTCTAGCGCTATATAAACACGCAAATTAAATTAAATTAAATTCAGTTCAGTTCAGTTCAAAAACCTTTATTTCGGTAAAAGTTTACCATAAAAGACAATCATATAAAACAATTCATTTAAATGATTTGTACAGTGAATTTGTAAAATTCATAAAAACTATACTGGAAGGAATCTTTATATAATAAAAACATTAAATTAAATTTAGAGGTACTGGGTTGGGACCTGCCCCGGTCACCAAAGTTAGTGTTGCTACATGTCATAGAAGGGCCATGTATTTATAAACGCCATCTTACGTTATTGGGGTTCACTTTGGCAGAGAGGGATATCACCAAGGCGTGGAAGGCGCCGGCCCCACCCTTGGTCTCCGTATGGAAGAGGGGCCTGGACATGTGTATGGGCTTACAGCTCCCTATCTTCACGGCAAGAGGTTGCCCGCAGAAACATTTTAAGATTTGGAAGCGGTGGGCAGATTATCGGGGGCTGTTGCTGGAGCCGGTTGCTGAGGGGGGTCCCCTTCATCCAGATTGACATTGCCCCATTGGTGCCAAGGGTATTGGGAATTGTATATATGAGTGAGTGGGTGCAGGTGGTGTGGGGCATGCTGAGTTCCAATTGGGACTAGGAGGTTGTTAGTGTGACTGAGGGGGAGCGGGGATGTTGGGGAGAGGGGGGGTTCTTCTCTAAAAAAGGTATTTTTCATCTGTATCACTTTTCTACATCCTTGCTCCATTTCTTTCTTCCTAAAAAAGTCAGTCATGATGTTGTATATTGATAAAAAATTTATTTTAAAAAAGACTGTTGAAACTTTTCTAAATTTAATGGCGTCCTCTATTCATCCATACTATATTCTGATACACTTGCACTGCTCCCTAGCCTCCAATTTCAGATTCTTCACATTAACAGACTGTTTTAACATTTTCAATTGTACATTTTGCTTCTTTATTTATATACACTTCATTTATTAGTTAATATTGTTTAACTTTCTAAGTAACTACGGACCCACAGTGGTCCCCGGAGCACAGGTTAAGAATCATTGTGCCAGAAGGGAAGTAACTTGGGTTTCAGGGCCTAATTTATTGTTTCCTTCCTGACTTTATACTAGTAATAATGGCTGGGATTAAACGTTGATAAACCTTGTAGAATTTGTAATAATAATAATGGCCATTCAAATAGTTGGAGGGCCTGGGGTCACATATGGGTCAGTAGCATATATGGAAATCAAAAAATTAAAGCAATGGCTATGGACACAAATGATTTACCACGTCATGAGAATAAGCAATGCTGCTACTCTGCTAGTCATGTACAGCAAGGGTTAATTTGATAACTTTTGAAAAGCCATGGCTTATCCGCTTGTGTTGAGTGATTCCAGAGAATATACAGGCGTTTTTGTGGTCAGTATAACTCCCAGCAGTATGGTGACGGGGGGATTCAGTGCTTTGCATAGACACGATCAACCACTTTGTGATTAGGGTAGGTACATGTAGACAAAGTAACAATACATCAACTGGTATCACTCTAAAGGACAATTAGACATGTATGTATAAAACATTACGTGAAAAGAAAACGGGAGACTCTGAAATGATTTTGAAATAAGCACATGGCATCATATAATTGTGATCAAAATCAAAAAGGTACAGTTGTAGCAGCACTGTAGGCAAATAAATGCGTAAACAACCCGAATTGGACTTGGTGCTCGAGATGTGTAAGTGACACAAAAAGGTGGCGACGCAAGTGACAATTGTGTAATCAGCTAAAACGGTGCATGGTGCAGATGTGAATAAATATATACAGTGAAAATAGTGGCTCTAAACAATGATTTACAATGTTGGATATGAAAGATTGAGAGCAATTTCAGTAGAGCCACAGAAGGAAGTGTGCCATCAGTTGCGCTGTGGGGTCGACGACGTTTCGATCCTATCAATCAGGATCATCTTCAGGAGCAGGTTGTGAGTAACTGCGGTGCTGGGAGGTCACGAATCCTCAAGGGCGTGTAGCCGGTAGGACCGGCGTCAAAGGTCTCCAATGGTAACCGGAGAACCTGGTTGCAGAATTCATCACGTCAAGGGTTTAATGCGTGTGCTGTGTAAAGGAGGACATCGGCGGGGTAAATAATTACGGCTCCTTGGTGTTCCTTCTGATGGCCACTGTAGCTGGGAAACCTTGTGTGGTGGACTAAATCCAGCAGCGATGCAGTCAGTCATGGACTCGCCATGTTCGTCCACCACACAAGGTCTCCCCACTACAGTGCCCATCACAGGGGACACCGAGGCGCCGTAATTATTTACCCCGCCTATGTCCTCCTTTACACGGCACACACATTCATCTTATCCTTGGAGGCGGTTTGTGAAATGGATTGGTTTCCGTACAGTGTGCGATAAAGGGAGGAAACTAGATGAGGCACTGCATCCCCAGCTAGTATAAGGCGTAGCGTGGCGACTTCCGGTGTCCGAAATATGCTTCTCTGCCTCCTTCATCCATTCATCATGCTTCTCCACCTTTTTGACTATGTAGTCCATGCGCGTGCTCATTGAGTCAATTTTTGTGGAGAGGTCAGACAGACTGCGTCGCATGTCCAGTAATAGAGATTTGACCTCATCCTCCGGGACTGGTGGTGGGGCAGTAGAAGTTGTGTTAGGCAATGGGTCGGCATCTTCGGTGCTAGAGCGAGTGACAGTCCTCTTGGCGTCGAAGGGGAGCTTGGTTTGGCTGCCCTCTGGCTTCCCCATGTCGACCGCGCAGCAGGTAAGGTGTCGTGGCACAGGATGGAAGGCAGTCGTGTTTTGCTACACCAGGGTTGGCGGCGATGTTGTGTTAAAGGAGGGGGCACCCAGCCAGATCTAGACAGTGAGAAACAGGTGCCTGGGCGTCAGATGCAAGATGGCAGAAGCAGGGTGTCCGTCCAAAATGGCGGGCTGGAGGGAGCTAGCTAGCTCAGCTGCAAAGGAGCAGCAGATAAGACCCTGAAGCAATCTCAAAGAGCAGTACGGCTAGGATGGCATCTTAATAGCATTCACAGTAGGTCCGGCCAGAAGTGGTTTGTAGGTCTGCTGGGGGAGTAGTGTACCATCCACCCTCATGCAGAGTCTTGCGTCCTGTCAGCTTCTCACTCTGCACTCATGCATATGGAATATGTAGATAACAGCTTGGGGGGTTCAGTTGTGGATGTCCGTGCGATCCGCACTAATATGACATCAGTTAGGGTGAAAATGCCTGATGCTAGTCTTAAACAACGAAAGCAGCAGCAATTGCGGCCCCCTCTTGAAGGTGAAACTCTTCCGAGTGGCCAGGGCAGCGCAGCAAAGGCACGGAGCGAGGGGTCTATCGGGATTACTGAAGTTGCGGCGCACTATGGGGAGAGCAAGGGGGTCAAGGAGCCGCTGTGTGTGCTCCCAGTCAGTCGCAGAGAAACGGCGCCAAACCCAGGGGTAGCATACGCGATTCAACCGCTTCACTGCCTTTAATGTCCCATCCCGGCGTCTAAGGAGTAGCTTGCCGCTATTATGAAGTTTTGGTTTCCTCACCAGGCAGAAGTTGTCTGCATGTCAGGCGGCCATCCGCTTAAGGTAGGGGCGGTGATTCCAAGTCTGCACGGCCTAGTCACAATGCGGGAAGCCAGGGACTCTCGCAACAAGTTTAGCCGCTGATGTGTCGTCGCAGTGTCACACCTCCACTGCAGCGGGGGGTCTCCACGCCGATATCAGCCCCGCTGGATGTTGTCAAGAGCTGCGGACAAAGCGATAGGAAGTTGGCAATCTTAGCAAGTTATTGCCATTCCGTAAGAAGAGGCTGTAGGTAGTTGATCAGGATAAAAGTGCAAATCAAGGAGTCAAGTGACCAGAGCCTCACAGGTGTGCTGCCATCATGGTCATGCGCCACCTTTAACCTGAAGTTGCTTTCACAGTAATCTGCCTCTACAGATTGGCTGTCTTGATTGAGGAGATTAGACTTAAGCAGGCCCCAGATGTCTTTAGGTCTGTACAAAGGAGGGAGTAAGAATAAACATGAAGTTTGCAGTTTAGCCGGTGCTTTTCCAAGTTTTTAACTATAGGGCTAAGACATGCTACTCCATCACAATTGGACCCTTCTTTTAGCTAGTATCAGTGACAGCACTGAGTATTTCCTTCATGATTCCATATAGCCCTTACGTGTCCTAGCAGGACATATAGGAGGGTTGCATTGCTAATTTTGCTCTGTATCATACGAGTAGTCCCGAACAGTTTGGCATCTTGAAGCTAGATGCATGGGAGGCATGTCTCCACTGAAAAGGATAGGATACAACCTGTGCTGAGACTGCAGGAAGAGAATGTTGGTCACAGAATTGTAGGAGTGAATACCTATGTTGCTTAGTCTCAGGCCACAATTCTAAGCCATATGACAAGTGTGCCTTCTTGCACTCTTAAGTGATTTGTGGCTGGGACTCTACAATCTACTTCTCTGGGCATAAGAAGATGTCCCAGTCGAGCCATAAGTCCCATTCCAATTCCAGATCTCAAGCCCGATTGCGATCACAAGTTTGCTCCTGTGAAAAATCCATTTCCTAGTTGAAATCTTATGGTAAAGTGAAGTAAAAGTCTAGGCACAAGTGAAAGAAGCCCAAGAAGGACTCAACACCATTCCGCGACTTGAAGTCTAGCGAGAAGGCGCAAGGGAAAGATTGCACTTGCCTGTTGTCTCCTGTGTTGTAATCGATCCCGCAATTGGTTCCGGCATGCACTGAGTTTCCAGGGGTTCTGCAGATTTTTGTTGTGATTGTGTCACGTGCTTGGTTATAGCTCAGAGTGAAACACTGCCATTTTCTTTTCAACACGTTGACTTTTGACACACAAATGCTTGTGTGACTGTGAAGGATATCATTCTTAAAAACCACATTTGCATACATTTCAGCTTCATCGGCAAATTATCACGACACCTTCAGCATCTAGTACAAGGGCTAGAGTTAATTGCGCAAATGTTGTTTGTTCGGTGGGCGACATAGCTATCATAAGAGGATAAAGGACAGCCTGGCTGAGGTCTCGGCACAGAAGCATGGATCCGTGTTCAAAACAGAGGATCACTCTGCTGTCACTGCAAAGGTTGCTGCTTGTAGGAAATCCAGCTCAGCTGTTCCAGTTTCCCTCTGCGAGGATAGATGTCCAACTTGTGACCAAAACAGGCCCTTGAAAACAATCCCCCCCTGGAAATGGAGAGTTGGGTCATTTAGTAGGGGATTTTGGCAGATTACCTGCCCTAGGAAACAGGGTTAGGGAGCGCATAGTAGGAGCACACTATGCACAGTACTTATATGCCAGCATATATACACTACTTTAGCACAATGGTGGAATTGGTCATCCTTTTCACTGGTCTCTTGATGCTAGTAACTCATTTGTTTTTGTCTATTAATCGCTGCAGGACATATATTTTATACAAAAATTGCAATGCTACAATAAATATTAAAACACTTTGTTGTGTATGTCTTTTATATGTCTTGGTTCTAGATCTGTTACCATGATTACTTGGGGAGTCAGGGTTGTCGTATTTTGAGGTTGCACAATCCATTTGTTAGATTCCTAGGTTCAAGGATACTTGCAGTAGCACTGTGAGCTGGCAGGACTATATGCAATGTATCCGGAGGGGGTGCATAGAATCAGTCTGGCAACATCCCAACTGTTAAGATGTCCAACAAACACACAGTTCCTACTGAGAAAGTAGAAGCTTTACAACATGGCGCCCAGCAGTAATAGTTTGTGGTCTTATTTAATGGATCGCCTGAGTAGATCTCTTTTGTCGCTTGAATAGTTTTCTTTTTTATACCCAAAACACCCCATCTTATCTCTTAACCAGACGCCCATGGTGATGGGGATTATCCGCCTCAGCTTAGTAGGTAACCTCTATGTATTGGCTGTAGATGGTTGAGGCTTGAACTTTTCAAAGGATTATCCCCTTGTGATACTATCTCTGAATTCCACATATTCCTATGGCTGAAGAAACAGCACTAAATATAGTTGAGAACTGCAGACCTGTGGTACTCTGAAGCTGCTTCAACATGGTCTTCCACGTATGGGTGGGGATGTTACCTTCGTGGTTGAGGCTCACAAAGCATTTAAGACAGAGGTATTATATTCCTGGGTTACATTTCCAGCAGCAGACAACACAACTAGGCTGTTTCACAATTACACTGCAGCTGAAGTTCTAAATACCTACACAACATTGAAAGAAATAGAAATACCAATAAGATACCAAGAAAATAGAAATTGGTTTGAAGGTGCACTGCCACACACAATAAATGTTAGACTAGGTCTCCTTAGCAATGAGGGAGCAACATGGCCATTCTTAGCCGGTTATATACCACATACTAATATAGGAAAAATGACAGCACCACAGGTACGCAGATTGTACAACAAGTAGTATTAGTAACCTTGTATAGGAGTGTGATACAGTTCCTTAAGCAAACATTAACATTAAATCCTGCAAAAGCTGCTCAGTCTGCACAACAACTATTGGGTACACCGGGCATAAGCCCACAAACAGTTAATGCAGTCATGAGTAAAATTCCCATCAGATGGGAGGAAATTACAATCTGGATTGCACAAAAAGCAAGTCCGCTTGAAGCAGTGTTTCCCCATACAGAACCCCAGGAGAAACACAGAATGTGTACAGTATGCTTGCCGATGGGAATGGCCACCCCTGTGAAAGACTGCGCACTTTTGATATGGTCTTTGCTGCAGTACATACCAGAACACAAAATACACCTTCATTTGCTGTTTTGTCAGACATGCTTAAAGAGATAGACAGTGAACACAGTGCATCCTCTGCCCTGTATTTGGGGAGGAAACTGATAGGCAGTTTTGCTGCAGTGTCCACCATTATTTTAAGTAACATCAAAGGGGAAGCAGCAGTGTTGGCTATAAGTCAGTGACTCACAAATTTGGCTTCAGAACAACAGGAGCTCAAATTGCCGAAATTATCAATGAAACCTATGTAATGCTAGGTAAAGATAATTTGGGAGCCAGAACTGGTAAACCACAGATAAAGAGGAATTCTAACCACCGAATCTTCTACAAAGAAGAAGTGGGACAGTACGAAAAATAAAGAAAAGGCTTAATCACGGGGTGGATCTCCTCAACAGGAAGCCACTGAGAAGCCCTATAACATGTGTAACCATGATAATATTAGAACTCCTGACAAGTATCGGGATACTGATGCACATTCCTTTCATGAGTCATCAAAAAAAATTCTCTGGGAGGGTTGGGCGGTCATACGCAGATCAAAGTACTATGTGAAACTGAAGAGGGGTTCACAGCACTCATCTGACTACATAGTTAAACTGTAACATAAACCCAAATCATCTAACCCTCAATTCAAAAAGAAGGTAGCGGTACT
Source organism: Lissotriton vulgaris (assembly GCF_964263255.1). Taxonomy (NCBI): domain Eukaryota; kingdom Metazoa; phylum Chordata; class Amphibia; order Caudata; family Salamandridae; genus Lissotriton; species Lissotriton vulgaris. Next base: position 362,609,919 of record NC_141685.1, on the reverse strand, counting down.
GAAAGTTAAGCATGCCACGAATATTGAGGACACTGCTTCTCGTAGTATTTGAATCACCATCATTTCCCCTGACTTTTTGCCTCTACCTCCTGTATTTTTTGACGCTGTGCTGGATTTCTTTTTTTTCTGGTTTGGATGCTTTGGGCACTTTGCCACTGCTGATCAGTGTCAAAGTGCAAGTGCTCCCGGACTAAATTGTTATTGTAATTGGTTATCCATGATTGGCATATTTGTATCCCCCAGAAGTCCCTAGTAAAGAGTGTGCCAGGGCTGGTTATTCAAATACTACTACTGGGCCTGCATCACTGATTGTGCCACCCAAATGAGTAGCCCTAAAATGGTGTCTCAGGCCTGCCACTGCAGTACCTGTGTGCAGTCTGTGAACTGCCGTGTCAACCTGGCAAGTGTCCCCACTGACCAGTCCTAACCCTTCCCTTTCTGTTGACATTGGACACCCCTATGGAAGGCCCAAGGTATCCCCCTGGGCAGGAAGCAGTGTATGTGAAAGGTAGAGCATGCACTAGTGCAGGTGACATATTCTGGTAGTGAATTACAGCCATTTTCATTTTTCACTATTATAAAGCTATCTTGCCCTTAGGCTATCATGGGGAATGCTGTGTACAGTGGTTACCTGCATATCTTCCCATAGGAGCAAGATAGGACATAAAAGTCTGGTCTCCCTGAACTCAGAATTTAATAATACATCTCTTAGGAAAGGTGATTTTTAAATCCTGTGTTTGAGAACAGCACTTTTAGAAAGTGGCTGTTCTCTTGTCTGACCTTTCTGTGTGCCTTGGCCTGTTTGTGAATTGGCTGTCTGGTTTGTGAGTGGTAGGGTCAGGGTGGCTCCCATAGGCTGAGTGGACCATCCCTAGGCTGAATAGCTCCATCTGCATCTAGAGTGGTGGGAGGGGGTAGCACCTGGGCCTGAATAGGTCTGTGCCTGCCTTCCACAATGCTGGCTCCAACTCTTGCTGGGTGGCTTACGACCCTGCCCCTCTCTCTGAAAGAAAAGGAGAGGCCAGGAAAACAAAGTGCTCAACACCCAGAACTGGTTCAGATCGGGTTCAGAGCCCTGCTGCACAAAGGGAACAAAGATCTTCAGGGGTATAAGTACAGGACCCCAGACTACAGAAAATTAGATCATCCTGGAATCAAGAAGGAACCTCTGACAAGGAGAAAGCTGGTAGACTGAAGAGGAAGGACTGTCCTGCTGTGTGTGTGTGTGGGTTGACCTGCAGTTGCTTTGCTTCCAAGGAGAGGGGAAGGACTTTGCTTTATGCTGTGTCCCCCTGCTTGAAGAGATCTTCAAGGGCCTGAGTAGAGCTGGCTCCCTGTTAAGAGGTCCCAGCTTGCCCCCCCACCCTGAACTCTACTGAGAGAGTTCTGTCCTTCCTAGAGTGCTTGGGCCGGTTGTGGTGCTTCTGGAAGTTGTACCTGTTGTTTGGGAAGCTGGACAAGAAGAAACTGAGTCTATCTACTAAGTTTCACGCATTGCTTGTTTGCGGAGCGCATCCCCGTCAGTGCGAGGAAATTCCCGCCGCCTTTGTGAAGATCGAGATCGTCGCAGCGCATGTTGCCGCTGCAAGAACAGACGCATCCTTCGCTTGCGGAACGCATCGCTCTGGTGCGGGAAGAGTAACATTGCTGCGAGTATCGTCGCAGAGCCTGTCATCACTGGATGAGATCGTCGCACTGCTTGCTTGCGGACCGCATCCTGTCGCTGCAAGAGTTGTCACAGAGCCATCGCATCGAGGGGCCGCGAGAGGAGAAAATCGACGCTGCGCATCGCCGCCGCACCTGAGATTGTCGCCGTCCCGAAGATCACCACATTGTACCTTTGCGAGACACTTCCTACGAAACCTGCACACCGGATCCATACAAGGTATCGCCTCCCTCTCCATACAGACTGGATTCGTCGCAACACGCCAGCTGCGTTCAGCGGGGCTGTTGCATCGCCTCCCCAGGGTCTCAGGAGTGACGCATCGCTTGTTTTTCAATGCTGCAGCTTTCACTTGGAAATTTTGTCGCATCTAAAGGTACTGTTGGCTAAACGTGACGCAACTGTAAATTATTTTAACGCAACCTTAAGAACTCTCTTGAAATCATATTCTTGAACTGTGTATGTCGGTTTTTTGTTGTTTTGGTCTTGTGTAGTTTAGATTAAATAACTTTATTTTTCTAAACTGGTGTGAGTCCATTTGTGGTGTTTTCACTGTGTTACTGTGAGTGTTGGTACAAATACTTTACACATTGCCTTTGATAAGCCTGTCTGCTCCTGCCAAGCTACCAAGGGGGTGAGCAGAGGTTATCTAAAGAGAGCATCCCCCTTACCCTGACTAGAAGCAAGGGTCTCTATTTGGACATTGGTACCTACCACTGCCATCTAGAGACCCCCAGATCTAACAATGACCTATCTACAAATTTGAGATAAGGAAGTCTCATTGTTGTGGGATCTGCTCACATGGGCTACAAATGTAATTTAACCGCTATCGCCGCGGCAGGCATTCTGCCGGAGTGCGGCCGAATCCGACGCGTGCGCAGACCGGACGGCCCCGCCATAAAAGGTCATATGCAGGATCGAAATTCCACCCCAAAAAAACTACTCACAGTCATTTGGTGACTGCATCGCGCAGTTGGCTGAACTAAGAGCTTTATTTTTGGAACTTTAGAATCTGGATCCTGGATTCCCCACACTAACTGTGATTCTTATTATGGGGTTGTAATGGCCGGATTTTCTGTTTAGATGGGATCAGCCCCCAGGGGCCCCTATGACCCAGCCAAAACGTACTCACCTTCCCTCCTCAGATCGTATTCACAATGGATAGATTTACAGACATATACAGGTCGCACCTAAGGATGGGGAATGATAATATACATATATGGATTTTCTACAATATCTTATTCACATCAGTTGGTCTCGCGGCCACCCCGACCGTTCTACCCTAGGGCAGATATGACACACAATCCGGTGCGTCTACACACGGGCCTGCAGAACCCAATGCTCTCTTCTCCAAATTGTTTGCAATCCTGCAAAACTACACACTAGTTCGACCTCCTAGTGTTCTCATTTACTCAAGCCACAATCCAGTGGGTATCCACACTGGTAATCCTCCCCAGTGCTCTCATTAACGCCGCATATCAACGACGACCACATTCCTATGAACAATTATTTGGATAATATCTCAGTTGTCTACTCGGGATAAAACTACAATAATAACTTTGAATATAGTTGCAAATTATATAGTGTACTCCCTGCTCTTGGCATCAAAGGTCCACTCACTCCCTCTTTATTTGATCACCATTTACCTGATCGGGATTTCCCATCCGTTCACATAAACAATTCCCAACTAGAAGTTAAGTTTACCACGATTGAACACGAACACCAGGTACACGATAATTCTATAAGAATTAGGGTATTTATTAACAATAGACATAAATCACATTACTATGCAACATAACTTCTGCAAAGAAAAGGTAAAGATTAGAGTGCACATTCTATTAGAGTTAGGCAGAGGTCACCTGATTAGTGGGAAGTCTGGACTCGGCAGTCATCTAGGTTCCCTTCTCGTCTCTGTATCCTGGCTCGCCTTGCAGTCACCCCCAGCCGTCACAAGTACACGTCTGCACCGCTAGGCTCAACCTCGTCTGCTTCCCTTCAGGACACCGGAACCTTGCTGATTATTAGCTACCGTCTCTCTCTCTCTCTCTGTATCAGTGCGCTCCGCGCTGCTTCTCGTTCAGTCTTTCTCAGAGAGTTTCGGTCTTAAATCTTTCTCAGACTTCAAAGATGGCGACTTGTCCACCATAAGATGAATAATGGCAGAGATGCTAACGGCTAGATGCCGCCTACGGACTAACTGACAAACTGACTAACACCTTTGCTAATATCAAAGCCCGTTCCTTCATGGAAATTCACGGCCAGTAACCTGCCGCCCACCAAACTCTTGTACCTCCCCGTACCAAGGACACTTTCCCAGCCGGCCGGCCTGAAGTTGTGTCTTCGGAGTGGAGAAAAATACATTCCTTCGATAAGGGTCAGCCTGAACCGGTTCTCTCCAAGCGAACAACAGCTTGAAACTAAAACACTACATTTGACCTAGAAAGCCTTCTCGGCTACCGGGCAGAAAGCAAAATGGAGTCTGTCTCGTTTAAGGCCTACGGAGCCCACAATATACATAGCTCCATGGAAAATAGCCCAGCATGTTAGCAAATGAACAAATCATAACTAATACTTATATATCTATCCCCTAACTTAAATTCATAAGCCTTACTTTAAGGAAAATGGCACGAAAATGCCCTAATATATGTAAGACAGGGTCCCTGTCTATAGTCCTAATCCCTATGCTATGGGGGTGATAGGCTGGAGTCACTCTCCATCATTCTCCTTCTCCAAAGAGCCAGCAAAAAGGCAGCCATTACAGGGGTCAAGTCTAATAATGAATCTCTACACTACTGGAGCTAGAAGAGATTCAGAGACTCTGAAGGGAGTACAATTAAAGCACTATATGCTTTGGGAACAAGTGGCCTAGCTGAAAGAGTGCTTCCCACTGACTTGTGATACACACATTGAGTCACCAACGTGTAGGCGTACATGTTGCAGTGAATTCCATGGCTGATGAAGCCACAAAGGCAACAGTAAAAACTGCTAGTCACTGCAATAACTTGTTCAACTATGTGAATAGATAGAGACTTGGTAATCGTCAGTGCTATGCGCAGTGACACCCACCTGTCAAATGGCTTTCCACTCAAGTACTCCTAAAAATTAAGTAACATACTGTTTGCTCATATTCCCGGAGTGGAGGATCGAGTACTACCAAATCCAGACTCTTGGTTAGGTTTAATCCTGGCAACACATTAGGGTCTAGCACCTGCTCACACAGGAGTGGCAGCTACAGTTTCACTACTGCAGCAATGCTATTGGTGGCCAGGTCTCGATAAACAGACCAAGTACTTTGTCTTTAAATGCAACATTTACCAGCAGATGAATGGCTCCACCATAGCATGCCCACCGCGGACACCTCTACTCATTTCAAACAAGCCTCTTGCTTGTATTTATTAATCACTGTGGCCCCTAAACATCAGCTGGGGCTTTCAAGTACATCTTTAGGCAGTGTATTCCTGTGCTCCATTCCTATGGGTTTGGCACAGCGGTTGACTGATACCCAAACTGGTATAAAAGATCTGCAAGTCTTTATTGGGACATTCGCAATTAGCGGAGTCCAATCGTACCATGGTCCAGCATTTGCCTCCAGGTCTTACAGAGATGCCATGGGAAGTTTGGGTGTGACCCTGAGGTATTCCTCACCGTACCATCCCTAGGGAAATTTGGTAGTGGAGAGGAAACACGAGGACCTACAGCACTCTTAAACAGTAAGGGTACTAGGCTCAGGTCGCAGTTGGGTCCATCACTTATATGGGATCCAGAGGGCGTTGAACAATCTGCCTAGAAAATCCTCGGGCCATTGGACTCCCTATTAGATCCTGTTTGGGGTAAAGATGTGGGTATCCGACCTAAACAGTTCCAGCAAAGTGGTGGCGGAAACACCATTTGATATAAATTAACATTTGACAGTTTTGCAGAAACTGAACAGCTTCCGGGATGCCTAAAGCAACTTCCAAGTAAAACACACCGCCACTGGTGAAGTTAAGGCAGCACCAACGACTCCTGGTTGGATTTCCAAGATTGGGGACTTGGTCCAGGGAGAAAATTGTGGACAAGAAAGAGTTTGTGCCATTCTACAGCGCGCCTGTACCTGTCCTGACTGTTAAAGGTACCAGAACTGTACTTCTCCCTCTCTAGTTACAAGAACAAGAGATGTCTCAATTGATCTGATCACACCGCATTATGTGGCTGATTCTCTACTGGTGGCCTCGTAGGGTCCTGGATAGTTACCTCCTCCTCTCACTACTAGTCAGGAAATCCCCATGCAAGCAGTAGTGTTGATGCTTCTACAGCCCGGCTGGGTACAGTAAACAACAGTGAAGTATCTCTAGCCCTTGACCGTCACCTACGCAGCCGGACGTTGGCCATAGTTCCTCCTCGTCTCCCTGCTATTACTCCTCACTCCCCTCCCTCCTATGTATCGAAACATTGTTTATGTGCACTGTACCTAACTATGCTCTTGTATCTGATGTTACTTGTAATGCAATGATCCTAAATGTAAAGCGCTCTGATACCCTCTTGCATCAAGTTCGCGCTATAGAAAACTTTATAAATAAATAAACTTGTACAGAAACACAGATTTCAATATGGAATCCTGACATGAATGCTGTTTATGTCAAGGTACCACAGATACTATATGTTCTCCCAGTTCTACCCAACTTGCAGAGGTGCCAAAAAGAGATCGAACTGCCTCTAGCTACTTCATAGACTTTGATGTGTTATCTTCTGATTTATCCGATTCCCCTGCACCTCTACCTTTCCAGTTGAAACTGCTGGCTTTCTATCTTTGGCTGAAGAAAACATACTCTGTTCCTCCATGGCTATACCTTTGGTTTACAATGTTGTTACTTTTCTTGGTCCTTTGGATTGGTTCTGTACAGTTTATTTCCTGCTTCTGAATGGCCGCTATGTGCCAGAATGCTCTGCTTTACAACTGGTCAACTTGGTTCTAAAACCACATTCTTCATCACACAAAGCGTACCAAGACCTTTCCTGGATGAACATGTCAGTTGTTCCGGTTCCTGCTGGAATTGTTTTGGATAGGGTGTTATATGATGTGTTTGGCCCCACAGAACTCTTGCAAATACTATATGTATTTCGTATTTCTCTAAATGATATTATCACCCCTAGAACTCTCTCTGATGATTGGAATGTAGACAGAGTGCATGAAGATCTTGAGTATTCTACAGTTTTTTCTTCTGAGGAAATGTACAAAGGCACAACTAATTACAATGAAATGTTCTGTTTTCAGCATTATGGTCACCACTTCTTGCATAAAGCAAGTGCTGGAGGTGCAGTATTTAATTATACATAATGGGAACACTGGCCTTACACCAACAAGGGGTAGTTCAAAAAAGTTTGCACAAAAGTTTGCTTATTTTTCTGATTATGATAATACAGACCTTGTACCTTATTAGAAGCTTGCACTGTCACCTGCAAAGAAAAATATACTAACAGATACCAAGCTGGTATATTCTGCACCTTTTAATTCCCAGGTGTCCATACAAGGGTTTGACTTTTGGAGGGACACAGTAGATATACAATCAATATGGGGAACTAAGGATTGGGACGTTCAGGGAAACAAGGCTTTGTTTAGAGCATAGTTCCATCAACAAGAGAGTAAGGGTCAGAAAAAACACTCCCATACCCCTTATAAATCCATATATCAAACAACAAGAGAGTGTTAACACAAACAGCAAACACAGTAGGCAAGCAAAAATCTGTTCACAGCACCACTGAACCTAAGAAGAGAATGTTATTTTCAGTAGGAAAAATAGAGTGCACGTGCTCAGAGATCTAGCTAAAAGAACCCTCAGGCCCCAGTGGAACACTGGTAGCCAGTTGTCTTCATTGGGTTCTCCTTAGTTGCTAGGGAAAGTGAGAGTGAGTTAAAAAGAGTGTGGACTACTCAAAATTAATTTAATAGGAGGGTAGCTCTAACTCTATTAAAACCAGTGTTTTAGAAAACGTGATTATTTTCCAGGACTACTGAAAGGTTGTGCAAGTTTGAACCAATTAGTCCTTGGATAAAGTGAAAGAAGAAAAATTAATAAGATATGGTCAACATGTTTCTGCTTTGTGAGCAGTAAATCAGCTCAGCATTCGTCAGGACCAAGGGTACAATACTATACCACTCACTGATCGGAGCACGATAAAGCGCTCGGACTCAGTAGTGGTTACACGGAACAATACGACCTGCAATTGTCGAAGCTCCTTTTAGGAAAATCTTCCCCAATTTGAGTTAACTCCTTGTTGTAGGAGAAACTGTAGTAATATAGTATCATAAGATGGTAAGCCTCATGGGCATGGCGGCAGGAGGAAATCTTCACGTTTGGGTTTTATCTCCAAACGGCTCCCTGCTAGACAACCTACAAGCGGCCACGTCCGCCGCCCGTATCGACAAGATATTTGTTTAGAGCATGCCTTATACCCCATTAGATGATTTTCCTGAACAAAAATGTGCAAAAAGCATGCCTTGGTTTAGCTAAGATCAAGGATTTGAACACACCACGCATTCCCACATTTGCACGTTTTGCAGACTAGCAGCAGTTAACAAATTATAAGGAGGATACACTTGACACAATGCTATACAGTGCTTTGTACAATGTTTCAGATACCAGTGGACAGTGATGGGTAATGTGGCTGTTGGATACTAACGGATGTCAGGCATGGTTCCTGGGTAAATCCAAAGGTTTCAAGATCAGCAGGCCTGACCTGTGTTACGTGCAGACAGAACACTTGGGGGTGGTAACAACTTACATTGTTGGGAAGTTGTGCATTGATTGGCTAAATACCTCCGCATTTTCCCAGGTGAAACACCATTTGTCTTTCCTTTCTGATGACATGCGACTACTTAGTTCCATGTAATCAGAAAGAAAATACTTTTTACTGGGTGCTGAAAAACCATGTCAGAAACTCTTTTTGTATGCAATATACAATGAAGTGTGGAAAGTTTCTTAGCAGGAAGCTGCTGAGAGACTGTGTGAGATTGACGGGGCTAATTTAGAAAAGGCTGTAGCAGTGGTTGGCAGTAGTATAACCTCCTTGTCTTCCAGGGCATACACTCTGGGTAACATTGTGTAATCAGCAAAAGACATTATACAACAAGACATGTCCACTTTAACATGGGCAGTCACAGCTTAGCTCACTCATGCTGCTGAATTGGACACTTCATTCTGGTCATTTATCATGGCGATATGTTAATGCCACCAGCCTGTTTTCCTCAAACAGCCTTACAAAACAGCAAGTGCATATGGTGCGCAAAGATGTGGCAGACACTATGTTACACATAGAGAAGCTGGAAAAATGATCTCTCACTGTTGTTGAAACGCCTTCCGCAGATTGGATAATTCACGACTTTATCACCTTGCTGATTTCGACCTTTCATTTTCAATACTGTTTACACCACCATCAAGTGGACAGATATGAAGCTCTTGGAGAAGGGTATGTACATGAGTCATGGGTGTTGCCTTTTAAGTTCAGTTGTTGGAATAGTGAGACTGAGGTCTTTGTTAGAGGTTCTGACTGCAAGAGCACTTAGCCATTCCTTAGTGTGTTAGGAATTTGCGCATTATTAATGCTTTCAAAAGTACGATTTGATACCTTGAGAAGACTAAACGCCTTATTGTTTCAGAAAGATGTGGCCTTCTCTAAAGGAAATGTTTGATTTTCAAGTTACAAGGTCCTCTTCAGAAACCGCTACTCCACACTAATTTCACACCACATTTTGGAGAACTGGTGCACCATATTTTTTAACATGTCTAACACTGCAAAGGTATTGCACTTTTTGAAAAGTATAGGCTCTGGTTTTGTTAGCACCTTCCAGACAGTCTTCGGAGTCATTCCATGTGTGGAAGTATTTTTGGAGGTCTTCCGCTGTTCCTGATCCTGATTTTCAGGCGTGGCTTTTATTTATTTCTGCTCTGCGATGGTTGTCCCGTCTGGAGGCCAAACGACACAGCGCTACCACATGCGCACCAGTGTTGTGAACGCATGATACAGGGTTTTGGCGTGCTCAGGAGCTGAACGACCATTGGTTCTTATCCTTCTAGCCTGTACGGCTACCGTGCGTGCAGCTTGTATTCGGCTGTTTTTCGAGTGTGCCTTGGACATTTGCCTAGGAACACAACCGAGTCAACCTCTGGATATGGAAGTATTGGTGAGGTGCCTAAAGACTCACTTGTATTGGTGTCCTTTGCACTTACTGTTGCTTCTGAACGCATTCTGTAAGCCCTCCTGGAAGGTTGCTGATCCTAGTGATATGGATCATGGCTCTTCATTGGCAGATTCCACCTTGTACTGGCTGTATTCCCATCTTAGGCCGCTGTTGAAGGGGCTGGATGGGAATATGTTGGCTCCATGGATTTGATTCGAGGTGTGCCTCTGGGAGCATGGTCTACAGTTTCTTGGAAAAGCAATGTTTTGTCTACCTCTTGGAACACACAAACAATTTGATAGTTTCGAGTGGTGGGAACTTATAATTCTGCCTGTTTTTAGCAGCCTAAATTGTTTTTAAATTACATTGCTTGTATTGCTTGCCCGATCAACCTCATGAGTCCATGCAGGCACTTAATTGCCAACCGTAGGTGACCTTAAAAATCCCATTCCTCATATTTGACCATTCGTTTGCTAGCAATGGCTTAAGGCCAAAAGGGGTGGAGACAACCAGCCCCCTGGGGTGCTTGATCCTGTGCCAGGAGGTGCTACACCTGTGGAGATGGCTGGACCAGCAGAATATCTCCCTGGTCGCTGACCTGCTAGCAGGGCCCAGGGATGTCAGAGCAGACATAGGGAGCATGCATTGTCTAGCAGACTTAAGTTACATCTCTATCCCCAAGTGGAGCCGGGAGTCTTTGATCATTGGGGCACATCCTGGTTAATTCTATTCACCACCATCAAGCCTGCAGTGGCAACAATTCTGTATTTTGGAGTTTCCTTCAAGGCATTTGTTAGACTCCTGCATGCCTTTCCACTGCTGCCTCTTCTGCCTTAGGTTCTAAACAAGACCATGACAGATTGGTCCCAAATCATTCTCATCACCCCAGACTAGGGCACAAGACTGTGACATCTAGAGCTCCTGGCTCTGAGTATTTGTCCTCCAGTCAGGCTTTCACTTCAGTATGACCTACTGTCTGAGCAGCAGGCCAGGGTTCTACATTTGACCAACCACAATCTACACGTCCATGTGTGGAGATTGAGCAGCTTCAACTGAATGTGTTGAACTTGCTGACTGGTCATCCATACATCAAGACACCTTTCCATGAAGTTGATCTACACTGGCAAAAATGTATCATTTGATATGCTTGAAAACCCATTACACAACAACTTTCTCATGTTCTTTTCTTCATTAGTCTTCTTTAGCACCTCTAGGCCTTGCAGTGGGCATAGTAAAAGGTTATTTGTTTGCCTTTTTGGCCTTTCTTTTTTAAGGGACCAACCTTTTTTAAGGCGCTGCATTTGATGCATATTATATAAGATTTTAAGCACATTCCCCCTGACTGTTCTGCCTCATTGGGACTTGAACTTGGTTTTGATATTTGTGGCACACCCTTAGAGCAGATGCACAGCTGACACACTTTTTTTGTTTCTTTTTTTTGTTTCTTTCTTTTTGTCATATGTTTTTATTGAAAGAAATTGACGACAGTTGAGTAACAGCGGTGTTGGTAGAAACAAGTTTTCCCCTTCAGTTCCCAATAGTAAATCAACATTTTCCTCTGTGGCCACACTCCCACCCATGTCGATTACCAAGGATCTCCTCCCCAACTCAGTACTTAGGCCGCCACTGTATTCATTCCAATGGGTCCAAATCTTTCCCCGCTTTCTGGGACACCCACGGCTTTAATAGATAACTTTTTCCGCCACCATACACCAGTCCATATCTCGTTTCCAATCTTTGAGCTGTGGTGGTGACTCTGCACCTCATAGTCTCACAACATTCCTCTTGACAACCATAAGACTCAGGATGGCCCATATTTGCCCCATGCATCCCAAATCTGTAGTCTCCCACACATTCAGAAGGCACTGCCGCTCTGAGAGGGGAACATCTCCTCCCTCTATGCTATTTATACGGAACATCACTGACGTCCAATAGGTCTGTACAATGGACAGTCCTAAATTATTTGGTGGCAGGTGCCCTCTCTACCACTTCCCCTCAAGCAGGTGGAATCAAACATCCTCCCCATCTTAACTAATGTGTTACTTAACACGTAGGTCCTGTGTAATATCTTGAGCTGCACTAGGCGAAATTGTGATATGATCGCCACCTCTTTAGGTGAGGATAAAGCTGCCAGTCTTCTTCACCTATGTTTCCGATATCAACTTCCCATTGTTGGCAGAGCTGGAGCAATGTGTCTGCTGCACTGTTAATCAGTTTTTTATGTTAGTGTAATCGATTTATGTGTCATGTAGTCATCTAGTAGTCTGGCTTCCTACGGGAATGCTTCAGGGAGGACCTTTTCTTTAAATATTACTGTTGTTAAGGCCTGGCGAACCTAAAGAAATGTAAACGTTTCCGACATAGCTAAATCTTATTCACGCTGTAGCTGGGGAAACGGTACCACCCTTCCTCCTTTCCAAAGATTTCCAACCCTGGAGATGCCAATCAGATCCCATTTGTCGAAGTCGGGCCTGTGGCCAGAAGTACCTAGTTTATTGGAGTCCCACAGAGGTGTGGAATGCATGATTCTTTCGAAAAGATATGGCCAGTCCACTGTGTCAAACGCCATACGGGTGTCGAGGGACAGGCTAGCTGCGTCTTCTTGGATGAGATGGACTCGTCCCAGTACACCCAGGAGGCGTTGTAGATTTGAAACCATGTGTTTGAGGCATATGGGCTGCAGATGGTACATTATGAATAGATCGCCATCTGGTGTTGGGCTCGGATGATTGCACTTTGTTTTTCTCTTGGAGAGTCTTTTGTATCTTGGTGACTCCTCCCTTAGTTGGTAGTGCGCATGGGCATCGGCTCCATCCTTAGATTGTTTTTTTCCGCCATCGGGTTCGGATGAGGATCGAGACGCTCCAGATCAACTTCAGGAAAAAGGGCTTTATCGGCGCGTATTCCCTTTCCAATTCGACGGTATTGTTATCGAACACGTTTCATTTCCATTCCGAAGCGTTGAAGATTCAAAATCGAAGAGAAAAACTTGGATCTACGTCGAAGAACAGGAGGCCTTTCTCGACGCAGTCAAGCCCGGAGTCCATGGAAAGGACTCCATTCAAAAAATGTCCAACGTGTGGTGCCAAGTTCCCACACAAGGACCTACACGAGGTGTGCAACCTCTGTCTATCGCCTGAACACGAATCCAGGGACTGCGAAGCCTGTGCAGCATTCTCCTCCAAGCTAACGATTAGAAATCGTCGAGCTCGAATACACGAGGTTTCCAGAATGCAGGCGGAAGAGATCCCGCAGCTGTTCGGAGACGAGCAAATCGAGGAAGAAGAGGACCAGTCGGGGTCGGAAGGGGACCAGTCGGAGGTTGAAGAACTCATCGAGCAACAAACAGTGAGTGAGGACGTCCCCTTACCGAAAAACCGACCCCGTGCGGTAACGACCCCGCCCTCGGGCCCGGTCAAACCGCAGAAAAAAGTTTCCGACGCCCCGCCCTCGGGCCCGGCAACGAAACTGAAAGTGAAACCGAAACACTCGGACCCCCACCATGTCGGATCCGAGAAAAGGGCGACATCGACTTCGGCACCGAGGCTACATACAAAGGAAAGCTCGGTATCGAAACATTCCATGCCGAAACATAAATACGATTTATCGTCCAAGATACACTCGATACCCAGAAAGTCAGAATCGAGCAGACATTCGGTGTCGAAAACAACAAGATCTGACGATCGAAAACAAAAGCACCTCTCGGAACCAGGATCTTCGGTACCGATTCAGGAGCAACAGACAGATCCCAAACAAAAGATCTTGTTTATTGATCCACAAACTGGGAAAGTGGTCACGAAGAAGAGAAAGAGTGAACAGTCAGAAGATAAACCTCTTCCTTCAAAAAAGAGAACAATGGAGACAAATATAACTCCTCCTGCTTCTCCTCGACATGAAGTCACACCCTCTTCTCCTATTCCTCACAATAGGCCAAATATTCCTACACCTTCCACACCAAGACCAGCTACACCTCAGTCAGATGTAGACAGTGATCTAGGGGAGGGAGAACCTCAAGGGGATGACGAAACTATCCCAGATGAGGAGGACCCATGGGAAAATTATGATGTAGGGTCGGATGAGGACAACGACCCAGAGCTATATCCCTCAAAGCCTTCACCACCTGATGATAACACAGGTTTTGTGCAGCTCATTAATAGGGCAGCAAAATATCACAAACTAGATATGCATACAGAACCTCAAATAGAGGATTTCTTGTTAGAGACTCTACCTAATGCACAGAGAACATCAGGTACTCTTCCTATGTTGTTGAAGGGTCTTCTTAGTCACACAGAGGAAATATTCAAAAACCCAGTGAGAGCCAGGGTGTTAAACCCAAGAATTGATAAAAAATATAAAGCGGCTCCAAAGGACCCAATATTTATTAAAGGGCATGTACCTCTAGACTCGCTGGTGGTCTCAAACGCTCGTAAAAGAGCAAACTCATTATCTACAGGAGAGGCTCCTCCACCAGATAAAGAGTCAAAGCTAATAGATGCATGAGGCAAAAGAGTAGCATCACAGGCAGCGAATAGCTGGCGTATAGCCAATACACAAGCACTACTCGCACGTTATGACAGGGCACATTATGATGAGTTAGAGAAACTTATCACACATCTCCCAAAAGAACATCAGAAAAAGGCAGATCAATTAATACAGGAAGGTAAAATAATAACCAATACTTCCATTAAGTGTGCATTAGACGCAGCAGACACTGCAGCAAGATCTATTAACACCAGTGTCATGCTAAGAAGGCACGCATGGCTTAGAATCTCAGGATTCAAACAAGAAGTACAAACAGCCCTACTGAACAAACCTTTTGATCAGAAGACACTGTTTGGTTCAAGCACAGACGAGACCTTAGAAAAAATGAAGAAAGATACAGAAACGGCTAAGTCAATGGGAGCATTGCAACAGCCAACACACAGAGGTTCCTTTCGTAGATCCACCTATAGAGGGGGCTCAAAGAATACAGGAACAAATCAGCAATCCACCTCTTTCACACCAACATCACCCAGAGGTAATTCAAGAGGCAGTTACAGAGGTAACAACAACAAGGGTAGAGGCCGCGGAAATAATAACAACCGCAACGCCTCAACACCAACACAGTGACTTCATAGAACTCCCCCCAGACCACATAACACCGGTCGGGGGACGTCTATCACAGTTCCTACCTGTCTGGGAAAACATCACATCAGACAAGTGGGTGAGACAAATTATCCAACATGGTTATTGCCTAGAACTCACAGCTACCCCACCAAACATCCCCCCCAAACAGCGTCCAATGAGTCAAGATCATCTGACATTGTTAAGAGAAGAAGTTCTAGCACTTCTACAAAAGCATGCAATAGAGAAGGTCCCAAAAGATCAACAAGGAACAGGAGTATACTCTCTATACTTCCTGATCCCCAAAAAGGACGGGTCCCTAAGACCCATATTAGACCTCAGACCTCTCAATGCTTACATAAATTCGGAGCATTTCCACATGGTCACGCTCCAACAAGTACTCCCTTTACTGAAGAAAGGGGACTTTCTTTCTACACTGGATCTAAAAGACGCTTACTTTCATATCCCAATTCACAAAGCCCACAGAAAATACCTAAGGTTTGTGTTGGAAGGACAACACTATCAGTTCAAAGTCCTTCCGTTCGGTGTCACAACAGCACCAAGAGTTTTCACAAAATGTCTAGCTGTGGTGGCAGCACACCTAAGAAGACAACAAATACATGTCTTCCCCTACTTGGACGATTGGCTAATAAAGGCCAAGTCAAAAGAAGAATGTCTTCACAACACACAGAAGACAATTCAATTGCTGCACCACCTAGGGTTCACAGTGAACTACAAAAAATCGCACCTGCAACCAAACAAGATTCAGCAATACCTGGGGGCTACAGTGGACACAGAAAAGGCAATAGCATACCCCAACCCAGTCAGGATACAAACAATGGTCGGGTTAATACAAAGATTTCAACCACAACACTCACTACCAGCACGAGTGTTTATGCAACTATTTGGCATGATGTCCTCATGCATACTGCTAATACCACATGCCAGACTTCAAATGCGTCCACTACAGGAGTGTCTAGCGACACAGTGGAATCAGGCTCAAGGTCAGATTACAGATCTGGTGTTGGTAAACGACCGGACGTACCGCTCTCTGAAGTGGTGGAACACAGAAAACATTTCCAAGGGACGGTCGTCCCTAGAGCCAATTCCACAAGTAATAATAACAGCGGACGCATCGCTCTCAGGATGGGGAGCGCATATGGACAAATACACAGTGCAGGGGAAGTGGAGTGTGCAGCAAAAGAAACTGCACATCAACTACCTGGAACTATTAGCAGTGTTTCTAGCACTAAAAGCTTTCCAAATGCAAATAACAGGCAAGGCAGTCCTGATCAGAACAGACAACATGACTGCAATGTATTATATTCAAAAACAGGGGGGGACACACTCTCTCCAACTATCCAAACTAGCACAGGACATTTGGAGATGGGCCATTCCTCAAAAGATCTATCTGCTAGCAGAACACCTGCCAGGAGTTCAAAATCAGATAGCAGACATCCTAAGCAGACAGTCAGAGCAAGTACACGAATGGGAGCTGCACGACCAAATACTGCAGCCATTCTTCCAAAAATGGGGGCAACCAGAGATAGATCTGTTTGCCAATCATCAAAACGCAAAATGCAAAAACTTCGCATCCAGGTACCCACACCAACGGTCCCAGGGCAATGCACTATGGATAAATTGGTCCAACAAATTTGCTTACGCGTTCCCTCCTCTACCACTAATTCCGTTACTGGTTCGGAAGTTGCAGCAACACTCAATGACAATGATACTAGTGGCACCCACATGGGCAAGACAGCCGTGGTTCACCACACTGCTACAACTCTCACAAGTACCACATCAAAAGCTAAGATTATTACCCATGCATCTTACACAGAACCATGGAGAAATAATGCACCCAGATCCCAAACAACTGAACCTAGCGATCTGGCTCCTGAGGTCATAGAGTTTGGATATTTAGATCTACCACCAGAATGTATGGAAATCATTAAACAAGCAAGACGTCCTACCACCAGAGCATGCTATGCAGCAAAATGGAAAAGGTTTGCTATACACTGTAACAGTAAGGAAATCAACCCTCTGGACGCATCCACTAAACAAATCATTTGCTATTTACTACACTTACAGCAATGTAACTTAGCATATACCTCTATAAGAGTTCACCTCGCAGCTATAGCAGCGTACCTACAAAACAGGCAACATCTTTCCCTGTTTAAAGTACCAGCAATTAAAGCTTTCATGGAAGGACTCAAAAGAGTCATTCCACCAAGAAGACCACCTTCCCCAGTCTGGAATCTCAACATAGTACTTACCAGACTAATGGGGCCACCCTTTGAACCTATGCATAGGTGTGAAATACAATTCCTCACATGGAAGGTGGCCTTCCTCATAGCTATCACGTCACTTAGAAGAGTAAGTGAGCTGCAGGCTTTTACAATTCAAGAACCATTTATGCAGTTACACCAAAATAAAGTGGTTCTTAGAACAAACCCAAAATTCTTACCAAAAGTCATTTCAGCATTCCACATCAATCAGTCAGTGGAATTACCGGTTTTCTTTCCAAAACCACAAACAGTAGCAGAAAGAGCCTTACATACATTAGATGTTAGAAGGGCCATACTGTACTATATAGAAAGAACACAAACTTTCAGAAAGACAAAACAGCTATTTGTTGCATTTTCTCCAACACACAAAGGCAATCCCATCTCTAAGGCGGGCATTGCAAGATGGATTGTAAAATGCATTCAAATATGCTACTTAAAAGCAAAGAGAACATTAACTGTTCCTCCTAGAGCTCACTCTACACGTAAACTAGGAGCATCTATGGCATTTTTGGGAAACATCCCACTAGATGACATATGCAAAGCAGCTACCTGGGTTACACCACACACCTTCACAAAACACTATTGTGTAGATGTGCACACAACACAACACAACAAGCTAGAGTGGGACAAGCAGTATTAAAAACTTTATTTCAAACAGTTGCAACAGACACTGGTGACCACCGCTAGGGAGAGAACTGCTGTATAGTCTATTCATAATGTACCATCTGCAGCCCATATGCCTCGAACGGAATATGCTACTTACCAGTATGCATCTGTTCTTGGCATAGAGGGCTGCAGAGTGGTACATGCCCTCCCAGCCTCCCCGGAAACCTGTGTCTGTTCCAACATTATTCTTATTTAGATACACTTACATGGGCATTCTTGTCTGTATTCTACTACACTACTCCATCTAACCCTACTATGGCAAAACAATCTAAGGATGGAGCCGATGCCCATGCGCACTACCAACTAAGGGAGGAGTCACCAAGATACAAAAGACTCTCCAAGAGAAAAACAAAGTGCAATCATCCGAGCCCAACACCAGATGGCGATCTATTCATAATGTACCACTCTGCAGCCCTCTATGCCAAGAACAGATGCATACTGGTAAGTAGCATATTCCTTCTGCCGGGCATGAAACCAGATTGGTCCAGGTGAACCCATTTTTTAAACATTTGTATCAGTAGCAGGGCTAGTAGATTTGCCAGAATTTTAACTTCTGCGTTGAGGAGGGAGATGGGCCTGTAGGAGAAGCAGTCCTCGGAGGGTCTTCCGTATTTATGAATGACTATGGATGCTAGTCTTTGATTCCTAGGGAGCACCCCTGTATCCAGACTATCCAGATATATTTTCAGTAGGTGTGGTGTAATCAGAGTCGAAGTAGTCTTGTATAATTCTGTTGGGAGCCCTGCAGGCCCTATCGGCTTACCCGACACAGTTTTACAAATCGCTTAGGCGATTTCATTCGATGTAGGGTCTGTTTCCATATAGGCTCTTTCCTCAATGGAGAGAGTGGGAATATTTCGGTACCAGAAGAGTTCATGGGAGTTGCTCATTATTGCTGTACCTACCAGGGCATATAATTGTTCATAATAGTCAGCAAAGGCATTTGCTATATCTTGGGGGTCTGTGAAAGGCCTCCCGTACCCCTGAGAGATTTTAGTGACCCATCTACTCGTCTTTTCTCTCTTGTCAAGCCATACTATCCACTTCCTTGCCTTAGCTCCCATTTCATATATACAAGATGCTGGGTCGCACGGTAACTAAAGTCTGGTCTATATTCCTGTCTCTTAAGACCCAGCTTGTGTTTCACGTCAGTGGTGGTGCCAGTACCTAATTAGGCCTTTCATGATAAAATGTATTGTTGTATTTTTTCGACCAACATCCTTGGTTGCTTTTTGTGTCCCACAGCCAGTTATAGTACTTCACCCTTGATTACTGTGTTATAAGCTTCCCAGAGAGTTTGAGTGGAGCCCTATGTGCGATCTTCAAGTACCATGTATTAACTGTGATTCCCTTTCTTGACTCCCTGTTTGTCGACACCTTAGATGTCTTAAATTGGGGAGTGGTCAGATATCCCCTTAGCTAGATGCTGCACTTCATGAAATCTCAAGACTCAGTGGGCCTAGGTGAATAAGAGATTGATCTGAAAAAGGCTCCAATGTACCCCTGAGTAGAACTTAAACCTCCGAACCATGGGATTTTGGGTGCACAAAATATCTATTATCCCCATTTCTGTACAGAAATCTGTCAAGTGCGTAGAGGAGGGGGTAATGGTACGTTGGGGTGAACGATCAAACAAATCACACATAGTCATATTAAAATTTCTCCCTATTAGGATTTCACCCGCTGCAAGCTCTAGAAAAGGAGTTTACTGAGGCCTGACAGAGTGGTTTTGTGTAAGGTTGGGGCGATACACACTGACAGGCTATTAATCGTTTCCCCTTCCCATGTCCCTGAGAGGGCCACATATCGACCCAGGGGATAGCCCAAGAGCGGTGCACTCTCAACAGTAATTGTTTTTTTAGTAAGATGCCTACCCCTCTAGAGTTTGTCATGAATCGTGCGTGTGTAACCATTTTGTAACCCAAATGATCTAGGGCCCTGCAATTGTTGCCCATCAAATGTGTTTCTTGGAGGAGTACTATCTCAGGTGAATGTTGTTTAATATGTTGTAGCACTACCCCTAGTTTTATTTTGTCGCCCAATCCATTTACCTTGCAGGATAAGACCTGAATCTCCAAGTTTGTCTGTACTCTCATTCCTGCGATTTAGTGTAGCTGATAACCATTTGGGAGCAGGCCTGTCTACCACTACACTGCTTATAATCTGCACTCCTTTGGTTTCCCCGGTACACCATAGACTCTATTGTCAAGAAAGGTGAAAAAACATTCAACTTAATCCTCTTCCATTTTTTTTATCTCCCCCCAACTTTATGATCCTTCACCCCGCCTCTCTGCATGGCAAACTTGAAACTGTCCACTCATCAAATCCTGCACACAGCCTATCGCCCTCTCCACCCCCAACATTGCACTAGTTAAGGGAACGTAAACCATCCAACAAACTGTTTACCCGACCTCCCTTAATATTAGCATCGCCAAGCTTGTCCCAATCTCCCGGCACCTTTGTGATTGTCACAACAATTCTACAGTCTTATATAATTTCTATACATCACCCTTCTTCCCAAGTTCGCTGCTGCTCTCCATACAGCCTCTCGGTCTCAGCACAACATGTAAATGTACAGGAATTTATATAGCGCAAATCACCAAGCGGTTTCTAAGCGCTTGCTTAGGGAACACGTCCTGGTATTCCTCTGTGAGATAACCCCGGCAGGGTATCCGCAAGGTGAAAGCCAGGCATCCCGCCGGGAGGGGCCGTTGTGGAGATTAAGCAAGCTATTGCCCAGAGTCGCAGAGTGTGAACCCGTGAATCGAGTAGGCACCGGAGCGAGAATTGTCGAGTCCATGGACATTTTAGGACTCAAGACCCCGCCGAGCCGGGAATTGAACCCCGGTCCCGGGCTGACCTCTGCTTCCAGGTCTGCCTCCTCTAACCAGTGAGCCACACTTCTCCAACATTACATCTCAGTCTGTGTCCTGTGTGCCACCATATCACCATGTGCCATGTCTTATGTGTCCAGCCGCTAGAGCACACCTGTTTTATTCCATGTATGGATCATGTTTAGGGGACGATCCTGCATCTTGTTGTGTGCCTCGGACTGTTGTCTTGATGATTCTCCTGATCGGCGCTGTTGTTGTTCACATTGATTCATAGCGTTCTGCTTTCCGATGGATCTCCAGCTGTCCAGCAACTCCCAAGTTTCCTCGGGATTTCGAAAAAACATGTTTTCTCTTCCGCTTCTACTCTGTCATACCGGGAAGAAAAGTGCATATTTCAGTCCCTTGGCTCTCAGCTCTTTCCTGACATCAAGGAATCTGCACCGTAGTCTCTGTACCTTTAGCGTAAAGTCTGGGGGCAAACGTTTATGCATGCAGTTGTATAGATCACTGGGGGCTGTTTGTAGAATCACGTCTCGGTCTCTAGAAATTGAAGATCCTAGCTAAGATGGGTCGCAGAGCCGCTCCTGGTCGTGGGCACCCTCCTGGGATTCAGAAGACTTGTTTAACCAAGAAAGAAGTATTTGGAGAGGCCACGAGGCAGCAGTTCATTAGTCACTAAATCTTCAACAAAGAAACTACTGAGGGCCCCTCCACTTGTTTCGGGATGCCTAGTATGCGAATGCTTTTGCGCCACGCTCTACCTTCAAAGTCTTACAGGCGGGCATCCATTGTGGTATTGGTCTCTCGTAAATCTTGAACTTGTTTTTGGAGGTTCCCCGTGATCTGGTCTAGAGAGGCAGTTGTGTCTTCGATTTGTTTCACTCTGGAGATCATATTGCGCTAATCAGCCCTGATCTTCTCCACTTCAGTTGTGACCGTATCTATTCTTTTCTTTAGTGAGGATTTTATCCCTTGAATTGCCGCCGTTTTATCTTGTAGTGTTAGGGATTCCCCCTCTATCGAAGTAGGCCTTACTTCTGCTGTCTCTTCTCGGCTCTTACCACCCTGTCCCCCATCCTCCGTCAGAACAAACTGATCCAGTTTTGTTTGTGGGCTCCTCTATGGCCCTTGCTGCCTGCCATGATGTCTTCTTCAAGGTGGTGTAGGATGGGACCCCTAAAATGGTTCAGTTGGGTGAAGGGGTGGTGGAAGAAGGGAACCCACCGTCGCTTACCTGAAGGGGGAAGGGCTTAACCCACGCAGCCTGTCAGCTTTCCCACTGCTCCCGGGTAGAGTTTCTGCCCCCTCTTAACGGAACCACCTCTATGGGCCCAAAGGTTGCGATTATCAATATTCACTGGGGCTATCGGGAGCAGCAATTCAGTTGGGTCCCTACATAAACATTGGTTCTGCGGCTGGTGGTAGTTTGAGACAAGGGCCCCCGCTGAGATGTGGCAGGGGAGACTCTGCGTTGCACTTGCCAGTCTGTGTTGGGGCCCCACCAGTTGGTTAAGTTTCTCACTGGGGCTCTTGTGTGGTTTCAAGTTGTGGCTGTTTTAATCCCACAAGTGCAGTTCTTTCCTGCCATCCTGCTCGAGCCTCCGGTATCTGCGTCACAGGCGTCTGTAGGCTGCATTGGATTTCTGAGCCACTGCCTGTGCAGTTGGGTACATAGATTTTCCGCTGGATTGCTGTTCTGCCTCTCCAAGTTCAGCCTCAAGCCCTTGTTGAGACGTTGAGGGCTGCCTGGAAAATGATGCTATTTCTTCCACTGTCCAAGTACTTCTGTGGCGGCCCTGAGTCACTCGAGGGCAGTCCTTCCCATCGCCAGTCAGGTGGCTCTGAAATTCAAGCTGCCTTTTCCTTCTGGACTGCTGAGCTCATCTGGTTCCCCTCGGCTTTGTGATCACCCTGAGGAGACAGCTTCATTGTGGAGAAATCAAGAAGTGTGGGTTGGAGATCTTAGTTTCCGTCTGGCCACGCCCCTCCCCCACCCATAGCTGACCCACTTAACATTATACAACATCTTCCTCATTTCCATTAAATCAACTGCCTCCTTGTTCAGTCGATTTGTCTGCCAGTGTTTTTTTCCACCTCACCCATCAAAAGAGATGGGGAGACTTCATAGACTTTAGCCTAAGAGGGCTTTGAGCATTTACATGGACTTCACAAAAGACTATTCCTGGATAATCTGCCTTTGTAGGTTTCTCTGGGGGCAAGGAAGAGGAATTCTGTGCAAAAGAGGTTCCTGTCAAGTTCTCGGTTATATTCTGCTAGCTACTGGCCAAGAAGCAGCAAATTGAGGGCCCGTGGGCTCATTCCACCAGGTCCAAGACCAATACAGCGGCTTTGGAATGAGAGATGCCTGTTCTAGACATCTGCCAGGCTGCAACATGAGGATCCACATATACATTCACAAAACATTACTTCCTTGACAGCTGTCTGTCAGCAAGGACACTTTTCTTACTCCGTTCTGCATGACTCTTTGGTCAGAATCCTCTCCACCTTTGCAAGGTACCGCTGTGAAATTCATTCTAAATGTGAGTGTTGGACCCGGCCCTTTTGGCAGGTTCACCCCGAGACTTTTTGCTTTTTCCTAGCCTGTTTCTGGAACCTGGTGGTGGTGATTTTAGGCCTCTGCGCACTTTTGCACTGTGGTACAGTGTAAAGTGCTTGAGCTGTCTGTGTATGTGGGGTGTGTGACCTGCCCTCCCATAGGAATGAATGGGGAATATGTATGCCCATGGTAGTTCCTGATGTGTGGGGAGTGCAGGGTCGAGTTTGATATGTACGAGCTCGTGAGATTGAATGCTGCGAAATGATATATGCGGCATGACTGTGTCTAGTATAGAAGTGCCACTTTTAGAAGTTGGGATATTTGTGTAATTTTGTGCCTGGCGTGTGATTGGCTGGTGAGCCTGGCCCAGAGTGCCTGGGCCTGCTGTGGATTGACTGTCTGGTTTGAGGGTGACAGGGGCTGCAGAGCCCCCAGGAGGTTGTCTGAGTCAGCCCGTGGATGAAAGGCTGCATCTGCTGCCAAGGAAGTGGGAGGAGATGGAACCTGGGAGTGACTAGGGCTGTGCCTGCCTGACCACAATGCTGGCTCCACCTCCCGCTGGGCGACTGTCACCTCTGTCCCTGACACTGAAGAGAGTTCCCTAAAACCAGTTCTAGCTGGTTCTCACACTGCCTGCACAAAGACTTCAAAGACTTTTCTCTGTATAAGAAGGGGCTGTGTCCCCTTCCAAAATGTTCTTGTTTTCAACTTGAATCTGCCAGGATCGTGCTGCTGCTTGGGCCCAGGGGAATCCCTGGGCCCTGCCCAGCCCCTGGGTGCCTGGAGGACTTCTGGGGGACCCCGCTGCCTGTCCTGGAAGGATGGGGGACTTTGCTTTACCCTGGATGGACTGCTGATGTCCTGGACCTGTGGACCTTTACTTGTTCTCTGATGTTAGCGCAGGGAGCGCTTTAAATTTCCTTTAGCGCTTGAGAGCTCTTTATTCCTGCTCTAAACCGCCTGGGAGCGCTGTGGATGGTCATTTAGCGCTGAGAGCGCTTTATTTTCCTTGCTGGGGAGCACTGTTTAACTCTTACAGCGCTGGGCGCTGTTGCTGCCTATTGCCTGTATTTTGATTATTTTTACTGATGGGTGCCACCCCATTTATTTAGTTGCCTAACGGGTGCTCACCCCGTTTCTACTTTTATTTTTACATCCGAGGGTGCCCACCCCTCGTTATGCCCCTTTGTTCTACCGCCGCGGCCCAGGTACCGGGATCGAACAAAACCGCAAGTCCGACCAGCGCCCGCCTGACTGTGGGCGGGGCCAGGAGGGACTCTCTTCCGCTTCCCCCTGCCTGGGGGAAGCCGTGCGATGGTTGCCGGTCTCCCGTAGGGAGAGGGAGACCGGAGACGCTGCGGCCGGAGAGGGGAATTCAGCGAGGCGACCAAGCTGTGGAGAGCCCCGCCCGCCGCCTTAGTGAAGCCGCCGGGGCTCCCGCGAGCGAGGGAGAGCCCCGGCAGAGGAGTTCAGCGGCGGCTGTGTAAAAGGTCCCCGGAGCCAGTGAGTGGGGACTCCAGGGGAGCTCAGTGTTGTGGCCTATCATGGGGCCCTGACAGTGGTCGGACGGAGTCAGAACGGCCCCAGATGGCAGCGGGCCGCTCAAACGATGCGGGCACCATTGTAGTTAGAGCCCCGAGAGGCTCCGTGGGGGCGCAGGTCAGTGCCGGTGTAGGCACAGCGCCCAGTGGGCCGTCCCACCGTGTTCAGTGCCCTTGTTCAGAGCGGCCCCATTGGCAGCGGGCTGCTCCTACCTGTGAAGGGCATGATTGTTTATTGAGCCTGTGTGGCTCCAACGTGTGCAGAGTTTAAGAGCCTGTGATGCTCCAACAGTTGGCGCAGATCTGTTCTAGGGTCAGTGAGGACCCTGTCGCAGTTTGTCTCCAGCTGCCCAGCAATTAGTGGGCAGCTGCACCGTTTAGGCGCAAGATGGAGAGTGAGTCCCTGAGAGGGACAGAAATGGCACAGAGGTGCCCGGCCAGTCACAGTTGAGCAGCACTTAGTGCCAGCTGCAGCGTTTAGGCCCTTGTGAGTGTTCTCAGGTGCCCAGCAAGTAGTGGGCACCTGCAACGTTTAGGTTTTGCGCCAGTGGCGCACCCTGACTGGCGCTGCTTGGCAGCGCGCCCTGACTTTTGGACACAGGGCGTCTTAGCCCCAACAAGGCCAGTTGGCCTAGGGACTGCCACAGGTGGTGGCTTATGTAAGTTTTGCGCAATTGTATGGTTATTGCACCTCTGAATGTCTTTTCTTGCATCATGTGTTATTCCTGCACCTCTGAATGTTTTTAAGCATCATGTGATTTTTGCGCTATTGTATTGTTCTGGCACCTCTGAATGTTTTTAGGCATCATGTGTCTTCCTTTCCCTGCGCTGCACCTCTGAATGTTTTAGGCATCATGTGTCTTCTTGCGCTGCACCTCTGAATGTGTTTGTGATGCATCATGTGCCTTGTCTTACACCTCTGAATGTTTTTAGGCATCATGTGTTTTCCTTTATTACTCCTCTGAATATGTTTCATGCATCATGGGTAATGTGTTCTTGTTTATACCCCTAGTTGCTGTGTGATACTTAGGTGGTTGTTTTTTTAGTACAGGTGGTCCTAGTGAGGTCCTGGTTCCTGTTACCAGTGGTTACTGGTTGTGTGCTATAGTTGCTAATTTGTGCAACTATGATTTTTATTCTTTATTATTTTTTTATTCTAAAAGTGCTATTTCTGATTCTGACAGTGGCCTATGTGGCCCTGTCCTGTACATAATCCCTTGTGAATAGTGCCCGTGACAGTTGGCACCATGTATTTTGTGTGATTCTATCTGATGTGTTTTTACAATACAAAAGTTATTTTATAATAACCTTGTGTGGAGTTCCTTTTGTGGTGTGCCTAGTATGTTGTTGCTGTTGTGTTCTGGCGCAAATGCTTTACACATTGCCTCTGACTTTAGCCTTACTGCTCGTGCCAAGCTACCAGGGGGTGAGCAGGGGTTATCTTGGCGTGTGACTCCCTTGCCCTGACTAGAATGGTGGTTTCTGCCTGGCTTTGGCGTCAGCCTTAGCCTACCCGAAATAGCCAGTTCTAACAGTGAGTAAACTGTGCTTAAAGGTGTCCATCAGAAGAACATATGACTTAATAAGTAATGCTCATTCTGGTGACTACTTTGTCTAATGGCAAATTCCTCTCTGCCCTGGCACCTACCTATAATGTGACTTTTTTACCATCTAATAAGATCCCAAGTTAAGATTTTTTGGCACAATTTGTTCTAGGATCCAAGTCTGAGAGTGTGGAAGGGGAAAGGTGCTAAACACTGATTAGCCACCATGCAGGGGTGGTGCTTATATGTGGCTCTGCTCAGTCACTTTTGGGGCGATATGGAGTTACTGAAGAGCCATAAGGTGCCACCTACTGACACGTGGGAGCATTGCTGGGAAAAAAATTTCTGCATCCAGCCTGAAGCATGGGAATATTCCAAAGAAAGGTATCATCGGTTAAAGTATTCACCACAGAGAGCATTACCAAAAGTAAATAGCGTGTTTGTTTGCTTGCCATATTGTTACCTAGAACTGATTTGCTATGAAAATGCTTCCGAATTAGAAAGTGTATAATGACCTTTTAGTTTAGTTAAATATGGGCTGCAACTAAAAATCATTAGATTGAGTAGTCATCACAGAGGAAAAATTATGTGTGAGCTGATCTGCTCTGGTTGACACAAATGTGATACATTTCTTGTTCTTACCTTCCCATGATTTGCAGATTTCAGTGCAGACCCTGCAGCCAATGCCAAAGCAAAGGGGGAAAGGTAGTGACAGTGTGTTGCGTTTCTCAACCCTCTGCTGCCACCCACAGAGCATTGCACTTGGCACTCTTTCTGTGTGCTGCAGTATCAAGATACTTTTATTCAGGGAGAGGCAAGGAAAGCCCCAAACTTTTAATCCAGACTACCCTTACCTTCACCTACTGCACAGTTCTCCTGTGACTGTCACCCAAGCCTTTAAAAATGTAGTGAATCATGCAGCACAATCTGCATCCCAATCAGCTATAATGGCCCCATCGGGATTGGGCTGCTATTGCTCAGTGGGAGGTCTAGAGAGAAAGCTTAAACTGAGGATACCTTTATGATAATGATCCCGATATACTTACATGGGTCCAGGAGGTCTGGTTCTCTCACTCACTATCGGTGGTGGTAGCAACCCATATAAAGTCTTTCGAACATCTCATACTCCTCAAAAAGGACCTTGGAGTCATTGTTTATTGGAACCTGGCCTCTATGGGCTGCAAAGCACTAGCAGTTGTGGCGGAAGCAAATAATAATGACCGGTAGGCCTTTTTATCGGGTGCCTGGATGGGGGAGTTACCTGTTGCTATCTCCCTTATTTTAAAGTATTTTGTCGTGCAACAGGATCCTTCATGCGATCCATGTGGGGCGTAGATTTCAAATGTGTTTGTGGTTTACACCTGTGCAGTAGGTTGTGGGACGAGTATGCTGCTTGTGACTATGGCAACTCAAGAATCTATGCCAGGCTTGCAGCAATATTCAGCTGCAACAGCTGGTACTCTCCACAACTCATTTGAAGGGCCATATATTTTGGACTTGGTCTTCGCGGACAGCATGCAGGTGTCGGAGAAAGGCATTTCCCCTCAATGTTGGACGGACCATGCTTTGGTCTCCTTTTCCCTTCATCTTGTGGCCGACTCCGTAGATGCTGCATGGTTGAAATCCTTTAAGGTGGGCAGGCCTTGGTCTAGGCTCCTAAAGGCCTCGGCTCTGCCCAGCCTACTCCCTGGTGAATACGTGTTTGGGGATAATGCGGAAGAAAGCTATAACAATCTATGGTAGCAAATCTCGAACTCCTTGGATCGGGTGGTCCCTCTCGGTAGGTCAAGGGTAAGATAAAGGCTAAGCCTTGGTATTCCAGCGATCTTCTGCAGTCGAAACTGCGGTGTAAACGGGCTGAAAGGGCTTGGAGGAAGCATTATTTACATCCGGACAAGACCATCTTTAAGCTCTCTTTAATGGAATATAAAGCACAGATTAAATGTGCGAAAGCTATCTATTTCGAGGAGACTTTGAATAAAGCACCTAACAAGTCACAGGCTTTGTTTAGGATTGTTAGTGATCTCTCCCAGCCTACCTGTGCCTCGAATAACATCTTGGCTTCTCAGGCTTTATGCGACTCTTTGGCAGGCGCATTTGAAGCTAAGATAGCTACCATACTGAGCGGTCTTACTCCATCTGACTCCCAGTTTCTGCCACCCCGGGTTTTTCCATCTACCCTGGCCGACCCAGAAGATCTGCTGGTCCAGCCTCGGCTGAGCCGTTTCTCTGTCCCGAATTTCGAGGATTTTTGCAGACTTGCACGGACGGTGTCCTCGGGTTCCCCGATGGACCCGCTTCCTCATAAATTTTGGAAGCTCTTTCAGAAGGAACTTTTTTTATCCACTATATTCCATCTGTCTCCAGTCCTTTGAATCTGCTTTGGTTCCGGACTGTTGGAAAACAGCAGTGGTGTCCCCCCTCCTGAAGAAGCCTACCCTTGACCCCACCTGCCCGGAGAATTATAGGCCCATTTCATTGCTCTCTTTTCCAGTTAAAATCATGGAGACGGTGGCTACCCAGTCTCTGTCCAGATACTTGGAAGATAACAACTGTCTGGACGTGGCCCAGTTTGGGTTCCGCCCAGTGCATGGGACGGAGTCGGCTCTGGTGGTCGTGTTGGACAAACTTCGTTCGCGAGTCGACACTGGGCGAGCAGCCTTTCTGGTGCTGCTCGACATGTCGGCCGCGTTCGACACGGTCTGCCATCCGATTCTTATCAGGAGACTGGAGGAGGCTGGAGTAACCGGGCTGGCTCGAGACTGGTTAGTCTTGTATCTCCGTAATAGACAGCAAGTGGTGGCCCTGCCGCCCTATAAATAAGGTGTGCGGAAGGTTGGGCAGGGGGTGCCCCAGGGCTCAGCCATTAGCCCAATACTGTTTAATCTGTACCTTCGCCCTTTAATTCAACTTATCAGTACCTTTTGGTATCTCGGTATTCAATTATGCCGACGATACCCAACTGATCTTTTCGTTGGAAGGTGGAGAGGCTGTTTCCCTAGAGACCTTCCATCGCTGTATGTCAGCTACAGCAGACTGGTTGTGCTCCAACTCACTCCAGTTTAATAGGTCCAAAACGGAGGTATTGTATTGCTCCACTGATCGTGTTCCACGTTCTTTACCTGAGGAATTCTGGCCTTCTTCCTTTTCGGGATCAGTGACAGCCGCAGACTCTGTGCGCAACTTGGGAGTTATGTTTGGTCCCAACCTTCAACCGGATGGTTTTGCCAACAAGGCCATTGCTACTTGCATGGTATTGCTTCGCATGCTATGCAAAGTCCTTCCTATGCTCCCAGCCCCGGCTAGATCTGAAGCTGTGCGGGGGATTATACTGAGCAGGTTGGACTATTGCAACGCATTGCTTCTGGGTGCACCTAAGAACTTGGTTGGCAAACTCCAACGGATACAAAACCTGGCAGCCAAGTTGGCCTTGTCTCGCCCGTGCATCGCCTCGTCCACCGCAGCGTTGCGTGATCTCCACTGGTTACCCGTCCAGCAGTGGATTCTCTTTAAGGCCTCGTGTTTGGTCTTTAAGGCGTTGCATGGACAGGGTCCTGTTTTGTTGCAGAATCTTTTTTCCTGGTACACTGCTTCACGAACCTTGCGCTCTTCCTTTGCCTGCCTGGTTACGGTTCCCAGGTTTCAAAGGTCTAGAATGGGCGGCCGATCTTTCAGCTTTGCTGCCGCCAGCCTTTGGAATTCTCTTCCGCTCCAATTGAGGAGCCAAAGTGAATTCCTTCTTTTCAAGAGAAATTTAAAAACGTATCTCTTTCCTAGAGTAGCGTGATCCCTGTGACCGTGTGCTAGTTTGTCTTTCAAAGCGCCAGGATACCCTTTGGGTGGCAGTGTTTTGCGCTATATAAGACTGGAATACATACATACATTTTGATTTCATAAGCGACAGTGATCCATTTGATGGAGGTTGGAGAGATCTTCAGACAGCAATGTAAATTTGAAGGCTGCTGCCCAGCATTTGTGAGGTTCCTTTTTGTGTACCAGATTCCTTGGTATGGAGGATAGGAGGTATATGATCCCTTTGTAGCATAGGAAAACTCTTGTTGCTTTCCTTGAACTAATCTCAGCCACTGGTTATCAGTTGGGACTGCACCCCAGTCCATAATATTTTGTTCACCAATCCACCTCAGATTGGACCCAAATTAGCCCTGACTGAAATGTATATTCAAGGATTTTATCAATCACTTTTTTTGTATTCTCCCTCATGACACCTTAAGTGTATTTGGTATGCCCGGACTCCCGAGGTAGCTGCAACAATTGGTAATTTTTGGCAGTGCAGTTGTTTATCCTTTGGGGGACTTTAACCTTATTGGAATTAAATCAATGACAATTGTATTAAGGCTCTTTAAAAATGTCTTATGTATCTTTCTCCTCAGCGTGATTATATCATTTGGAGAGGGTGTGAATTGACTCTATTCTATTTTATGCCCAATTTTGAAATTAATTTGACCAAAAAAGTTAATAATGACCTTGCTCCTCTCTCGAATTTTTGGTTTCATCTAGTGACAAGAACAAAAGATTTGCCTCAAAACCTCATCTGGGCCCTACAGTTAAACATAGTTTGACAATTTAACCAGAAAATTTGTATAAAAAAATGATATGTCATTTGATAAAATGTTTAATAGTATTTTGCAAACTCGAGTTTTTTTTTTTTTTTAACGATAAGTATGTTTGGTACGTCCTCCTAGTTTTTGATAGTGAATTTTGTTTTCATGACAGCTCTTTACATATGTCCTTATGAAGATAGTGTAGTTGGTGATGCTTGCCAGCAACACTATTCTATTACATGAATGTTTTGCTTTTTATTTTACATTTTAAAAAACTGCGAGCGTGTTCATATGCTAATGTATTCTCAGTTTACAACAGACGCAAAAACGAAATTTCCTTTAGTCGGGCTCTTAAATCAAAACTCGGTAAAAGTTGTATATTTTAAAACACGTGGACTCGAAGTAGCTGGTCCAACTTCAGTATGATAAAGTTTAAGGAAATGGTATTTGTATATTTGTTAGCATATAAAAGGTGGGTTATTTAAGAGCATGTTTTCTTTGTCAATGACTTAGGCGCCCTACAATTCTCATGCTAGTGCCTAGTATTCTGTCAGACATGCAAGAGAACAGTGGTGCTGTAAGATGAACTGTTTGACTGTATCCTATCGGATGGAATGAAGGCTAATAACATAAGATCAACATTTTAAAATCAATCGATAATCTCATGTAATCGAGCATTTAATTTAAATGAAGAATGTGCTTCTGACCTTTCAGAGAAAGCTGCTTGCCATCTATCTCCACCACGATGAAAGTGTATTAGCCAACGTCTTCTGCTCACAAATGCTTTGTGCCGAATCAGTAGTCTCTTATCTGAGCCAGAACTTCATTACCTGGGCATGGGACATGACGAAAGAATCCAACAGAGCAAGGTAAGTAGTCCAGACACTTTGTAAAATGCTGTTCTAATTATATGGACAAAGCTACATAGATCATGGAACTATTGCTTATGTCTTAATTAGCTTTTTGTCTTTCTGATTTTTTTTTTTTTACACCTCACCTTTGTGCATATTAGAAGTTCTGGTGATTTTTGAAGTTTGTGTTTACAACAAACTTAAATGTATTACATAAATTACATCCCATTATATATTTGGCGCTCCAAGTTTATTCAAGATGTGTTAACTACTAGCGAGTTATTGTAGTGTGTTGAACTTTCCACTGTGTTGACAGCCTGCCAGCAGCAGGGAAAATGTGTACTATCATCGCTGCTGTGCACAGTCCTAGTATAGAGATTACACTCTGCAGTGCCACATGCCATACGTAAAGCACTTTACCTGCTGATACCTTGGGAAAGTACTTTCAGTTGATTTAGGATATACCTTACAATTATGTCTTCTGGTTTTATGTAATTTATGAATTCACCAATTTAACACAACATTTTATAATTGTGTTCGCTTGGCTCATGCTCTATTAAGCTGTGCGATATGAACTTTAGCACTGTTAATTTGGAGAGAAAATTACTTTTTTCACTAAGCTAACATTTAGCAAATTGGCTGAGATTGTAAATCAAAAGCCACAAACATTAAGTATTGTCTAACATCAAAAGCAAAAAAAGATTGGGCAAATTTTTTTTTTACATCTAAAGAAAAAAAATGCCATCTTTCTAATTAACTGATTCTTTACTTTGGTGCCTCACCAGGTCCATGTTTTGCTGTAGTAGGCATCGTTGCCATAAAAAAGTCCTTTTATATGAATTAAACAAATCTCAAAGCACGTGCATTCCTGTATTAAATATTTGAAGATGTTCATAGATGGACTTTATATTATTGCATTAATTCTTCGCCTAAGACCGAGGATGCGAGTTAATTGCATGAAAATTACTGTTTGTGATAAATACAGACTCTTACTAATTACACAGATTTCGTATGTAAAAGCCGTTAGGTTGAGTATCCTAGAAACAAGCATCAAACGACAACAAACATTAAATTGCGTAAAAATGACCCAACAGAAGCCCAGCTGTTCATTCATGTGCCCTATTCAAGCCGAAGATGGCCATATCAGAAATGCGACAACGGCTATCCAAGTAACAACTCTAGCAGAACATATGGTAATAAGAACCAGAGAACAAGGCGTCTCTTTTGTTCTGAATATAAATGTTGGTTTTTCACAGAATGTCAAAAAATTTTGAACTGCAGGAAAGTCCAGTTGGATGTGCAATGGCTTAGTTCTAGCGTATGCTAATTGATTTAGTCGCCTTCGTTCACCCTTTCTTTTCGGTACACAGCCTGCAATGTACCCCTGTTGTTCACAACATTTTCCCTTTGATATGCATGTTCCGACCAGCGCATTAGGATTGCAAGGGATACCCTGAGGTTGTTTGAAAGGCTCCCAGAGACTGGGTCATTGTGAGCCTGACAAGAATCGAGCTTTATCATTTTTAAGTGAGCTTGTGGCTTTAAGCTATCATGACATGGCAGAAACCACAGCAGGAATTGTAAAGCAAACCGGGGAATAAGATGGACGCAGGGCACACTGTGCTATCGGATTACACTGCTAACGTGGTGA
Source organism: Lissotriton vulgaris (assembly GCF_964263255.1). Taxonomy (NCBI): domain Eukaryota; kingdom Metazoa; phylum Chordata; class Amphibia; order Caudata; family Salamandridae; genus Lissotriton; species Lissotriton vulgaris. The sequence continues at coordinate 362,576,504 of NC_141685.1, read as the reverse complement.
TTGCTTCTGTCCGACCACGTATAACATCAGATAGAACTTTGTAATGGTTGGCATGATCTGTCTGACTTGCATTGGGGGGCTGCTGTACCATGTTGTAGGCCTGTGTTTGGTTCCGGAGCCGTTTCAGCTTACTTTAGAGCTTAACGCCTCCTGACCTCTAGTTCGGATGGGAACCGTCATGCAAAGGCGGCAAGCAAGCCTCTTATCGGCGCATGTGTTTGCCACATAACGAGGACGTGCAGTGCCGTTTCTTTTCTTGAAACGGGGTTGAAAACAAAGCCAGCTACTGGGGACGTTTCTGGTTTAGACTTCATAGGCCGAGTCTTGGCTAAACATTCTGCAGGGACTATTCACTGGTGCTAAGGAGTCTCCTCCCTTCCTTTTATTCTTCATTTGAAGTAGAAGGAAACACTATTCCTTAACCATCTGTAGTGGCGAAGTTCAGATGGATACCTGCTGTTGTTTTGTTCGCCTCGCCATTTCATTCTGCAGATCCTTTTATTTTACAATGACAAAAATGGCAGTGTCGTTTCTTTTGAAAAGTGGTGTTTGAGGTTTTTTTCTTATGACTAACAATTAATAGGCATATAATTGCTTTGTTGTGCGTTACTAAAGAACTCTATTAAGTAGCACAACTTTGATACACTAGTAAGTCCAGTTTTCAGGTTAAGCAGACACCTGTGGCGACCAAAGCGGCTTAACAGAAAGAACCAGTACAGCTGTGTTCTATTAACTCTTTAAAACCCTCTTAAACACAAAATAAAGATCTTGTTTGAGGTTCCAAGGCTATTTCTATGTATCAGTTTGGTTACAAAGGGCTGTTTTTCTTGTCGTATTTCGACATTGCTGCATGTGGACTCATTCATTTTATAAATCGAAGTGTGTAATGCGTTGAACTACAATCAATGCAAACAGAAAGACCAGAACACGGAATCGCGTTTAGCGTTCGTGTTCGAATAGATGGACAAGAAAAGCCTTGGACGATCAAGAGCATTTGGCTGAATTCCGTTACCATTTTAACAGTTGAAAATAATTGTGTGCAAGTCGCTTTTACTCGATTACCATTCAATAGGGATCATCAGTTAAAAACCAATATTATAACATTTAGAAGACATCAAAACTAGTTACAAAAAATGAAATACTGCAGAGGCCATCAGACGTTTTAGTTCAAAATAATTTGGGGTTAAAATAAATCTGAAAGAGCTGCTTTATAAAAATTCAAGGAGCATTGATCACCTTCTATATTTAGTCGATGACCTCTCTGTCCAGACTTCCTCGACTGTTGAATATTTTTAATTTTGTTACTGTTGCGAGATGGTTACTTGTTTGTTGACGGCCTCAGGATTGATAGCACAATCTCCTCAAAAGTAATCTTCAGAATAACTGTTCATGTTAAAATAAGGTTTATTCCAGTGGGATAGTATTTGAACAAATTTCATTTCAAATAGAGGGATGTACTCATCATGGTTGTGTCTGATCATGAACTTATACAAGCCAGACCTGCCAACCCAGATATTGCCACCATGTGTCATTTCACACGACCTCCATAGCAGCTTCTGAAGCTTTTGTTATATTTTTTGAGGAGGGAGCCCCAGTGGCCCTCAAGGTGTGCTTAGCACATAACCCCCTCTACCTCTCCATGGCCCCAACCCCACAGACACCCTATATTGCAAGTCTGCCATTAATGGGCTTAAGTCCCTGCCACCTCTCCTGCCAATCCCCACCCCCCGGCCCTTAATCCTCCACCCACATTGTGCAAATGTGATTTAATAATTTAATAAATATACTGATGTAAATGTAATTGCATCAACTTTTAATTAGCGTGACTTCAAGGTTAACTGTAAATTAAATGGAATTTTAGGTTCTCTTGGACTTGAACCACTTAGGCTTTTTTCCGGAATCTCCGAACTCATTACAAAAAAAAGTAAACCAGTTGCCTTATTTGTTTTTCCAATCTTGATAAACAAATAAATGGTGTACGTAGACTGTGAAGTGCATTCATGGGGTTTTTGTTTTAAGTGACTGTGACCAGCCAATTGGTTTTGTTGTAAGTGACTGAACATCCATTGGTAAAACCTAATGACGACAAATCTGTAGTTTTTTTTGTTGACTTTTAATGCTCAGTGTTAAACAGCTGTACTTGCTGCTCAGCCAGTGTTAATGTGGTGTGGAATGTTGGAGCGTGATGATGCTGTGGAATGTTGGATGAGTGAGGTTGGCAGTTGGTGTATGGGCTGAACGGCAGGAACTTTTATTCCTGAAATTACCATCATAATAAATAGTACCTAAGATACCCTGGAGATTTGATCCTCGTTTATTTACAACATTGACATAGTCAAGTTACTTTAACCCCTCCCATGCTTGTGACGGAACCGCTCCGTCACAAGCCTCGGGTGAGCTGTGCTGGTGACGGTACGGTTCCGTCACGGCCCGCTCGCCGCGCCTACGTGGCGAGAATTCCACGCCTCCGCTGGGCGTTCTAAAGAGCAGGCGGGGCCGTGACGGAACCGTTCCGTCACAAGCACAGCTCACCCGAGGCTCGTGACGGAGCGGTTCCGTCATGAGCACGGGAGCGCCGTGCGGCCCCGCCTCCCCCTTAGCGCGAAGGGGTTAATAATGGTTTCAAAATGTTGAAACCACTATATAGAAGAGGGACTGTGTGCATAAGATGCTGTAAGTCAGAGGAGGTGGGTAATCACACAGGAGTGTTAAAACTGCCCTCACACACAGTAAACAGTGTCATGCTTCTTTATATGGCTGCTAGCACACCTCCGCTCAGACCAACACTGGAGGTGGAGCAATAGGGAAGGGGAAGGCAATACAACAAATAAATGAAAAATGATGTGGGGATCTCAAGTGAAAATAAGAAACCGCAATAAAAACTGGCCACAGGGATGTTTTTTTCCAATGACTAGCTAATACACGTCAAGTATGGAGTGATGCATGTTATGAAGCAAATATTTAAAAAAAGAGATGGAAGTGTGCCTAGTAATCATAGAATAATAAGTCTTCAGGATATTACTTCGATAATCATATATATATCGGTCTCCTGCCTTCAGAACATTTCAAAATGGATGTGTGACTCCCGCCTCAAACTCAATGGAGAGAAGTCGGTGATCATGTTACTGGGTGATCCACGCAAACTTCCTACTTCTCTATCCTGGCCGCCCAGCATGGGCTCCCCCCCCTACACCAAAAAAGGAAATTAAGAGCCTGGGCATTTGGTTAGACCAAGATCTCAGCTTCAGAGTCCAAGCAAGAAAAACGGCTGGCACTTGCTTCTGCCTCATGCGCACAGCCAGGAAAATCCTTCCCCCGATCCCTCCCCAGTCTAGGAAAATCCTAATGCAGGGCCTTGTCATCTCTAGACTGGATTACGGAAATGCCCTATACTTAGGTCCTCCAATCTCAGTCATCAACAAACTACAACATGTCCAGAATGCCGCGGCAAGACTCCTCACAGGGACCAAACCCAGATGCTCTGCCAAGCCCGTCCTTAAATCACTTCACTGGCTCCCAATACAAGAGCGGATCACCTTCAAAACCTTGTGCATTTCGCACAAAATTCTTCATGGCAGAGGTCCCCCTATATTGAGACCCTTCCTGAAACCTCACAAATCTACCAGACAGTTAAGATCAGACACTCTCTCCCTGGCCAGTGTCCCTAGGATTAGAAGAGCGCGCACTGGGGGACGCCTCTTCTAATACAATGCCTTAAAACTATGGAATGCCCTACCCCTCACCATCTGGAAAGAAGTCAATCTGCTTCCTTTCCGCAGGCTATTGAAGACCTGGCTCTTCCCCTAAACAATTTTGCCCAATCAACCGAACCATAGGATCCATGCAGGATGAGCCACAGCGCTGGGACACTCTTGGGTAACTACGCGCTCTATAAATCCGACTCAAACCAGAATCAAATTGTTCCATTCTTTATTTCACAAAGGTTTGCAGGCAGTGTAGCAAAGCAGCCTCTTGCATGGCGCCAAACGCGTTTCAAGTTTTCAACTCTTCGTCAGTGGCGATTAGAAGCATCTGCTTCGACTGGCAACAAACAACTTTTAACTTGGAAGCGCCTCCCAAGTGGGCGTGACCTCTTCTGTGGCCCTCTGGTACTTGAAGTCGTCCGTTAATTTATACTTCAGTGAGTTCGTCTGCAGTGCCTCTTTAAATCTAATAAAAACCTCCCAGTGGAGTGATGACAGTCTTGGTTACAACATGCTGCAATGTATGATCCCTCGTGAAGGATTACCTAATGTTAGGATCGGCCGGCATGGCCTCCCCACAGAACGCCCCTTCAACAGCTGGGCTCCTTCCGCGGCCGACCGCTAAATTTTCCAAGACTGTCATCACTCCACTGGGAGGTTTTTATTGGAGTTAAAGAGGCACTGCAGACGAACTCGCTGAAGTATAAATTCACGGACGAGTTCAAGTACCAGAGGGCCACAGAAGAGGTCACGCCCACTTGGGAGGTGCTTGAAAGTTAAAAGTCGTTTGTTGCCAGTCGAAGCAGATGCTTCTAATCGCCACTGACTAAGAGTTGAAAACTTGAAACGCGTTTGGCGCCATGCAAGAGGCTGCTTTGCTACACTGCCTGCAAACCTTTGTGAAATAAAGAATGGAACAATAACCTACCTTGGTGCGGCTCCTTCCTCATGAGGGTAACTTTTTTGGAAAATATATATATATATATATATATATATATATATAGATAGATATAGATATAGATATATAGATATATATATATATATATATATATATATATATATATATAGATATAGATATAGATATAGATATAGATATAGATATAGATATAGATATAGATATAGATATATATATATATATATATATATATATATATATATATATATATATATATATATAGAGATATAGAGATATAGAGATATATATATATATATATATATATATATATATAGATATATATATATATATATATATATATATATATATATATATATATATATATATCCACAAAAAGTCTCAGAAGGAAACAATTAAAGCCGCACACCAGTAATCTTCATTCAGGGTCTTTTAATTTATTCTTAAATCCATTTTTATCACCATACACAGGATCAACCCACGCGTTTCGGTATCTGCTGTACCTTGTTCACGGTCTGCTTGTTTCACTTTTTATTTGTTTTTTTATTCTCTGATTTCTGCAGGAAACTCTATGCTACATCATTTCCTGTCTGTGATTAGATCCCTACCCCTAGGATTTCTGGTCTTGGTAGTTCTCACCACAAACATTTTTTCTATTTACATATTTCGCACCAGTGATAATTTTAAAATCAGAAATAACACATTTCTACATAAGAAGAGCATTTCTTAGTTGTATATTGGCCCTTATTTCTGTAAATTATTTACTTTAAAAAAACAGAACTCCCATTACTGACCTAAGGTGATGGTAAATTAAGTTATTTACACTGAAACAATGTATCTAATCAAGCATTGGCAAAAACAATATTTTCACAAAATCTTTGTTTTTATATATGGGACAACCCTTTTCGAAAATGCCAATGATCTGGTAGTTCTAAGCGAATAAAGATTTAATTTATCCGACCATCTTTACATTTTTGAATGTCCATTGTTTTGAATGAAGCCCTCCAGTGGGCATATATTTACAATCTCTTTTGTAGTCCTTAACTGATTTCTGTATTAATATTTTCCGTTGCATATCTATGTAAAAGTCTGAAAGAAGCTGATCATTTATTTACAGATGGATGTATAATTCTTCGGATTGGTTTAGACCGAAAGGAGTCATAGTTCGGAAGCTCAGAATGTGTCGGAACTCTTTTTGTCGCAAAGCTTTTTCTCGGTGGCCAACTCTTATTTGTTGGAACTAATTCAATGCCGTAGATTTTCAAGGCTTTCCAATTTCCATTGTGGTGGCTTTCCATATGTTTTGCCACCGCGTTGTTTCTAGTGAGTTTACAATGGGGTATACCCTAAGAACTCTCTGACCTGGGTCAGTTAACATAGGTACGTATATAGTGGTCAGGTTCTATGGATTCTAGTCAAGAATTAATCATGAATTAGTTTTTCAAAAAGAGTTATTTAGCAAAAACTACCAAAGTGTAGTACACAAAAGCATTTATTTCACCCAGTCCTCACCTCTACCCAATCACCCCCAACCCACTTAACTGTCTCCCTTTCCTTGTCACTTCGAGCGCACTATGTAAATACTTAATACATATTGTATTCTTAAGAATTGTCTCCACAAGAACGTTACTATATAAGAAAACTTCTGAGACTTATGTCCTTCAGTCCTCATTTGATCCAATGAAGTAATTGGTCCTTCTTTTGCTTTAATGTCTGTTTTCAATTTCATTAGTGTGAATCACAATGTCATAATAATGTTGAAATAAATGCTTTTGTGTACTACACTTTGGTAGTTTTTGCTAAATAACTCTTTTTGAAAAACTAATTCATGATTAATTCTTGACTAGAATCCATAGAACCTGACCACTATACCGCATTGTTTCTGTCTTTGTTTTTGGTGGCTCTGACGTGCTCCAAACTGCGTTTTTTAAGTTCGTAGATAGTGCTGCCCACGTATTTTAACGCACATGGGCAATCAATGACATATATTGCATATTGGCTCTTGCACGTAATTAGATCTCAGATTTGCCAAGTTTTTCCATTAGCCATTTTTACATCCTTAGTGGATTTTGCTATCTCACAGATTTTACAATTATGGCACTTATAAAAGCCCCTTGTATTAAGCCATGTTGTTTTCACTGTTTTTGGCCTGTAATGGCTGTGGACTAGCGGGTCTTTTAAATTCCTTGCTCTTCGGTACGTTATCACCGGATGGGGCCCCATTTTTTCTCCTATGGTAGAATCCAATTGTAGGATCTTCCAATTTTTTCTTATTATGTTTGTGATTTCTTTGGAATCCAAGATAAGTCTTGGCCGCCAGGTAGGAGAAGGATCTTCCTCCGGCGGTGGTTCTGCAAATGCGTGGGACGGTGGCGAGGGCGAGGCTGGCGGACCGGAGTTGGCGGGTGGGTGTGTAGAATGTGAGGCGGTTGTTGAGGTATTTGGGGCCCATGTTGTGGAGAGCCTTGTGTGCGTGGGTGAGGAGTCTGAACGTGATTCTCTTGCTGACTGAGAGCTAGTGCAGGTCTCTTACCAGGGGAGAGATGTGGCTGTGGCGGGGGATGTCCAGGATGAGTCGTGCAGAAGCGTTCTGTATGCGCTGGAGTCTTTTCTGGAGTTTGGCTGTGGTTCCAGCATATAGGGTGTTCCCGTAGTCCAGTCGGCTGGTGACGAGGGCCTGGGTGAGCGTCTTCCTGGTGTTTTACCCACAGTTGACACCTGGGAATAAAATTAATATTTTTCAAGAGGTGGTGATACATGACCTATATATTATAAGCAAATCAAACTATTCTGATAATTTAACCATGATGGAAACAAAAGCCCCGGAAAATCTGATCAGTGACAATGAAATTGAAATCAAAATGGCAGATAAGGGGGGAAACGTAGTGCTTTGGATTAGCGAATTATACTACAGGGAAGTACAACGCCAATTAACAGATTGTCAATTTTATGAAAAATTACAAAATAATCCAACTGGAAAGATCAAAAGAGACATTGATGAAAAATGAAGCACATGGGAATTAGAGAGTTTAATTGACAATGATGAGAAAAAATACCAGACCGTGGATTTCCCTGCAATAGCGACTATGTATTTCCTCCCAAAAGTGCACAAAAATGCCACAAACCCACCAGGGAGACCAATTGTGTCAGCAAAAGGCTCATTGTTGGAACCTATGGCTTACTACATAGACTACTTTTTAATTCCATCTGTGGTGGATTTGAAATCTTACATCAAAGACACAACAGATGTTTTGGGCACATTAAAAACTTTGGAATGGCAAAACAGTTATTACCTGATAACTATGGATGTTCTCGCCCTATATACCAACATTGACAACACCATTGGTTTAAATGCTTGTCAATATTTCCTAAAAGAAAGGAATATCCACTACAAAAAAAACATAATGATATGCTGATGAGCATGATTACTTTTTGCCTCACAAACAATATTTTCCTTTTTGGAGAGGAACTTTTTTGTCACCGAAACGGAGCGGCGATGGGTTTTGCCTTCAGTCCTAGTTATGCGTGCATAGCTATGAATTTGAATTTAAAAGAATTTATAAAGCGCGCGTCTACCAAGCGGTTTCTTGGCGCTGAGGGGGTTACTGAGGAATCAGTGGTGGGGGCGCATAGGATTAGGATTGGAAGGCTTGTAGGAAAACGAACGTTTTGAGAGCTCTTCGAAACTCGATGTAAGAAGGAGCAAATCTAATAGCGGGGGGGAGTGTGTTCCAGAAAGTGGGGGCAAGGACAGAGAATTTCAGGCCTCCCGACCTACTTTTCTTGAAGCGGGTTACAGAAAGAACTAGCTTGGTGGAGGAGCGTAGCCCTCTGCAGGGACGGTAGGCTGTGATAGCGGAAGAAATAAAAGCGGGGGAAGATCCCGCTTGAGCCTGAAAGGTCGTGCAGCCCAGCTTAAAGAGAGCCCGTTCTTTAATGGGTAGCCAGTGTAGTGATTTGAGTATGGGAGTAATGTGATGAGATTTGGGTAGCCCATGAATCAGGCGGGCAGCTTGGTTTTGCACTAGTTGGAGGTGTGGAAGGGCGTAAGTGGGGACGCTGTTATACACAATGTTCCCGTAGTCCAGTCGCGATAAGACCATCGCCATTAGAATCAGTTTTAGAGCAGAAAAGAAAAAAAATCTGGAGATTTTCCGAATGGTGCGGAGGGTGAAAAAACAGGAGGACACTACAGAGCTGATCTGGGAATGAATTGTGAGGTGTTGATCTAAAGTGATCCAGAGTGTTTTAACAGAGGACGACGGTGAAGCAGGGGAACCCAGGGAGGGGGGCCAGAAAGTGGGGGACCAGGGACTGCCACTGGTAAGGACTAACTGTCTTATCCGGGTTTAATTTCAGATGGTTGAAGTTCATCCAGTCCCTGATAAACAACATGACAGATTGAAAATAATGAATAGTAGCTGAGAGGTGGGAGAGATTGAAAATGAGCTGGAGGTCATCAGCATAGTTGTACACCGTGAGTTCCATCTCCTGAAGTGCAGAAATAAGGGGGAAAATGTACAAATTAAACAATAAGGGGGAAAGGGACGATCCCTAAGGGACACCGCACTGCACCTTGCACGGAGGGGCAGAAAAATCGGCCAGGTGGACGGCCTGGGTGCGATCACTGAAGAAGGAGCGGAGTCAAACCAACACCGGGCCCCCTATGCCCGCCGCATTGAAACTGGAGAGAAGAAAGGAATGATCAACCGTGTCAAAGGCGGCAGACAGATCTAAAAGAATGAGGGCCTGAGGGGTGTTGGAGTCCAGCTCCTCCCTGAGTTCGTCTATGACAGAGACGACCACCTTCTCGGTGGAGTGCCGAGGGCGGAAACCCGCCTGGCACGGTGCGAGGTAGCCGCTGTCTTCCACAAAGGAGCTAAGCACCTTGGTGACGTAGGACTCAAGGACCTTACCCAAGAAAGGAAGGAGGGAGATAGGGCGATAGTTTGAAGGGGAAGAGGGATCGGCACCAGGCTTTTTTAGGATGGGAATAATGGTAGCCGCTTTATAGGGGGCGGGGACAGTGCCCAGTCTAAGGGAGTCGTTAAGAAGGGTAAGGGGGGCAGATAACAATCTGAGAAGATCTTACATAAGACGTGAGCCGGGCAAGGGTCAGCAGGGGATCCAGACTTGACACAGGCTAACAGGGGGAGGAGGGTTTCTTTGGTCAACGGTGGTATGTAGGTCAAGCTGGACTTGTTAGGTGACGGCTGGGAGTCACAAAAGGTAGGGGAAGGGGGGTATGTTAGCCTTGATGAGTGCGACTTTCTCAATGAAAAAATCATTGAGAGAGTCGCAAAGAAGCTTGGAGGGGGGGCGTTTTGGAAGATGTCCTGTCAGAGGAAGCCAGCTCATGAACTGTAGCAAAGATTTCTTTTGGCTGGCTCTCGGCTGCGAGAATCCTACCCGAAAAGTATTCGGTCTTGACGAGGAGGATGTCTCTTTTGTATTCGTTAAGGGTGGAAGTATAACGAAGTTTAAGGGTAGGACATTAGGCAAGCCTCCAGGCTCGTTCTGCTTGGCGCACTTCAAGGTTTTTTTGCTTTGAGGTCAGGGGTAAACCACTTGTTAGTCTGATGGGCCCTTCTAATTGTAACACGCTTCATAGGGGCCGCTTGGTCACAGGCCTTCGAGAGGGACATCTGCTCTGCTCCAGTTCCTGGTCCAGGTGTTTTTGGGGAGGAAAGGTTTTTTTGCAAAGCTGAGGTCCAGGAAAAAAGAAATCAGGAAATGATCGGACCACGCACAGGGTGCAACAGTAGGGGTGGTGACTGGGATATTGAAGGTCCAAATTTGGTCCAAAGTATGACCTCGGGAATGAGTAGGGGTGTGATCCTGAGAAGCAAAATTGAGACTAAGAAGAAGCTGGGTAAACTCTCTAGACATGGTGTCTTCCGCCGGGTCATTGGACCAAAAATTGAAGTCCCCTAGAACCAGAACAGATGCATTATTAACTACTAATGTGGCAAGTAAGTCTTGAATGGCTGGGATAAAACATGGGCTGGGGTGGGCGATAAATTAACACACACATGATGGGGGTCTGAAAGGAAGTGGAACGCACAACTAAGTAGTCGACCGCTGATATGGGAGGGGAAGGAAGTACCTGGAAATGGAAATCTGTACGGGCAATCAGGGCAACCCCCCCCCCCCGCCCCCCCCCCCCCCCCCCGTCTTTCCCTTTGGCCGATCGGCACATAGGATAAAGTGGGGGGATGAATAAGAGCTGCTAATATACTGGGTAGTGAATCTGTGCGGAACCACGTTTCCGTCTGGAACCAAGAGGTCTGGTTTGTGAGAATCCAAAAGGTTAAACAGTTCAAGCTGATGCTTGACCGCTGACCTGGTGTTCCGAAGGAAAACCGAGGTAGTAGGTGTAGGGTTAGAGAGAGGAGGAGATTGGGAAAGGGCAGGAGAGGGGGGGGAGAGAAAGGACAGAGAAGCAGGAAGAATGCATGAGGGCCTACCTCGAGCCAGACCAAGCTCTATGACCCGTGTGAGGGAGGGAGGCTGGCTGTAGTGGCCAGGGAGCCTAATAAGAACAGAGTTGTGCGGCAGAGTAGGTGAGAAAACGGGCATAGTGAGTTGCCCCTAGCCCCGGCCGGCCGCGGACGGGCACAGACGGGCTTGCCTTTGGCGCGGCGCCGGCACGCCCGCTGAGCGTGTCCGCTGCGCGTGCGCATGAGGGAGGGCTTAAGAAGGTCAGAGGCGCAGGAGACTGGAGCGCTGACCTGGGAGAAGGCTCCCAAGATGGCAACTGACAACCCCGTGAGCCCTCAGATCAATCGGCACTCAGCCATGTCGGACCGGGGCTAGGGGAGCGGGGGCCAGGCAAGAAAGCACAGGATAAAAATATGGTAGGGGTACAATATTAAAATAAGATTTGTGCAGCCAGAAGCCAACCACCAACCACGACACACACGCATCTAGCCTAGGACCCACTGCCACCGGGTACACAGCATCCGCTACGCGTGCGCGTGGGGGGGGGGGGCTTAAAAAGGTCAGAGGCGCAGGAGACTAGAGCGCTGACCTAGGAGAAGGCTCCCAAGATGGCGACCGACAACCCCGTCAGCCCTCTGATCAATCGGCACTCAGCCTTGTCGGACCAGGGCTAGGGGAGTGGGGGCCAGGCAAGAAAGCACAGGATAAAAATATGGTAGGGGTACAATTTTAAAATAAGATTTGTGCAGCCAGAAGCCGACCGCCAACCACGACACACACGCAGCTAGCCTAGGACCCATTGCCACAGGGTACAAAGCATCCGCTGGCTGGTGGGAGAATTAAGTGGTGTGGAATACAAAAAATTATCAATTCACCAGACACCTAGTAACCTGGAAAAGGTTCATAGGTGATCTTTTCATCGTCTGGAGTGGAAATGATCAAGAATTCCAGCAATATTTTGACATTTTAAACCACAGCACGCAAGGTTTGAAATTCACTTATGAAATGAATAAGGAAAAAGTGATTTTCCTAGATGTGGAAATCTATGTAAAGAACAAAAGCCTGGAAACAACTTTACATCGAAAGGCCACATCCACCAATGCGACTTGAGGCAACCAGTTTTCATCAACCATCTTTACTTTCAAGAATACACTATGGGGAGTTCCTCGGTTTACGAAGGATTTGTAGTGAAGAAAATGAATGGTGCAAACATAGCGCTGGGACAATCAAAAGATTCCAAAAAAGGAAATACAGCAAAGGCACAATAAATAGATGCTGGAATAAAGCAAATGAAAAAACAAGAGAAGAATGTCTGGCATCGAAAGACAAGGGAGATAATGTGAAGCATGAACCCATAAGACTTATTTTGGATTTTAGTCAAGAATCCAAAGAAATCACAAAGATAATAAGAAAAAATTGGAAGATCCTCCAATTGGATTCTACCATAGGAGAAAAAATGGGGCCCCATCCGGTGATAACGTACTGAAGAGCAAGGAATTTAAAAGACCCGCTAGTCCACAGTCATTACAGGCCAAAAACAGTGAAAACAACATGGCTTAATACAAGGGGTTTTTATAAGTGCCATAATTGCAAAATCTGTGAGATTGCAAAACCCACTAAGGATGTAAAAATGGCTAATGGAAAAACTTGGCAAATCCGAGATCTAATTACGTGCAAGAGCCAATATGCAATATATGTCATTGATTGCCCATGTGCGTTAAAATACGTGGGCAGCACTATCTACGAACTTAAAAAACGCAGTTTGGAGCATGTCAGAGCCACCAAAAACAAAGACAGAAACAATGCAGTGGCAAAACATATGGAAAGCCACCACAATGGAAATTGGAAAGCCTTGAAAATCTACGGCATTGAATTGGTTCCAACAAATAAGAGTTGGCCACCGAGAAAAAGCTTTGCGACAAAAAGAGTTCTGACACATTCTGAGCTTCCGAACTATGACTCCTTTCGGTCTAAACCAATCCGAAGAATTATACATCCATCTGTAAATAAATGATCAGCTTCTTTCAGACTTTTACATAGATATGCAACGGAAAATATTAATACAGAAATCAGTTAAGGACTACAAAAGAGATTGTAAATATATGCCCACTGGAGGGCTTCATTCAAAACAATGGACATTAAAAAATGTACAGATGGTCGGATGAATTAAATCTGTATTCGCTTAGAACTAACAGATCATTGGCATTTTCGAAAGGGTTGTCCCATATGTAAAATCAAAGATTTTGTGAAAATATTGTTTTTGCAAATGCTTGATTAGATACATTGTTTAAGTGTAAATAACTTAATTGACCATCACCTTAGGTCAGTAATGGGAGTTCTGTATTTTTAAAGTAAATAATTTACAGAAATAAGGGCCAATATACAACTAAGAAATGCTCTTCTTATGTAGAATTGTGTTATTTCTGATTTTGAAACTATCACTGGTGCTGAATATGTAAATAGAAAAAATGTTTGTAGTGAGAACTACCAAGACCAGAAATCCTGGGGGTAGGGATCTAATCACAGACAGGAAATGAAGTAGCATAGAGTTTCCTGCAGAAGTCAGAATTAAAAAACAAAAAAGAGTGAAACAAACAGCCCGTGAACAAGGTACAGCGAATACCGAAACGCGTGTGTTGATCCTATGTATGGCGATAAAAATAGATTTAAGAATAAATTAAAAGACCCTGAATGAAGATTACTGGTGTGCGGCTTTAATTGTTTCCTTCTGAGACGTTTTGTGGACATAGTAGGCGGTTTGGTTCTACAGCGAAAGCGACGCACCGTCAAAGGCAGCGCCGGGAAGCTGGAGAAAGGGATCCATTCTCGAGGAGATATATATATATATATATAATTTTTTTTTTCTTGAAGTGCAACTGTACCACGAAAAGGAGCTATACAGTTGCTAAAAATGAAGCATTGGATCGCTTCAAAGATTTCAAAGATAGAGGGTATAGGAAAGGCGATCTGAAAATTGCTTAAGAGAAGGTACAGGCAATTGAGAGAAAAACATTGTTGACCTCCAGAAATAAAACATGGAGAACCAATGATAATACTGTACGAATGATCACCATGTACAATGATAAATCTGCCCAAATAATTCAAATATTTAATAAAAACTGGCATATCCTCCAAACTGATAATGTGCTTAAAAATCATATCCCGGGAGGAGCCAAGATGGCGACCGGGATGGCCGCCTAGTCCCTCGGCTCCGAAGACCATCTCCTCCCGCGCTTACATCCTGCCTGCAATCCTGCACTAAAACGGCATATTTGCGGAAACGAAAACCTCCGACCACCGACGGCGAAATCCCGAGGCTCGCGCCTGCTTTAAAACAAGAGAAACATCCAGCTACAGTTTGCGGCCCGCAGCAGCCTTGTGACCGGGGCCTCGAGTAGACAGTGAGGCTGGTCACCAAGTGAACAACAGCGGCCGCCAGCGACTGAAAGGTGCCGGTCGGAACATGTGTGGCGAAGAACGGGCGACTTCCGAAATGCATATCCTGATTGACTAGGGGTGTGAATCCAAGGCGTGCCTGACAATGTGCTTGGGGTGGATTGCACGATCATAGGAGACTCGATTGTTCACCGCTGGGAAGCTGTTTGCGCATTGTCCCGCTATCGGTGGGCGGCTCCCGAATTTCTGCTCATCTAATATCTAGCAGGGCCTGCTTCCTCACTGGCAGTGGTTCATTGCACTATATTGGTTTCGGCAGCCACGAAGGCGGTAAAATGATGCCCGATGCCCCTCTGCGTGCAACTTGGCCCCTATTCAGTGTGGCCCTGCCCGTGATCACAACGGGCAAGACGGAGTGCAGCCTCGAGGAGACTGAGCCACAAAGTGATCGTGGACGTGTGGAGAAGGGAGGCACGATCGAGGGGGGGCACGGGAGAGATCTGCACTATGGCGATCTTATGGCTGCTATTGTTGCCCTTTGTTACAACTTGAAGCAATCTGCCCGAACCCTGGGGAGTAAGATGGATGAGGTCGTTTTTGCAATGGGGCAATCGAGAACGGCTGGTCAACAGATATACAGCGAAATGCCTCATTCTATGCCCGGCTATAACAAGATGGCGGCCCTAAGCGACACCGGCGGGCTTGAGATCCTTAACCCCGGGACGTCTCTTGTTGATGATGTCGAATGCCTGGGACGATGCGTAGATCTTGGATTGGAATCGCGACGGGAGTATTCGCCCCAAGCCATGCTTCCAGGGACCCAGGGGCCGCTTCAGTTGTGGTTGGACATTGAGACTTTCCCACCCGGCCCTGTTCTGATGTATAACATGTGGAAGATGTGCTTTCGGGCTGGGCCGGAGTCGATGGACCGGCGGGAAGAGGGCCTGGCCGATGTCCGGTTGCATCAAATCGACGCTACTGTGCGGCTGTTCGAGCCCGCCTGGGCACTTCGACTCCCCGTAACGATTGAATTGGGAACTGATACTTTGGTGAGCATTGGCAGAAAAGATAAGACGGGACAGGGATGAACGGTGCCTACTACAGACTGATAGTTCCTTAGCCGGTGGCCGAGATGGATGTGCGACGTGCTGATTTACCTGATAGTGTAGTATGCCGATTATGTGCCTTGAAAACTGTTAGATAGTAATGGTTCATGCTATTGGATTTTGCACCCCGTGCTGATATAGAAATGGCGGGAGGGAGATGCTGGGGGACTGTTGGAGGGCTCCTCTCCGCTTCTCACTACTCTTATTGTAGTTATAGATTAGGACCTTTTTCTTATCTTCTATAATTCGGGGCTCTCTTTTTTGGGGCGACAGGCACACTGCTAGGGGGGGTAGGCCGTAGCCAGCTGCAGGGGTGCAGGGTGGGGGGTTGGAGGGGTTTTTGTTTATTCTTTTTTTTGTTCTATGGGCCTTCTATTCTTTTTCTCTTTCCTTTTTTCTATAAGCCATAGAGTGGATTGATTCTTTGTTTATCCAAGTTTAAACGGTATGTGCTAATGTCTATTCTGATGTTTCCGTCTATGAGGATAGCTTCGGTATTGGTGTAATAAGCGAAACGTGTACTGATTTCTCCTGATCCTTTGACGTTGGAGCTAATGTTCTGATTTAAAGTGCCTTGATAATATTCATCCTGACTAACTAAAATTTAAAATTTGACCTCAGTAAATATGTATCTAATTCTCTGTGCACTGACGCATTGCCATGTATTGTACTGCTAAGCCTTAGGGCTTTTTTGTTGGAATCTGTGTACAACCGTTTATAAATAAAGGTCTTCCAAAAATTAAAAAAAAAAAAAATCATATCCCAGAGCGTCCTCCCATCACGTACAAAAGGTTCCCTTCCATTGGAGACCATCACGACTCGATTACAGTAATGCCCTCTTTTTGGGTGCCCCTGAATCCACTTTTAACAAACTACAGCAGATACAAAATGCGGCGGCCAGACTGCTTATGGGTACGCCCAGAACTGAGTCAGCCAGACCCGCTTTAAAGGCACTGCACTGGCTTCCAGTGCAAGAAAGAGTAAAATTTAAGGCACTTTGTACAGCACACAAAATTCTTCAGGGAACAGGACCCCCTATTTTGAAAAATCTAGCTGTGCCTTACAAAGCGAACAGAACGCTGCGTTCCGACCATAAACATCTCCTCCTAGTCCCCAGAGTAAAGAGGGCACGCACCGGCGGGAGAAGATTCTCGGTTAACATAGCGACGCTCTGGAACTCTCTACCTTTAAAACTGCGCGCTGAGACCTGCACTCTGCGTTTTCGCAAATGTCTGAAAACACATCTGTTTCCTGTGTAAGTGTGCCTCATTGACTGTTTCATCTGTTGGTGTCTGGATAAGCGCTGGGATGCCCCAGGGTAACTGCGCGCTATATAAAATTTTAATACTCATACTCATACTCATTTAATACACAGCCATTTTGCTAATCACAATATAACTCACAACAAATTAGGGATAAATGGCTTTTTTCCATGTCGGAAATGTAAAGCTTGTACATTTAGTGGAAAAGTCACCACTTTTGAAGGCAGACCAGGGGATCCTAGGCCAATAAGAACAATCGAACAATTCTTCAACTGCAACTCTGAATACAGCATCTACTGTCTCACCTGCCCGTGTAATAAAAGATACATAGGCAGTACTAAGAACCCCACAAAAAAACGAATATTAGAACATATGCGTGCCATTTCAAACAAAAATGTTTTAAAAAGTTGATACTTGTATAGCGCACTACTCACCCGCAAGGGTCTCAAGGCGCTTGTACGAATACCGCTGTGGAACCCATCCTGGCTTTCCCTGTGAGGCGTCCACTCCTGGGCACCCCCAAGGTGGAGGCCAGGCATCCTTAGCGTTGTGGGGGTTGTTGTGGAGATTAAGCAAGCTATTGCCCAGAGTTGCAGAGTGGGACTCCATGATTGGAATAGGCACCGAGGCGAGAATTATCAGGTCCGTGGAATTTTTTAGCCCAAGACCCGCCGAAGCGGGGAATTGAACCCTGGTCCCGGGCCAGACCTCTGCATCAGGGTCTGACTCAACCTACCCCGTCGCAAGACATTTTGAAATATACCATCAAAGCAACAGGGATCTGTTACAGTTCTATTGTATTGACGGGGTGGACAAACATGAAAGGGGGGAGATAGGTTGAAGAAACTGAGAGCCATGGAATCCCGCTACATCATTGAGCTACAAAGCTTGAGTCCGGCTGGACTCAACAATGATGAAGAGCTTTGGACACATCTGGAATAAGCAGTAGAGATGTAGATGTCTATAGAAAGAGTAACAGCATTCTCTAATTCCTCCCTTTTCCCTTTTGCTTTTTCCTTTTTCCTGGTAAACTAACTGCCCAAAATGAGAATAGAATCCTCTAGTAAGAAAATAAGGAGCAGTTAAAACCAACTACCGTAGACAAAAATCAAAAGCCCATTCAGGGCACAATTTTGAAACCACAGTTAGGTTTTTATAATGAAACTTGTAATTAAAAATAAATGTTATGTACATACTTGTTTTTTCCCCACAGTGGTCTACAAAAAGAGGCGACGTATATTGAAATTGATGAATTTTTTGCACAAATATATGTTTGAAATTAATTATTCTCTGTTGCACAAATATAGTTTACTGTTTATTACTTTTTGCACAAGCACGCTAAAATAAAATTACTCACGATTTTTGTATGATAAAAGGAACCCGTTACAAGATGGCCGCCTTGTAAAGTACACCATTGAGGTTGGTGGAAAGTCCATTTTTTGTTTCCATGGATCTGAAGACATGTGAAGGGTTTAAAATGGTTGTTTTTTACATATGTAATCGACATTGAAAAAGCCGCGAGGCAAAAAACGTCTGTCGATAGGGGGGAGAAGGCTGAGCACCGAATAAAGCATCTTTGGTTTTGAAATACAACTCCGTGTGTGCCTTTCAATTGCGAGCTGAAGGAGTGCCTGCTGTTATAAGAAGATATATATATATATATAGCTCCCAAAGGTGTCCCACTTCAAAAGACACCCTGGACACACTGGGGATTGTGTGAACAACTTTTAATTGCAACCAGCATGACGAGTTTCGTCTTGCGACTTCCTCAGACGCTGAATGCAAAGTTCAAAAGCTTCTTGCTGTCAACAGTTTTTAAAAGTCAGCCTGGCTCCTCCTGTTCTGGCACAAGCGAAGAGGGACTCTTTCCATAGTCCTCCCCCTTCTGATTCACCTGGTTTTGGCTGCCATCTTGGAGTGTGTTTTGCGTTTGTCAAATGTGCAACTTCGATGTTCGTGGCTATGTTCCACTGGTTAAGTCTTCCATTGTTTTGGGTAGGAAACACACTGTTCAATGTGATGGTACGATTTTGCCAGAAGTTGTTTGTGGAGCTTGTTGGTCCGCTGTGTCCCCTTCCGCCGGCCGCTGCTTTGGAAACCTGTGTCTGGGTAGACGATGTAAGTCATCCGTACTACCTTGCGTAAGTCGCAATTTCAGATAACGGGGTTCGCTTTCAACGGTGGTTCTAGCAGGCAGTATCCACAGATTCCATCACAAACGCCGCTTGCCTGCTGAACTGCTTAGGGCGGGTGCATCCTTCGTGCAAACGGCAATGCACATGTAAATATAGCTCCCAAAGGTGTCCCACTTCAAAAGACACTCTGGACACACTGGGGATTGTGTGAACAACTTTTAATTGCAACCAGCATGACGCGTTTCGTCTTGCGACTTCCTCAGACGCTGAATGCAAAGTTCAAAAGCTTCTTGCTGTCAACAGTTTTTAAAAGTCAGCCTGGCTCCTCCTGTTCTGGCACAAGCGAAGAGGGACTCATTCCATAGTCATCCCCCTTCTGATTCACCTGGTTTTGGCTGCCATCTTGGAGTGTGTTTTGCGTTTGTCAAATGTGCAACTTCGATGTTCGTGGCTATGTTCCACTGGTTAAGTCTTCCATTGTTTTGGGTAGGAAACACACTGTTCAATGTGATGGTACGATTTTGCCAGAAGTTGTTTGTGGAGCTTGTTGGTCCGCTGTGTCCCCTTCCGCCGGCCGCTGCTTTGGAAACCTGTGTCTGGGTAGACGATGTAAGTCATCCGTACTACCTTGCGTAAGTCGCAATTTCAGATAACGGGGTTCGCTTTCAACGGTGGTTCTAGCAGGCAGTATCCACAGATTCCATCACAAACGCCGCTTGCCTGCTGAACTGCTTAGGGCGGGTGCATCCTTCGTGCAAACGGCAATGCACGTGTAAATATAGCTCCCAAAGGTGTCCCACTTCAAAAGACACTCTGGACACACTGGGGATTGTGTGAACAACTTTTAATTGCAACCAGCATGACTCGTTTCGTCTTGCGACTTCCTCAGACGCTGAATGCAAAGTTCAAAAGCTTCTTGCTGTCAACAGTTTTTAAAAGTCAGCCTGGCTCCTCCTGTTCTGGCACAAGCGAAGAGGGACTCTTTCCATAGTCCTCCCCCTTCTGATTCACCTGGTTTTGGCTGCCATCTTGGAGTGTGTTTTGCGTTTGTCAAATGTGCAACTTCGATGTTCGTGGCTATGTTCCACTGGTTAAGTCTTCCATTGTTTTGGGTAGGAAACACACTGTTCAATGTGATGGTACGATTTTGCCAGAAGTTGTTTGTGGAGCTTGTTGGTCCGCTGTGTCCCCTTCCGCCGGCCGCTGCTTTGGAAACCTGTGTCTGGGTAGACGATGTAAGTCATCCGTACTACCTTGCGTAAGTCGCAATTTCAGATAACGGGGTTCGCTTTCAACGGTGGTTCTAGCAGGCAGTATCCACAGATTCCATCACAAACGCCGCTTGCCTGCTGAACTGCTTAGGGCGGGTGCATCCTTCGTGCAAACGGCAATGCACGTGTAAATATAGCTCCCAAAGGTGTCCCACTTCAAAAGACACTCTGGACACACTGGGGATTGTGTGAACAACTTTTAATTGCAACCAGCATGACGCGTTTCGTCTTGCAACTTCCTCAGACGCTGAATGCAAAGTTCAAAAGCTTCTTGCTGTCAACAGTTTTTAAAAGTCAGCCTGGCTCCTCCTGTTCTGGCACAAGCGAAGAGGGACTCATTCCATAGTCCTCCCCCTTCTGATTCACCTGGTTTTGGCTGCCATCTTGGAGTGTGTTTTGCGTTTGTCAAATGTGCAACTTCGATGTTCGT
The DNA here is from genome assembly GCF_964263255.1 of Lissotriton vulgaris. Taxonomy (NCBI): domain Eukaryota; kingdom Metazoa; phylum Chordata; class Amphibia; order Caudata; family Salamandridae; genus Lissotriton; species Lissotriton vulgaris. The sequence goes on along the minus strand of NC_141685.1, from coordinate 362,555,846 downwards.
GGCTATGTTCCACTGGTTAAGTCTTCCATTGTTTTGGGTAGGAAACACACTGTTTAATGTGATGGTACGATTTTGCCAGAAGTTGTTTGTGGAGCTTGTTGGTCCGCTGTGTCCCCTTCCGTTTGCACGAAGGATGCACCCGCCCTAAGCAGTTCAGCAGGCAAGCGGCGTTTGTGATGGAATCTGTGGATACTGCCTGCTAGAACCACCGTTGAAAGCGAACCCCGTTATCTGAAATTGCGACTTACGCAAGGTAGTACGGATGACTTACATCGTCTACCCAGACACAGGTTTCCAAAGCAGCGGCCGGCGGAAGGGGACACAGCGGACCAACAAGCTCCAAAAACAACTTCTGGCAAAATCGTACCATCACATTGAACAGTGTGTTTCCTACCTAAAACAATGGAAGACTTAACCAGTGGAACATAGCCACGAACATCGAAGTTGCACATTTGACAAACGCAAAACACACTCCAAGATGGCAGCCAAAACCAGGTGAATCAGAAGGGGGAGGACTATGGAAAGAGTCCCTCTTCGCTTGTGCCAGAACAGGAGGAGCCAGGCTGACTTTTAAAAACTGTTGACAGCAAGAAGCTTTTGAACTTTGCATTCAGCGTCTGAGGAAGTCGCAAGACGAAACGCGTCATGCTGGTTGCAATTAAAAGTTGTTAACACAATCCCCAGTGTGTCCAGAGTGTCTTTTGAAGTGGGACACCTTTGGGAGCTATATTTACACGTGCATTGCCGTTTGCACGAAGGATGCACCCGCCCTAAGCAGTTCAGCAGGCAAGCGGCGTTTGTGATGGAATATATATATATATATATATATATATATACATATCCATCCATCCATCCATCCATCCATTTATTTATTTATTTGTTAACAAGTGTGCTTCAGGAACATTTGGGTGAGTGGATTAAGAATAACAAATTATTTCCAATTGAGCTAAACTGGTTCTGGTAAGGTCGGTCTACAATCGACCACTGTTTTACTCGTGGTCATTGATTTGCAAGTCAGGGGTGATAAACAAGATAATGTTGTTGCTGTATAAATTTTCAGACCATATTCGATTCCTTGGATCTAGGACACCGCTGGGAAAAGCTACCTAATTCGAAAATACCTGTGGGATTGCTATCACTCATCCATGCATTGTATCAATCTTACTGAGCGGTGGAAGTTGATAACACAGAACGTCTTTGGAGAAGAATAAAATTGATGGTGGACTGCAAGAGGGATGTTTATTGTGCCAACCCTTGTTGGCCTTTATGTAGCAGATTTATCACACTCCTAGAGAGAATCACAAACTTCTCCCCCCAAGAATGGGTTGTGTCAACGTTCTCTGCCTTCTTTATGCCAGTGAGCTAATATAATTGGATTATATGACAATAGGTCTACAAAGAAAAGTTGATATTTAAGAACAGTATTGCAAAGCAAATTTCGTAAATATTGGTATTTAAAAAAACAAAATATGATTTTTGGTAAGTAAGAATACATTCTTAAATTATATCTTGAGGGTAAGATAGGGCCAGGGGATCAACCATTATAGATACTTGGGCTTAATATGTATAGCAAAATTAAAGTGTAAAGTACTCTTTATTTTAATAAAGATTGGGACTGTATTGACAGTAAACATGTCAGTGAAATGCAGCTACCAGTATCAAAATATTATTTAGCTCCTCCTTATAAAGCATATTTAATCATAATTCTGCCAGTATTTTTTTTAGATCTAAATGATGCTTGGGAACACATAGAGAGTGTGCTTGTTCAATAATCTATAATAATTTACACAAAGGATTCATGTTACAGAGCATACAATTTAAATGTAATTTCACGTCATGGACTGAACGGGCAGCCATTTGTTTACTACGATTTGTTAATAAATTCCTTCTAAATTAAACTGAATAAAATCTCATCTTTGATGGAAAAACTCCATTACTAGTCAGTGAAACTGGGCCAGTTTATTAATAAAGACCATTAATAAGTTTTAGAATAGCCATAATATTTCAGGAAATAGGACATCATGGAAATCTTTCCATGCCTAAAGCAAGCTTAAGATACTGGAGTGGAGAGGATAGAGAGACTTTAGTGTTTAGTTTTAGTTCATGCTTGTTGGAAATAGTTTACATTTTATGTGCACAATTGGTCGCCTGATATTCTATCAGGATACTTATGTCATAAATTAGAAGTTGTACACACTGAAAATGCTAATAAAGATGTCGTTTAAGAAAGCAAGTATAAATGAGTAATAAAAATGTCTCTAGAAAAAGATATGCCATATTTAGTATCAAACCCTTCTTTTCTGGCTGTTAAAAAGCTGGGTAAAGAAAATGTGTTTCCATATGTTTATGGTTTGCCAGACCCCAAATTGAGTTTAGGAGTATAATAGTGCCGAAATGGATGTAACCCAATCTGTAGGGTACATGTGTCTGTGGTGTGCCTAAGATATTTGTCAAGGGCCTTGCAAGGGTTGGACTGTATCCCTGTTCATTTAAAGCCAAATGTTTTTTAAATCCTGTAATAGTTGACTGTCTTCAATTTTATAAAAATTATAAATTATTCTTAAAATCCAGTTTTATAGACTATTATACATTTTGGAGACAATCTGCTTTAGATCTCATATCCATTATTAGTTTTTCAAACGTAATCATAGGATTAAGTCATTTATAACGGCAATTAAATTGTATTTAAGGTAGGGTCAAATTGTATTTTACTGAAATGTTTTAATAGACTGTTGTACCATCATTTACATGGAGGTGTTTTAGGAACCAGAGGTCCTAATAAACCTGATTTTGAATCTGATTATTTTCATCATTCTTTCCTACTGACACTAAATATGAAGGTATACTGAAAATCTGTTTCGGAGGTAATTGGTTTCACCTATGGGACATTGCTAGTTTGACTAGCAGATTGTTAGTTAGCAAAAACTTTAAAGAAAATACTTCAAGGGCCTAGCTTTGTCAGTGAGATATGGAGTGTGTGAAACGTAAATTTCCCGACCATCAATCAAACAACTTTATTCAGCTTTTGAAATAAAAACCATAAAAGTACAACAAATCTATACATGTTCAACATATAATAAAAAACTCCTCAGAATATATACAGTAAAATTAATTTTGAGTTTGTTAAAAAAAACTCGTTAAAAATACACAATAACAGTAAAAAGGGGATCTTACAGAAGCAGCGGTAAACCTAGCTACTCCAAGCTTTTAGTCACAGCTGGATCGAAGTCTGACAGCCGATTTAAAAAAGCTAAGAACATGAAGTACAGTATTACCCGAAAACATTTAAAAAAGATAAAGGCAGAACGAACCGGGCTAAAATTTGCCCTTTTTAAAATTAGGGCTGATATAGGACTTCCTAGGCACCTCATAAAAGCTACAGAACATTAAAAAATTAACCATGTTGTATGGAGACTTACCGTCGCAGCTACAGGGCAAAAGATCATGACCCTTGTTTGCCCCTCGCGGATAAGCTAAAAGATCCAGCCAGACTCTAATAGGTAAAAAGTGGTCATATGTACTTTTAACCTATAAAAGGAACGGCATCGTTGAAGGCACAGTTTCAGCATGATGTGATGTCGAGCACTGGGCTTCAACAGGACCCCTTTTTCTCTATCCAGCATCCGATTTCTAGAAAAGGAATCCTTAACCCAACTATAATCCTTCTTACAGAGTTTATCCTAATTATTAAAGAAGTCTCCCCTTCCCAGGTTTGTGAGGCAATCCCAAATATATTTAAACCAGGGAATATGCTGGGAATAATCTGCAGATACATTGGGAATGTCTTCCACTACCAATCTCAAGTATTTTCTGTGGGATGAAAGAATCGGAATATGCCAGTAAGTGTTCTTCAAATGCACTGGTCTGGTAATTTTCAGGTTGTATCCGGTGCGAAATGGGTTAGCTAAAACAAACGTGTTCTCCGGTTTCTGATAGAGACTTCTAACCACATAATCCTCACCTTTTGAATATTCCCCAGTTCTCAGACTGGATCCTGAAATGTTTTTCCGCAGTACCTCTGTAGGTGGCATCCTATATCTCCGCACTGACGCTATTCCACTCCGGGAATGACATGCATAGCCTACATAGGTTCCACTCCTGCACGCTGCCGTCACTCCCTTTCTGACTGCACCACCAGAGGGCGATCTGAAGCTACCTCTCGTCTCTTTGAGACACTCACATTTTTTCTGTGTGCAAGGGAAGTACCACCTTCCAAAACAAAAAATTTTAAGCCTCGTAAATACTGTTGCAAACAAATGCCAGAGACAGAACCTCATCAGGTTTGCTTGTGGTGCCTAGGATCGACCCACACCTCTAAGGTCTGCTGTAACTGCATGTCAATAAACCCAAAGGCAATACGAAACCACAAGGCAAAATTCCGATGAGACTGGTCCAAGTCAAAAGATACTTCCTGGTATTGTTCCAGGTCCAGAAATTGTAGGAGTGACCCTGAGGTTGGTCGTCGTTGCCACACCCCAAGTCTTTGGGTAAGTCGAAGTAAAAAACATCAAAAATCTGTGCAGACTCGGTCTGGAGAAGGGGCAAGGGCATCACCTTGCCTCTCGAACTCGCTCCTGAAGTCAGTCAACCTCGCAGCCCGTTCCACAACTTGTACTGGCACAATACAAGTTATTGGGGCTGCCTGTAATACCGAGGCAGATTACAGAGCTCAGCGAGGCCACACTCCGACTCTTCGGATCCTTACCACCTCCTTCTGGTGTGCCGTTGGGCCACACTAAGCCTAGAGACCTTGGTCCCAGTTGGACCCTCCACATCTGCCAGTACGGATGTTCTAGCTTCTACATTGACTCCGGCGCCATGCACCATGGCCGTTCCTGGAGCCACTACGCCAATACCGGCTTCATCGATGTCAGAGGACGAGGTGCCCATTGTGCTCTCTGACTAAGAGTTCGAGCCACTACAAACCCGACCAAGGCATTGCTCGACTTCCATCAAAGTGAAACCTTCACCACTTGAATATCTCACCTCCACAAGGAAGAAATTCTACATTACATTCCTTATTTGGAATCGATTCAGACAACAATTATAATGCATGTCTTGAGATACGGCAACCCATCCACGAAGTAAATTGGTATGGAATGGAATGGAAACTGTTCTTATATAGCGCATGGCTACCCTGGAGTATCCCAGCGCTTGGAACATAAAGAGGCGGAGTGGGTAGGGTTTTTTTTTTTAAGGGAAGAGGCAAGTTTTTAGTTTTTTGCGGAAGGTGAAGTGGTTGGTGTCTTGACGAAGGGGGAGGGTAAGTGAGTTCCATAATTTCCATTCATTGTAAGAGAAGAGACAGCCTCCAGAGCGGGATTTCCTAATTCTGGGCACTTCTGCCACGCGGAGGTCGTTGGAGCGCAGGCTCCTGGACGTTTTATAGGGTTTGGTGAGAATGGGGGGACCTTTGCCCTGCAGATTTTTATGGCAATGCAGAGGGACTTGATGACTTATAAGAAACCAGTGGCTTTGACACTTCCACTGTCAGGATTCCCAGACCCAGCTACTGAGGAGAGTGCGTCTTAAGCAATGGTCATGCGTAGGGCAGCCAAAGGCCATGGCATCCAACTTCCCACCTTAGAGGTCAAAACCAGTGATTTTATGTAAGTGCTTCATCCAGAGAAAACATCTACTCAGTTCTTCCTTCTCTTCGATGAGGCACTTACAGATACTCTCCTAGGTGCCTGGGCCAAACCTTGCTCAGTCTCCATTAAATCTCCAAACTGCTAGACGTTCTGTAAGATCTACATTTTTGACTCAGTGCCATTCCTCTCAAAGCTTGATGGTGCAGGTGTCTACCAGTAAGATGAACCAGAATTACTTTGACTACACCCACCACCCTCCTCCCGTCCCCCAATAGAGAGTCCAAACGAATGGAGACCTTTGGGAAGAGGGTATTTTCTTCCATTAGCTTGGCCCTCAGATCCTTGAATGCCAGTTGCCTGTTAGGCCCCTAGTCACAAGCTCTTTGGATTCAGTGACTCCAGTCGTCCCAGGTGTCCTGGAAGATCTCTAACTTGTCCTCATCCAAGCTGTACAGAATAGTCAAGATGAGGCCGAGTTCATGGTTCGTTGTGGGTTGGACACCACTGATTTCATGGGGCGAGCATTGGTACCAGATTCGCCCTTCGCTGCATCACCTTGCTGTAGTCAACGGGTTTTCGGGCAATGTCCAATAGTCCCTTGAGAATGTGTCCTTGGATGGGAAATTGCCTGTTTGGGGACAAGGCAGAGTCCGCTATGAGTTTTTTCAAAGAGACCAGGGCAACAGCACGCACCCTGGACTTATCTGCCCCACTTCACCAGTGGCACCAACCCTGCCATATCTTAAGCGGCTTCAGCAGAGGTACTCCATACCAGCTGCAAATGTAGCCTCATCAAGGTGCCCAGCAGTTTTGTGACTCAGACTGCAGTGCCAACCGGCCCGCAGTCAAGGTCAGCAAGCCAGTCAATCCACTGCCCTTCCCCGCAGCTCCTCCTTACACATCTCTTTAGCATGCCCTTAGTGAAGCATAGCCACCCAGTTGGAGGCAGGATCCAACAATTCTGGCCGGATTGACTACAACTATGGACAGGTGGGTACTGCTTATAATCCGGAAGGGGTACACCTTGCCCTTAATGCTACTCAGCTGCACCTTCCACCACCTCCAGAATGACTGACCGAGGCCCATCTGTCTGCTTTACGGCAGGAGGTGGAAGCCCTTTTGACCAAGGGAGCTATCGAAAGGGTGCCTGTGTTAGAAGCAGGTTGCCATCGTTATTCCTGCTACTTTCTGCTGCAAGTGAGGGGCAGAGGCTTTTGTTATATTTTATGCCTGTGCCCTCTCAATGCCTTCCTCCTGAAGGACAAGTTCAAAATGCTTAACTGGCCCAAGTCTTGTCTGCCCTCGACCTCGGAGACTGGATGGCGGAGACACCCATTTCCATATATCCTTCATGGAGGTCCTTCCTCGCTACCTGTGGTTCATAATGGGACAAAAAAAATTGTTTTCTGTGCTCCCCTTTGTCTAACCAGTGCACCTTTGGTGTTCACGAAATAGATGGCGGTTTTAGTAGTGCACACTCTTATATCGAGGTCCAAATCTTTCCCTACCTCGATGTCTGGCTACTGAAGGAGGGCTTGCCCCAGGCAATCGTCAACCACCTCTAGACTACGGCAAACGCCCTGTCATCTTTGGGGTTCACTATCAACTTGGCAAAGTCATACCTGATTCCTTCTCAGATGCTCTCCTTAATTGGAGTCATTTTGGGCATGGTTCCGTTTTGTGCCTTTTCTCTAATAAAGTGAGCCCAGAACATTCATATTGTTATCCATATCCTTCATCCTTTGTCCTTGACCTGAGTGAGGTCACTCTGAGGCTACTGGGGCTGATGCCTCCTTTATCCTGCTGACCAAGCATTCCAGGTAGCATATGCAGGCTCTCCAGTGGCATCTGAAGTCTTAGTGAGCCCAACATCATGGGTACCTCTCCAACCATGTTCAGATTTTGGAGGGGACTGTGAAAGATATGCATTGGTGCTGATTGGACTGTGATTGGGCTAGCGGCTGACTCCTGTCCCAAACCTAGCCAGTGGTGACCAATACATTATTTCTGGGTTGGGGTGGACTACTAGGAGAGATGGAGTTAAGATGTGTTGTGTCTCCAGCATACACCTAGATCATATCAAACTCCTGGAGTTCCAGGACATCCATTTGGCATTGAACGCCTTTCTTCCATCCATCAGGGGGAGGCTAGTGACAACGCCTCCGCTATGTGGTACTGCAACAAACCGGGTGGAGTGGGGTCTTTGGGTCTTGAGCCCTGTGCCAAGAGTCACTATGCCTCCAGAAATGGCTGGACCATCAAGGGATTTTCCTGGTGGTCAATCACCTAGCAAGATCTCTGAATGCTAGGGTGGACGAACTCAGCCAGCGATACCTAGCGGCTCACGAGTGGCAGATACACCCAGATGTGCAACACTAGTTTCCACCCTCTTCCTTTTTCATGCCCTAGTGGGACAATAATTTGACCCAAACTCATAATACGCATCCCCTTTGAGCCGTTGCACAGCTGTCCTTTGCTGCACCTCATTCTCAAGATTGTGTTACTTGTCGCTATCACTTCGGCACGACAAGTGTGTGAGCTTCAAGCTCTTTGTTTTAAACAGCTGTACATCAGCTTCCTACAAGACAAGCTGATTCTGCTGACACTAGAATCCTATTTGTAACGCCTGGAGATTATTAAAAAAGTGAGAAATCCTTGTTTAGATGGAGTCTGGAAAGAACGTTACCGAAGGTAAGTAACATATTCTTTATTTGTTGTGCTGATTTGAATTTCCTTGATGGCTTTTGCGCTAAGCTTGCCTTTGAATTCTTTCACATAAGAAACTAGTTCCACAGGGCAGCTGAGGCAGTCGAGATGGTGGGTGCTCCCAGAGTGAGCCCCGCACCGCCAAACGATCTTGCAAGCCCTAGACATGGATGCCTGAATGGGTGGCATCGACCCATGCCTCCTTGGACTACTGGCTGCAGCTGCTTCTGCTCAGACCCAGCGCACTGCAAGGCCCCAGTACCTGAGGCAGCAGCAGACTGGTACCTGCAGCTCCTATCCTGCATCACCCGGGGGTACCCAGCCACAGCGTCTCCGCACACTGGCAGTGGGTGGCCTAGATGCCAACCCCTCAGTGCTCTTGAAAGACAGTACTTGGTCCAGTGGTCCTGATGTCTAAGGACCAGACTCACTCCAGAGAAATTTTGGCCTCTAAGAGAGGACGGGGCAGCGCTACAGCAGCTCCTCTGTCACATCGGCCAATGGCGCCTGGCCTCCACTTCTCTTCACATCAGCACTGTGAATGACATACCTGCTGACCCTGCGGGAAGAAACTTTTGGCCTAAAATGCTGGAAGTGGGCTCTCCACTGTCTCCATTCATCCTGGCTACACGGGAGAAAATAGGATCACTGCAAACCCCGGCATGCTTCGATACTCTCTTCACCCAGTCACAGCTTAGGATATTCTGGAGTGGCACTCTGCCGATGAAGGCTGTAACCTAGCTGCATGTGCTTCCCCCTTCTGTATCCTGGGGTCGATTGAGGGGCAAGGTGGCCAGTGACGGATGACAATTCGACCAACTTGAGGTCCTATCCTTTGGCTGCTCCCTGTGAAAACAGTGGGACTTCCTGGCTGCTTGCGCTGCCCCGCCCCCTCCATTCTACCCACATCTGCTAGAGTGTCCAGGGGCAGGCATGCACCTGGATTCACACTTGGTGATAGCGCCTGAGGATTCGCCATGGAGGATACTAAGGGCCATGCGGGCCAGACCCTGACGGATAAATTCGATATGTCCCCCAGGGGGAACCACCACCCGATGGTCTCCCAACGACGTGGCCGACCAAAATCCTGGACACCAAAGCCATCCTGCAGTTGCTTCATGTGACGCAGGGTAGAATGGATTAATGGAGAGATTGTTCGCATCACTCTGCTCTGCCAAAATGTCCGTAATATGGCCACTCAGGTTACGAAGGCCGAATATCATGTGGCTACACTGGAAGTTGACATTACTACCCTTAAAGCCATCGTATTGAAACTCTTATCAGCTACCAAATAGTTTAAGTCAAGGGCCAAAGATACAAAAAACAGGTTGCAACATAACAACCTGCGGGTTGTGCGGTTTCTGGAAAAGACCGGGGCCCCTGACACAGAGAAATTATTTGAGATGTGGCTTAGATCATGAATGCCAGTAAAAGAGCTCTCGCAATGGTTTGTGATTGAACGGGCTCACAGGTCATTGAACCAGAAACCTCCCCCAGGGCACTGATCCCCCATATCCTGGAATTTTGGCATACAGCTGCAATATTTCGAGAAGCCCAGAAATCAGAAAACGTAATGTTGGAATCCACCTATATCATATTAATGGACTGTACGACTCTGGTACAGCGCAGGTGAAAATTCATTAAAAATGTCAAATGGCGACAGATGCTTCTGGGAGGGAAGTAAGGAGTGTGTTTGGTTGGCTTTGTTTCACTATGTTATCTGACTCGGTAGAGTTTTCCTTTCCTTTTATACATGTTCACTGTCCGGTACTGACATCCCCTCACTGTTCAAATGGAGTCCTCACTGTGGCTTTGAGACTGAGACCGAGGAGCTCTGGGCTTCCTGACCACTGTCACCTCTTCCCACATCGTTACTTTCTCTGTCCTCTCTTGGAGTGTGAATGGTCTTGTAGATCGCATTAAACAGACAGCAGTCCTCCGTTGTTACAAATGCAGAATGCCTGCAATGGGTATACTCCAAGAGACTCATCGAAAGGGCACCAAGTGCAAGTTTCAGGGACGCTATGGCTATGACAGAGGTTACATGCTGGGTTCTCTAGGGACTCAAGTAGGGTGGCTATCCTACTCCAGAAAAACCTTCCCCTGACAGTCACGAAGATAGTGTATCCCATTGACCAATACATAGTGATAGAGGGTTTCCTAGAAGGGACACAACTTAACCGCTTAAGTATTTACGTCCCACCACAATTGCCCAAGACTGCATTAGAGGCATACCATAATGTTCTCCTGGGGTTCCCACATCAGGTCACAATCACTAATTGAGATTTCAATGCCATTAGAGATCCTCTCTGGTACTTCACCCCAACACACATATATCTGGCACTACCAAAATGCTCACTTGATGGATGTCATCCCTGAGGTTGTACAACATATGGAGGACGTGGCACCCCCAGGAGCAGGAATACACTCATACCTCTACTACAAACAAGACGCTCTCCTGTATTGACCTCTTCATTCTTCCAGCACCGAATGTCTTGTGTACTACACATGTGGATATCCTTCCCCGAGGCATTTCAGACCACTCCCCAATCTCTCTACATTTGGGGATGCCCATGACTACCAGACGACAATTATGGTGCTTAAATGCATAATGCCTGACAGACCTGTCCTGCGTTGACTTCCTGGCCTCTGAGATTCTTGCATATTTTAAGCTTAATCACGACTCCGCCGGCTCGTTTTGAGTGGCAAGCAAAGCCACTAGGAGAGACATTGCAAAGCATATTTCCATCTTAAAGAGCAGGAGAAACAGAGTCTTATGACTAATGTTGAAAGGTAAATCCTCCCCCAAGAGGCAGAGAGTGGTGGGCTGATATCCATACTCTACCGTCAACAGAGCTAGATAAACAATCCCTGCCAGTTAGCTGTTGATGCGGCTCTACAATATTGGAGAGCGACCACCCAGGGAGTGTACGAACATGGTGACAAGTCGAGTAAACTCCTATTTTGGCGTGCCACCAATGACCTGGTATCTCAGATAATTCCTGAGATACTGGCTGACACAGGACAGCGACATACCACAGCAGCTAATGTAGTGCAAACACCAACCATTATCCCGACTCTGACCAAAGTAGCCAAATCCAGCAGATATCCCATTGCCCTCGAGCTTGGTGTACCAGAAGGCAGACCTAGAGGATCCCCCTCATGCTCAAAGATTTCAGGCATGCCCTCAATGATATGAACGTGGGAAAGACACCCGTATCTGACTGGTTCCCGGCTGAATATTACAGCTGATTCTGCAGCATGTTAACCCTGCCCTCCACTGTCCCTCTCCCCCCATCCTGTCTGGCCTGGCTGCCTCTTTGCTAACTTCTCACCCCCAGCGTCATCCAGGTAATCCCCTAGTGATAAACCCACATCAATGCACCTTTATACTCACACTGAGCACGCAGCATTTTATTAGGCACCTTCACCTGGCACTGGCTCGCCGCCAGGAGATCTGCATGCCCTTTGCACTTCTCCTAGTGGACTTTGAAAAGGCACTTTTTTTACTGATCGTGCTGCACTTTCGTCCATACATGAAACTACTATACTCTGTCCCAGCTGCACAGTGCAATCCAATGTGGTGCTCTCTGACCCCTTTCCCATACTGAGGGGGTACAAGGCAGGCATGTCCTCTCTCTCTGACGATAGAACACCTGCCCAGACTCATTAGATGTGATGCTCAACTGCTGGGCTGGATACAATAGCACTTTATTTATTTATTTTGAAAGTTTTATATAGCGCGATCAAGATCTTTGCAGATATTGGAGCGCTTTACAGGAGAAGGGGTACGAGCATGGGAGTGAATTACAATTGGAGTGGGGTAGGTACATGAGGGAGCAAAGTCAAATGGATACATCAATAATGATAAAAGTACAAATACGCGGGAGCATAAACAATCAGGTAAACCAATAACACAAGTGAAACACATATGCAAATGGTTCGAACAAGTAGTACAGATCGGTTAAGAGTCTTTACAAATAATCCCCAATGATAATTCAAGTGTATTTAGCCATAAGGATAGCTTTTACTTCTTTCTTAAAAAGTGTGGTGGAGGAAATGAGCCTGATTTCAGGAGGGAGTGAGTTCCAAATCCTGGGTGCCATTCCTGAGAAGGAGCGTTTATAGGTTTTTTCCTTCCGGAATCTTCGATGTTTTAGCAAAAAATTGTTTGTGCCTCTGGTGTTTCTGGAGCCGCCAGAAATCGTCAGTTTCTGGGAGAGGTATCCGGGTGAACTCAGGTGGGACAGCCTTATGCGTCATGCAAGCGATTTTCAGATGTATTCTGGCTTCAAAAGGCAGCCAGTTCAGGGATTTCAAGTCAGGGGAAATGTGTGAGTGTTTTTTTGATCCAGTGATGAGCCTCGCTGCAGCGTTTAGAGAGGCTCTTAGGGGTGCCGTAGTAGTTAGGGGGAGACCGCAGAGGGCGATGCTGCCGTATTCTATTCGAGGGATGACTAGTGCCTGAACTGCAGTTTGGAAGTCTTTGGCTGGGAGGAAGGGTTTAAGTTTCCTTAGGGTATTGATTTGGTAGTTCGCTCCCTTACTTGCTTTGCTGATGTGTTGCTGCATGTTGAGATTGGTGTCAAGTGTTATGCCTAAAGATTTTGCTGAGTCCACGATGGTGGGTTGAACATTGAGTGCCGTTAGGTTTTTAAGCCAAATTTGAGTGGTAGAGATCTTCGCAGGAGGTGAGATCAGAAGGAACTCGGTTTTAAGAGCATTGAGTTTGAGATGATTATCAGCAAGCCAGCAACTTTATGTTGACAATGCCCTCCTCTATATGGTCCACCACCAGGACTCTGGACCATGCATGCTCCACCATGTCATCGAATTATCGAGAGCTGGCTGCTCCCTTTTTTCCTATGGGCTGGTCCCCAACCCCACATTACTCTAGAGAAGTGTTGTCAACCAACCTACTATGGGGACTCAGCATGTCCGATGTCTGGTTGTATTACTGAGCGTCACACCTGCTGGTGCTCAGTGATTTGCGTAACAGAGAGTGGGAAACCCTACCTTTGAGATAGAACTCTCTCACCATGGTCCTGTTTATCCTTAATGTTTGATCTGCCCTGTGTTCACTTATTAAGCTTTTTTGACTTTATTCTTACAGTCCTGCTTATTTTATTGTTTTGATATGCCTATACACATTTATTGTAATGCGCTCTGATATATCCACAATGTTTGATCTGTGCTTTGTTCATTTATTAAGCTTTTTGATTTTATTCTTACCGTCCTGCTTATTTGTATTGTTTTGTTATACCTATACACATTTATTGTAAAGCGCTCTGATACCCGTAAGGGTCTTGTTCGCGCTATATAAAACTTTCAAATAAATAAGCTTAGATAACGTCCTGCACCTTTTATATAGTGTGCCATACACCAGTGTCTCCCAGATCCTATCAAGGTAGTCTTCCATATCTGAAGAACGGCGCTACATATGATTGGCTGAGATAAAAGGCTCACACAACTTACTCCCCTCTGGTGGTGAAGATGGTTACTCCACATGTCACAACTAGAGAGGTTCACTAAATGGGATACAATTGGGATTAGTTATCTGGTAGATGACTGGTGTGGGGTAACAATGAAATCATTTTAGGGGCTGCAGTCTCTTTTCTCCCCATCTACCACACATTCTAATGGCTGATTCTCTAGTTGTCTGTTGCTTCAGTACCGAGATGTCCCTCTGGGGGGCGAGTTGTTGCGATATACCAAGTATCTGTTAACATAACATATCTGCAGCTCAGGCACACACTTTTTTTTCTTTTCCTTCTAAAAGTTGATTTGTTTATTTAAAGTTTTCTTTATTGCGGTTTTAAGGTTCAGTCCACATGTTTAAACAGTTATATCTCATAGACAACTCTTAATAATGAGCGTTACAGTCCCCATTTAGCAGCAATTTATCCAATTTGGGTTGCCTCTTAAGTGTTTACCGAACCGACAATTAGTATGATCATTTTCATTATCAATCATATAAACTTGTAACTGAACACCCGCTCCCCCTCCCAACCCCACCCCACCACCGAGCCCACCCACCTAGAGGTCCGTCTAACAGCAGCTCAATCAAGGGTATCCTCTTGTCTCTCCCCTTGTCCGGGGGATTAATTTCCCACGTGACTATCACCATTCGACAATGTCTGTGTAGAATTGGGGGAGCTTCTCCCTATCTCCTGAACCATTATCCCCCATGCCTTCAATACCACACCTGCAATACTTCCCCAAGTTTGGCCTCTCTTCTGGTACTATGTATGTGCCCCTCCTCTGCCAGTGCCCATACCTTCAGGTCTGCTTTCCAGTTCACCATCAGCTGCCCTTGTTATGTCAGCCAGTGGATCGCTATTCTTCGCCTAGCTGTCACAAGCCCCAATACCAGGAACTTCCTGCTGCTTTTAGCGTTTAGGGTCTTGGGGAATCAAACCAAGGAGACAAGAACGCTCCTCTAGGACAATCCTCCATCCCGTTATTCTGCTGAGGTCCTCTAGGATAGGCGTCCAGTATACCTGAATCGTCAGACACGACCAAACCATGTGTGGAAAATCTGCTTGTGCATAGTGACATCTGGGGCACTTTGGATTTCTAGAACTGTCAATAGTGTGTAGGCACTTGGGTGAGAGGTATGTCATGTCGACCAGATTATATTGTATCTGTTTAAACCTATTGGAAACCGCCACCTTGCGTACTCCCCCATGAATTTTTTCCCACTCTTGTGGTGTAATCTCCTGCGGGCTCACCTCCTGCCATCTATCTTCTATTTTGAGAGGTGCGCTTTTCTTGTCTTCCCTTAACGCCCTGTACTGGTGGGTGACAAGTTTCTGCCCTCCCGCCATGGAAATCATTGTGACTAGAGTATGCGTGTTTTCCCGGGCTTCCAGGAATGTAGGCCATGTTTGTTGTGACAGTGCCCCAATATATGCGCGTATTGCAAAAATTGCCCCGATCCCAACTCAAAAGAGTCTACCACTTCTTGATAAGTTATGAACCGTTGTTCCGGATAGAGGTCCGACAGCATAAGTCAGCCTTCCATTTTTCGGTAGACATGACCCGCTCAATGAGCCAGAAAGGCAGTATCAGCCAGAAATCTTCCTCTGGGACAAACGGTTGCATCTGGATAAGTCTTCTAACCACCCTGGCCCAGATAGCAGCTAGCAATCTGCCCAGGGAGGCCATTGCTCCCGTCACCCTTTCGTTTGCCAGAGGAGCGCGCCCAGCTGTTGAACCCCATATGTGTCCTCTAGAAGCGATCATTCCTATGAAGGGTCTGTATCGAAGCAGGACACTGCTGTAATTAGGACGCAAAATAATAAAGTTCAAGGTCAGGGATTTCCAAACCGCTCCTACCCCAAGTGCTTTTCATGACTTCTAAGCTCACCCGACAGCTCAGGCACATACTTGTAGCCCTTCACCCAGACTTGCTCAAGCCCCAGAGTTCAGCCCCCTCAAGTCCAAACCGCTAATGGGCTCTCTGGAGAAAGGTGGGATGTCCCAGATCTACAGATCATTAGTCCTTAATGCCCCCGACAAATTTGGAGCCCTTATACACAAATGTGAAGGGTGGATAGGCACACTGGGCGAAGCTACTTGGCGAGATGACTGACTGCTCCCCGCTATCTCATCGCGGCAGTACCTCATTCAATTATCCAACTAACACAGCGTGTATTACACACCATGGCCGACTATGGCAGGCTCACAGAATTGACCCACCGACTGTTTCCGGTGCCTAGCTCCAAACGCAAAAGACACACAATTGATGGTGCTTAGCTCCAAACACAGGCTTTTTTCACATGGTTGGTCAAGTCCCATTGTGATGGCATGCTAGAGGTCCATTGAAGTGGTGTTGACGGTGGTGCTGCAAACTCCCCACATTTTGACCCCTAGAATTGCTTTGTTGGGTATCCTAGAGGATATGGGAGGCCCGCACATGGAAGGCGCCTTATTAGGTCTTGTTACTTGCTTGGCGAAATGGGATGTTACCCAACGCTGGACGGAAAGGCCCCCATCCTGTCAGAGTAGCGCACTGCCATGGACTGGTGTGCTAAAACAGAGGAGCAAATTTAGGAATGACATGATGCAAGGAGGGGTAGAGGAGGGAAGAGTCTAGAAAGGATTATTGTGGGGATCATTGTTAAGTTCCATATAGGTACCCCCATATCGGCTCAGGTGATGAGTGCACCTTTCACCTATATACCCCTGATATTACACTGCATAACGATTCTTAGTACTGACCTTTCATATAGTTATGGTAATGCCCAAAATATTACATGGGGTTTTCTCGGAAAGCTTAAGCCTCATTCATTATTCATGAGGATTCTTGGAATCACAGCAAGCCTACCATCTCATGCATATTAACTATGTATAAGGGTCATTACTTCTGTCATCCTAGTCCGACATGATACAGCAAGGTATATCCCCTGGGGGTATCACTTTGGGTATATATACACCATTGTAACCAACAGGGTATGCAGTTCCTAATGGGTGTAGTATGTGGAGGTATGTAGTCTCGCAAGTGAACCCTGTAGTGAGGGTATT
Organism: Lissotriton vulgaris; assembly: GCF_964263255.1. Classification (NCBI taxonomy): domain Eukaryota; kingdom Metazoa; phylum Chordata; class Amphibia; order Caudata; family Salamandridae; genus Lissotriton; species Lissotriton vulgaris. Next base: position 362,539,023 of record NC_141685.1, on the reverse strand, counting down.
CACACGGGCAGGAGAGGTGATTCCTCCTTTTGGAAAGAGACCTTCACGCACCCAACAAGCAGGTGTCTTGCTTCATCATTGAGTCTGCTCCTACTCGGGTTGGCGCTGCAATACCCGATCAGGCGCCCTTGATGGGGCCTACTTGGCAGAGATCTTTATTCCTTAAGCCGATGGGTGCAGTGTGTGTAAGGACCCTAATGTAAGATAGGAGTGTAGGTGGTGATACTGTGTATGTGTGAATTAAAACAGGGAATACTGGTCCACTCAAAACAATTTTAATGAGTTGTGGTCACTACCCTGGTTAAAACTAGAAAAAATTGCACACTTCCACTCTAAGTTATATGGGGATATGTGCTGGTGTAATAGGTCAACATGTTTCTTGCCGGTTATCTATTGATGGCAATTCTTCAGGATCAATGATGGATCTACCTACACTTTGTGGTGGTGGTCAGAGCTTCATTGAAGTACCTGTGTGACCACCCGTACAGCACCCTAAAAAGTGGTACTAGTAGATCTATTACCCAACCCTATTAGAGTCATGGATGTGTGATAACCTGTGCTGGTAGTGGCGGACACTAACATATAGTGTCAGTTTAAGGCGTGGAGGACCAGCTGTATCCCTACCCCCGCGCTGCTACCAGACCGGGTCGCTCCTTTCGAATAGACCACGGAGCAGTTATAACCCATATACACACCATATCTTGCTGAGGTAGAAAGAGGAGAAAAGGACTACCATGCCGACACATTAACACGAGACCCTGAGGTTCCTACACGCAGACACTCCAGCTCGCAGTAAATCTTGAGTAGTCTTCTGTAGATTAGGTAGTTTTCTGTGAATATTACGTTTAACGGTAAAGAGTTCCTAGTTTGGCTGCTTGAACATAAAAGGATGTGCCACCTATGTTTTTTTTCTTGTATGCTGGGATTTTGAGATGAGATGCCAATCTAGAAGAGAGGTTTCTTTGTTGAACGTCTGGTGATTTTATTCCTGATGAAGAGCTGTCCTGTTCCTTGTATTTTATACATCTAGATAGATAGATAGATGGATAGATGGATAGATGGATAGATGGATAGATGGATAGATAGATAGATAGATAGAAAATAAACAAAAGTTACAGGGACATTATAGGCTCAGATTTCACTTGTAAAATCAGCAGTTATAATTACCGGAGTCAACTATAACTTAATACCCCAACAATGCACTGCTTATGACCTCACATTTTACATCATTCATAACATCTCAAATGACATCACTGATTTCAACATCCAGTGATTGTGTTTCGTAAGCATTTGTGAAACTTAAAGATAGATACTAAGCTACTGCATAAAGTAAATTTCTAGTCTTACTGTACTAATGAGTGATACTGTTTCTAACATATGACATCTGAGTGACTATCAGTGTGTGAGAAGGTGTCTGACTGATTGTATGGATCTTTGAGTGGTTTTGTGAGTAGCTGTATGGATGGGTTAGTGGGTGTTTGAGAAGTTTATGGGTGTGTGTGTGGGTGTATGGGTGACTTAGTGGCTGTATGACTGGCTGCATAGGTGTGTGAGTGGGTGAGGGAGTGGGTGCGGAAGTGAATGTATGGGGAGTGAGTAGCTGTTTAAGTGTGTGTGTGTAGATAAGTGAGTGGGTGTCATTGGCTGTATTGGGGAGTGATAGTATGTGTGTGTGGCTGTAAGAGTGAGTGAGTGGGTGTGTTAGAGGTTGTATGCATGTATCTGAAAGAAACAGTTAGTTATAGATTCCTTACCTTAGAACTGTCCCAAGGCGTCTGACAGGATCTGGAAAGTTTTTCATCAGCAGTACCCCTGCGCTTCGGTAGGTGGCGGTGGTCGACTCTGCCGTCGGGGTCACCGGGATGATGTCCCTAAAGGTACTTTGACGCCGCCCTTCCGAGTTGGCGTCAGTTCTTTCTTTTTCCGTACCAGCAAGCGCAGATCCGGAGAGAGCGGTACCCCCAGTCAATATTTGACTGACCTTTTGAGACTTTCGTCAACTACTTTTCGAGTCTTACATTGACTTTCTGGTGCACGAGGGACGCCTGTTTCAAAGCCTGCAGTTCCTGTTCTCAACTGATGTCGGAGACGAATCCGCACCTCGTGCACCTCGACTGTTTGGAGCGTGACCACGGGCCCAAGTCGTGCTCCGGCTGTCGGACCATGGCCCTGAAGTCTTTGCGGAGTGGTTCCGAAAGCTCCTGGAGGCCCAGCAGTCGGCTCTGTGTCGTTCGAGGTCCCAGTCGCGCGGGAGAGCGCAGGACGATCGATGAGCCATCATCACTCCTCGTCAAGGTTTTCGCACCCGGGGTCCGGTAAGTCGAATTACAAGAAGAAGTCGAAGAAGCATTGTCACTCTTCAACTTACCCTCGTCTGTCAGCCGATTCGACAAAGGGTGCGGGTGGTGCCACTCCCGCTGCTCTGCGTGCTGAGCCTTATGGGTCGACTCTGGCCTTCCCGGGACAGAGAGCGACCCCTGCCCAGATTCTTAATTTTGTGAAGCGATGCATGCCATCTTTGGGAAGCTCGACTCCACCGGTGCGCCTTAACGCCACACGAACCGGCTGAGGGCCCTAGGCCTTCGACGCCGGGGCTCCGGCCTCTGCTCTGCACGCCCCCCTTGGATCCAGGCCTGGATCCTGATCGGCGCCGTTCGACCGCGTAACACCTCCACCAGCACCAATTCCACTGGCACCACGTCCACAGCCGGCGCCAGCTGGACCTCCAGCCGGGGTCGACCCCGGCTTCCACCCCGATGTGGATACTGAGCTGGATCGGCGTCGACCGACGATGGATTCGTCGCCAATGAGTACTTTTGTGCCTGCATTCCACCCTGGACATTTTCAGCTGGTTTGGCAGCCAGAGGAGGGTGAGGAAGACTGTGAGGGGTCTGAGGACCCTCTCACTGCCCAGTCGGAATACGATCCAGACTGGGGAACTGGGGAATGCCAGTGGTATGGACACCTCACCAGACCTTGGCATGTTGTCTCCTCCTACCATGGCTACCAAGGAGAGAGCGTCTTACGCAGTGGTGTTGCGTAGGGGGGCTGAGGACCTAAACCTCGAGCTACCTGCTGTGGCAGTCAGGACTAACCTGATAGAGGTGCTTCAGCTGGCAGCGAGCTCTTCAGAGCCCCTGCTGTCATTTGATGAAGGCCTCACTGACATCCTTTTGGGCACCTAGTCCAGGCCCACCACAGGGACTCCTGTGGATAGGATGGTTGCCAGACGCCACCACCTGGCTCCGGGCACCCTCTCTCTCCTCCCAACACCCCTCCCCCGATAGCTTGGTAGTCCAAGCCTCCGCGTCCAAAAGCGCATTCTCTACCACACCACTGGACAGGGAATCCAAGAAGCTGGATCAGTTTTGGGAAGAAGTTGTTTTCTTCGTCCAGCTTAGGGCTGCAGTCGGTGAACGCAGCATGCCTCTTGGGAGGGGATGTTATTTCCACTCCGTGTGGGATACGGTGGCTCAAGTGCCTCCTCAGTATCCGGAGGTGGCCCGGGCTGTGCTCTCCGTGCTGTTACCGAGTGGAGATACGCAGCAAAGTTCACCAACCGCTGTGGACTGGACACCGCAGACTCACTGGGTATTACCATTTCAACGTCAGTGGTGCATCGCCGTCACCCCTGGTTAAGAATGACCGGCTTTTCTGGGGATGTTCGCCGACAAAGCAGACAATGCGCTACAGTGCTTCAAGGACTCTCGATCTATGGCCAAGTCCTTGGGCTTCTCCGCCATGTTTCCTGCATGGTCTGCTTTTCGCCCCTTTAGTGGCCACGGAACTGGTGCCCCAACATGTTCTTTTCAGAGCCACAGGCCAGCGCAAGCTGCTCAACCTCAGCACGGCCCAGGACGTGGGAACCACCTACTTGGTTCTGGCAGCCAGCGGACAGGCCAGTCCACCCCCCCTACAGCAGCCTCTAAAAACCCTCCTAGTCTAACCTTTCCCCTCCCCTTCGAGACTATCCTTCCAGTCATGCCACCCCAGTGGTATCATATGTCGGGGGACCATCCGGTTACAGCTCTCTTGGCCAAGGGAGCCATCGAGCGCGTTCCTGCCCCAGAAATGGGTTGTAGTTGCTTTTCCCACTACTTTCTGGTGCCCAAGAAGGACAAGGGCCTGCGTCCTATCTTGGATCTCAGGGACGTCAACTGCTTTCTCCGGAAGGAGAAGTTCAAAATGTTGACCCTGGCTCCGGCCTTGTCTGCCCGCGACTGTGGAGACTGGATGGTGGCGTAAGACTTGCAGGACGCTTATTTTCATATGCCCGTCCTGCCGGCCCACCCGCATTGCCTGCAGTTCACAGTAGGTCACGAGAATTTTCAGTTTACCGTTCTCCTCTTTGGCCTTACCAGCGCCCCTCGGGCGTTCACGAAAGTGATGGCGGTGGTTGCAGCTCATCTGCGCAGATTAGGGGTTTCAGTCTTCCCCTATCTCGACGACTGGTTGTTGAAGGCGGGCTCGCCCCAGGCAGTGGTCTCCCACCTCCAGACTACTGCCGACCTCCTGCATTCGCTGGGGTTCCCTATCAACGTGCCGAAGTCGCACCTGACCCCCTCTAAGAAGCTCCTCTTCATCGGAGCGGTTCTGGACATGATGCAGTTTTGGGTTTATCCTCCCGAACAGCGAGTCCTGGATATTCAGGCTATTATTCTGATCTTTCAACCTCTATCCCAGGTTTCGGTCAGGATGACTTTGAGGCTGATGAGCCTCCTGCATACTGCTGGTCAATCATGCCAGGGGGCATATGCGGGCTCTGCAGCGGGACCTGAAGTTCCAGTGGGCGCAGCATCAGGGCAATCTGTCTGATTGTGTCCAGATCTCATAGGGCACTACTCCACAATTGCAGTGGTGACTCACGAACCAGGATTGTGATGGACAGACGCATCCCTTCTGGAATGGGGCGGCCACATGGGAGAGGGGTAGAGCAGAGGCTTCTGGTCTCCAGCAGAGTCCGGCTTCACAACAACCTTCTGGAGCTTTGAGCATCCGTCTTGCACTAAAGACATTCCTTCCCTCTGTCCGGCGAAGAGTAGTGCAGGTGTTCACGGACAACACCACCGCCATGTGGTACTGCAACAAACAAGGCGGGAAACGCTGGACACTCCCGCGCTCTAGCAGTCAGGAGGACTGGCTAGAGCTCTTCTTAACCGAGGGCGATGACGCGCAGCGTGTTAGCGCAGCGTGTTCGCCGCAGCCACGCCGGAGTCACGCCGGAGTCACGCCAGAGTCCAGCCCGTCTGCGCCCGTCCGCGCTGAGGCCGGGCTGGACGGCTGGACCACTGGCCAATACAAGGTAGGCGCCCCTGTCCTGAAATACTCTTTAAAGGAGGTACTGCGGCTTAAGCCCGCTCCTGCCCCATGCTCACACCAGTACAGACCTGAGGACTTTTTGACACGTCCTGGCTGTGCGTGCTTTCTGAGTGATGCGGATGAGCCTCAGCGCTCTCTTTCCTCTGCTCCTCCGGAGCCCCGCCCTTCATCAACACCCAAAAATCCCAGCGAGTCCTGTCTTCTCCTCAATGCTCGCTCGCTCATTAAAAATAATATTGTATTCAAGGAACTGGTTTTAGATAAAACACCTTCTTGGGTTTTTATCACGGAGACCTGGGCTAAAGACTCTTCAGGCCCTGATCTGGTCGAAGCGGTCCCTGAGGGCTACTGCCTAACTCGATATGACAGATTAGGCCGTGTTGGCGGTGGTCTGGCTATTTTGTATCAGGACAAATTTCACTGCCATACTATACCCCTTTCTGACCCCAAGGACATATTCCAGGTCTTATATTTTTCCCTCTCTGATTCTGTTAATCCAGCATTTAATGGAATCTTGGTTTATCGCCCCCCTGGCCCAAGAGCAGGATTCGGGCTGAAATTGATGCAGGTTCTGGAACCCTATTTTGGCCGACAAAATCTGACCATTCTAGGTGATTTCAATTTCCACCTTGAGCTATTGGAGGCTCACGATACTATTTCCCTGGTAGAAATAATGTCAGCCTGCGGACTCACCCAACTGGTGAACGGTCCCACCCACCGAGCGGGGCACACGCTCGATGGCATCTTTTCTAACGACCCTAGGCTGACAGTTGCCAACCCCTTCCATCTTTCTTGGTCGGACCATCTGGCCGTTCCCTTCAATATGATGTATCCCACACGGGGCTTTATTAGAAGGGTCTCGAGCACCATGGAAGTGCGAAGGAACCTCAAAAAGATCAGGGAAGACTCCTTCCATCCATGGACATCCAGTCTGTCCATTCCTCGGGAGGCAGATACCCCCACAGCAGTCTCTATATTTGAAAACACCATTGCGGAGGCCTTAGAGGAGCTGGCTCCTGCAAGGTCTTGTTATTCTGCTAGGAAAAGACCCTCAGCTCCCTGGTTCTCTGAACAGCTCCGGCTTCGGAGACAGGAAGTAAGAAGGCAGGAACGCTTATGGCATTCTAGCTGGGCCCCTAAGGATAGAGAAGCCCACAGGGTCCTGCTTAAAAATTACAAACTGGAAGTTATTAAGACCAAGCAGGAATATTTCACGGCACTCACTTCCTCACTTTCATCTCCTAGAGAACTCTTTAGGATTGTTGATTCCCTTACGGCCCTTCAGACACCGGATCCTGTGGTTGCCTCTCAGGACCTGTGTAACAAGATAGCTGCCTTCTTTCAGTCAAAGATCGCAGACATCTATGCTGCTCTGGAGGTCCAAAAATCTTTGACCGCCGTTCCTTTGCTGCCGGCTCTTCCTGAGCCCGGTGTTGTTGAATCTTCTCAACATCAGGATCTGACTTCCTTTCCTCCTCTTTCCTGTCAGGATCTTGAAATCCTGCTTGACAAAACCAAATCTGGCTCTCCGCTGGATGTCTGCCCGCTAAAGATCCTCAAGCAGTGCAGAGAATCTCTCCTTCCTCCTCTGGTTGACATCATGAACAGAGCGATGAAGGAAGGCATTTTTCCCCAGCAGTGGAAGAATGCTGTAGTAAAACCTTTGCTTAAAAAGCCTTCTCTGGACCCCGGGGTGTTAAAAAACTTTCGCCCCATCTCACTGCTCCCGGCTCCCGCAAAGATGCTCGAAGCCCATCTGAATAAACATCTGGCTGCATTTGTGGAGAGCTCGGGCTGTTTGGATCTCTCCCAGCATGGTTTCAGGAGGGAACATAGCACCGAGTCTGCCCTCACCATAGTGCTGGATACCATCCGCACTAGAGTTGACGAGGGTCAGACCTCCCTCCTGATCCTTCTAGATCTCACAGCGGCCTTCGATACCCTGTCTCCCGTGGTGTTAACATCTCGCCTGAGGGAGATTGGGGTCCGCGGGCCTGCTCTGGGACTCCTTTCCTCTTTTCTCGACCATAGAGAACAAAGGATAATGCTGGGATCGTTTCTATCTCCATCCCTGTCTGTGCAATGTGGGGTCCCTCAAGGGTCAGCGCTTAGTCCTACCCTTTTTAATATCTATGTGACCCCCCTTGCCAGACTCATTAGATCTTTTGGGATGGAGGTAGTTTCCTACGCGGACGACACTCAGATCCTAGTCTCTCTCTCCCAGCCAGCTACGTCAACTGCCACCAATTTTAGATCTTGCATGGAGGCAGTTGGCCAGTGGATGATCCACAACTCACTAAAACTGAATGGGGAGAAGACGGAGGTGATGGTCTTTGGAGGAAAGGAAATGATCTGGTCGGCGGAGTGGTGGCCGAACTGGCTAGGCTTATGTCCCGAGCCCACCTCGTCAGCAAAAAACCTGGGAGTTATGATCGACCCCAACCTTAGTATGTGCCAACAGGTCAACAGGACTGTTTCGACCTGCTGGGGGATTATCCACATTCTAAGGAAAATCAGGCACTTTTTGTCACCCCAGGCAAGAAAGCAACTTGCTGTCGCTCTCTTGGGCTCGCGACTGGATTACTGCAACGCGCTGTATGCAGGACTGAACAAGAGTCATCTACAGCGCTTGCAGGTGGTCCAGAACGCGGCAGCGAGATTTGCTCTTGACCTACCGAAACGTGCCTCTGCCACCGAAGCCCGAAAACAACTTCACTGGCTCCCCGTTGAGTACCGGATTCTTTTCAAATCCATGTGCCTGGTGTATAAAGCCTTAGCTAAATCGAGCCCTACAAGCATGGGATCCATTCTTTCTCAGCATAACCCCAGTAGGAATCTTCGCTCCAGCCACAAACTTCTTCTTTCTGTACCTCGTGTCAGAAAAGCAAGATGGTGCTCTGCTAATTTTGTTGATTGATTTTGATAGGCGCCTTGATACCTTCGGGTTTAGTCTGCGCGTTATAAGTTGCATAATAAATAAATAATAAATAAATGATGAGGTCGTGGACCCTATGTCAAGAGGCCCTCCATTTCTGGACATGGCTGGAACATCAGGGCATATCCCTGGTGGTTCAACACCTGGCAGGTTTACTGAACGCCAGGGCGGACGAACTCATTTGCAGGTGTATGATGGATCACAAATGGAGTCTTCACTCGATGGTGGTGCAAGGTCTCTTTGAACAGGGGGAGAGCCTTGGTTAGATCTATTCGCCACAGAAGAGAACGTGTCAGCTATTCTGCGCATTGAAATTCCCAAGGCGGCACTCTCTAGATGACATTTGTCGTTGCAAGTGGAGTTGCGGTCTTCTATATGCCTTTCCGCCCATACCACTTCTACCCAGAGTGCTGAGGAGGATCAAGCGCGACCGGGCCAAAGTAATTCTTGTGGCTCCGGACTGGGCATGAAGAGTCTGGTATCCCCAGTTGCCCAACATGGCCATCGATCCCCCGATTCGACTGCCTCTTCAGGAGGATCTTCTGTCGCAGTAGCAGGAGATGGTCCTCCACCCGAAGAGGCGTGGCTTGAGCGCCGATTGGAGAGGCGGCTTGAGCTGAGAGCTCCGCGCCCGATCCCAATAAACATCCTTAAAAACCTCCTGATTGCTGGCAAAATTAAAGGATATACCGTCGGAACGGTTGAGCGAGGGCTCCCGACCAACGCGACGATCTCTGGTGTTCGTAGCTCACACCAGGCGCGACTTTTGCAGCCAGGGCGGCTTGAGGTGCGGACACAACATGGCTGCGGCCGAGAGCGAATGACAGAGAACTGGGCCGGCGGACACGCTCTCTGTGCCGTGGAGCACACATCTTGATCCCGCAGAGGCGCCGGGAAGCCTAACCCGACATCCTTGTGGCAACCAGCGCTCTGCAAGTGGGGGGAGAAAAGCGCTGTAAAGGAGAAGGCAAGATAAATAAGGCACTCCGGGGCATCAAAATGGTGGCCGGAGGCCCGCATTAACAATATGACTGGAGCTGATCGAGCAAGGTGCCAGAGACTGTAGGCGGTTGCTGATGCGACGGAGATCGCGCCAAAAAGGGAATTTTGCGACTGCAGGCCGAGAGCAGTGGAGCGGAGTAGAGGCATTGCATCGGGAGTCGCATGCGGATGGCTCACTATTCTCGATTCTAGCAGAAAGGCGACTGGGAGCTCCTGACACCCTGGGCGAACCTGGTCGGAGGGACGTGATCTGCCGATCCGCCCGCCTGCTTCGGGGGTCGGCTGCGCCTAGCTGCTGTGCCCGGTTAGTGTGGTGGTGGGGACCTGCATCCGGCACTGCAGAGGTGGGGTCGGGGAGCAGATTCGCAGTGCTGCATGAGCGGGGGCAGGGGCGTGCGCGCCGGGGCCTTGGGAGGAGATAGCGGGCCCGGAGTGGAAGGCACGATGAACGCTGGAGTCCTGCGGCCCAAGCCTACATTACAACGCAACCGGAGCACAGGGGCGGCCCAGGCCCATGCTCGAGACGCGGGGGGTGCCCAGAAGCTGAGCGCAGATGGCATCCGGGGTTGGCCCACGAGGTCCAGAGACTCGAGCACCGAGGTGTTTGCTGGAATGAGAGCAGCGTGGTACACAAGCTACTAGGGGCAGCAAACTCCTGGAGAGGATTGTAGCAACGATCTGGGTCCTGAAGGCTGGTTAACCAAAGAAGGCGAAGCAGGTGGCCCAGATAAGTGCAAGGCTCCGAGAATTGAGGCCTAGAGGTGCCGGCGCCAAGACTGTGTTGCTGAGGTGGAGTGCTGGCCGATGTATATCACGGTGTGAGCTAGATCTGGAACGGAATGGGCTCTGGAAGCGGCGAGCCCGTTTTGATTTTGACTGTTCGGCTCAAGCACTATCGAGGCATTACACTATAAGGGTAAGCGATTGGTGGCCGGCACAAGCGGGCATACTGCGACGTGGGGAGATGTGCCCAGCAGCTCGAGATGAAACCTAAGAATAGGAAGGAGGAGTCTTGGGGGCAAGGTAACTCACACGGGGCAGATGGAGAAGCCGAAGGGGCAATGTCAGAAGTGGGGCTGCGCGAACATTTAGATAAAATACTGGAAGCTATAGCCTCAACAAAGGACGCCCTACAGCATGACATAGCGCAGGTTGCGACAGGGCTGGGGCTCCTGCGCGCAGACCACTCGAAGCTAGCTGATAGGGTGAAGGAGCACGATCTAGCACTCCAAGAACTGGCACCAGCACAGAAATCTCTGGAGACGCACTGAGTCGCTTGGAGATGCTGGAAAAGAGGGCCGAAGATGCCGAAGGTAGGAACAGGCGCAACAACATATGAGTAGTAGGCCTGCCGGAAAAAACAAAAGGGACAGACATGATTACTTTCCTGGAGGGCTGGCTCAAAACCGTGGTGGCGCCGGAGGGGCTCTCCCCCTTTTTCACACTTGAGCGGGCGCACTGGTTTCCGGCTCGACCACCTCTCCCCGGCCGACCCCCCACGACCAGTAGTAGCCAAGCTGCTCCACTACAATGATAGGGATACACTGATCCACAAAGCCCGCACAGATGGACCATTCAAGGTCGGAAATGGCACGGTTACCATTATCCCGGATTTTACCCAAGAAACACAAAGACGCAGGGCCACCTATCTTGCTGTTAAAAAGGAGCTTAGAGAAGAGGGGATTCAGTACTCATTGATTTTCCCAGTGAAATTAAGAGTGGTAGTGGATGGCATGACTCGGTTCTTCTTGACTCCTGATGACGCTTGGGTATGGCTGGAAACATATAGAGCGGGCACAGATCGTACAGGCCAGGAAAGCTCTGACCCTCCAGGGCCATCTCAGAGGCGCAAGTCCCAACGGATCCGGAAACGGAATAAAAACCTGCAGAACCAGCAGTCGTCCCGAATGGCGGAGGATAAACAAAAAGCGCTGGCAGCGACGGCGGAGATCACGTGGTCACAGAGAACTGAGTCAACAATGGGTACGGAGTCGGAGGAAGACAAGAGGAAGTCGGACACTGAGGCCTCGGAATCTGATAGCACAAGGGGCCCTGTGGTTACGCCTGAGACTGCGGATGGAATACTGGACGAATAACGGCCATGGGTGGCCTATGGTGGTTGGATATTTAACAAAAGATGATACGGACTGTTGTCGCGCCTGGGGGCGCTGGTGCACCTGTTCACCGAACTATGTTGCCATCTGGGATCCAGGGCGGTGGGGTCTGGGCAACCGCTGCTGCCTGTTGAGGCCAAGTCACCCGTCCACTGCCCTTAAGGCACCCTGTAACAACCCCCTCCTGATGTCCTTTAGGTGGCAGCGGGCACGGTCCACGATTCCAACATGGCGTCTGCGCGCAGAGACGCTGGAAGACCAGGTCTTTAAGATGGAAATCAGAGAGGGCATCGAACATTATTTCCAGGAGAACCAAGGTACGGCTACCACCAGAGCAGTTGAGTGGGACGCCTTCAAGGTCGTGGTCCGGGGGCTATGTATTAGTAAGTACTCAGGAGCCAGGAAGGCAGTACTAGGTGCTGTGGCAAAAGCTGAAGAGAACATGAGGGCCTTAGAGCGGCGGCGACCGGGACAGCCGTCGCTGCAAGCGCAGCTCCTGGAGGCGAAGGAAACACTGGCGGGGGAGGTTGAACGGCTGTGTAGCTTTGACTATAAGGCCTACCTGACAAAAGTACATACAGAAGGGGACAAGGTTGGTACCCTGTTGGCAAGATTGGCAAACCCAATACCGAGAGGTGGTGCGATTATGCAAATAGAGTCTGAGGGAGGCCTACTGGTCCACTCACAGGCACAAGTGGTCTCGCGGTTTCGAACTTATTATGAGACCCTATATCAGAGCAAGCTAGTGGCTGAGGAAGCGGACATAGAGGGATACCTAGCGGAGATCCCGCTTCCACAATTGAACGCAGACCAGGTGGAAATATTAGACCAGGACATCACCCTTGCTGAGATTAAAGGGGCTATTAAACATATGACTAGGAACAAGACGCCAGGACAGGATGGTCTACCCGTTGAATTTTATTCACACTATAGTGAAATACTGGCACCTCGTTTATTGGAGGTATACAAAGAAGCTGGGTAGGTCAGCCATCTACCGCGGACGTTGCGGGAGGCACTGATTATCCCCCTGTTGAAGCCTGGACGGCCGGAGACAGATGTAACCTCTTATAGACCACTCTCCATGTTGACGGTGGATTATAAGATCCTAAGCCGCATACTGGCGACCCGACTTTTGCCCCACATGACTGTGCTGGTGCACACAGACCAGTCTGGCTTCATCCCCACTAGAAGTACCGCCTCGAATGTACGAAGGTTTTTGCGGGTTCTTGCGGGAGAATATGAGGACGTGGACTCACCGGCAGTCCTCTCTGTCGATATAGAAAAGGTGTTTGACAGCCCGGAATGGGGTTTCCTCCACAGGGTGTTGGAACGGTTCGGAATGGGGGAACGATTTGGTACTTGGACAAGAGTGCTGTATTCATCGGCCACGGCCAGGGTGCGCCTGGGGGAGGTGATCTCCGACCAATACCCGGTGATGAGGGCGACAAGATAGGGGTGCTCGTTGTCGCTCCTGTTATTTGCGCTGGCAATGGAACCCCTTGCGATCCAGGCTCGCTCAGGACGGGCTTACTAGTGACTGCAGCTTTATGGGGTGACGCATTATGTCTCCCTGTATGCAGATGACTTGCTCCTCTTTTTGAGGGATGCCGGGGAAGCACTGCGGGGAGCAACTTCTTTGCTATCGCGGTATGGGGCGGTATCGGGACTTCAGGTAAACTGGAGCAAAACAAGTCTTTTTCCGATCCGACATGGTTTGCCGCCACCGGAGTCGGTTGGTGCGATTGCCTGGGAACCGTCGTGCCTCACCTACTTGGGGGTTCGGGTCTATCATGACACCATAGATTTGCTGGAAGGAAATGTGGGACGCTATATTAAAGCTCTGAAGGGATGCATGGTGTTCTGGTCGACGCTCCCTCTGTCGGTGATAGGACGGATAGCTCTGCTCAAGATGGTGGCGCTCCCCAGATTGCTTTATTATTTTCGTACATTGCTGATCTGGATCCCACCTCGCATATTTAAAGACTTGCGGTCGTTGGCCATAGACTTCATATGGGGCACAGGTAGGAGAAGAATAGCGCTGACGACCCTGATGAGGCCTAAGCCGGATGGCGGACTGGCTGTGCCTGACTTTGAGCTCTATTATCTGGCGGCACAGCTGCAAGTACTGACACAAAATATTGCACAGGAATTCACAGGACCAGAACACACACACACAGGCAGGGAATACAGCGACATGTCCTCTCTTACATTGTCCTGCAGCAGAAACTGGCTATGCGGGATTTGATAGGAGAGGAACGAACATTGAGGCTTTGCTGGAACAGAGCCCAGCGCAGGGCGGGGGTAACCCGCCCGTATGCACTGGAAATTCCTCGGGGTATGTTGACGGCGCTTCCTCACGGAGGGGATTGGAGCCCCCTGGAGGACTGGGAACAATTGGGTATCCACATGGTAGGGGGTCTGTACATGAATGAGGAACTGATGCCTTTTCGGGCGCTGCAAGACATGTATGGCCTCCTGGAGGGCGGCTTCCTGCTACATGCGGCAGTGATGGCGGCGATTCGGGGTCACTGGAAAGGTGGACAGGCGGAACCACCCACCACACTGGCTTGTCATGTAGTAATGGCAGCAGGGACTGTTAAGGCGGTCAAGTGCCTCCAATCTCAGATGTTGCAGGACGGTTTGCAGCCACTGGGGATACTGAAAGCAAAATAGGAAACAAGTATAGGGCGCGAGATCCCAGACACGGCATGGGGGCACATTCTAAAGAGGGCATGGAAGGGAAGCAGAAATGCCCGGTTTCAGCACAGTTTTTCATTCTACACCGCGCTTACCTGACCCCGGGCAAGATTAGGAAATACTTCCAGTTTCACGATGCGGCATGCCCCAGATGTTTGGAACAAGAGGTGGAAATAGAACATATGCTGTGGCTTTGTCCGTCCATTAGGGAATATTGGGCAGACATGGGGAACCTTCAAGACGCCATAACTGACCGACACCTAGACTACGACATGGCTACCTGCTTGTTACACTGGTTTCCGCACACGGCCAAAACGAAAATAACCAGCAAATTTATCGATTTAGGCTTATTGCTGGCCAAACGAGAGATAACCTGGTACTGGACGTCAAGGGCGGGACCCTCGAGTAGGTGCTGGCGAATGGAGTTCTGCAAATGGGCAGAGTGTGAGTGTGAGTGTGGTCCGGCTTAGGCAGGCTAGACGCGTTGATAATGACAAGGCTTTGGAGATGGCAAGAGCTTGGGAGGCCCTGACTCAGGCACTGCGGGATGCCCAGATAGTGGAGAAAGACAACTGAATGTTAAACGTACATGTGATCATCAAACTGTGAAACTGAAATGTGTTGTATTTGTATAGCGCGAACAGTAACCCGGAGGCATCCCGGCGCTTGTACTCCTACCACAAGGGAACCCCTCCTGGCTTTTCCTTGTGAGGTGTCCACTCCTGGGCATCCCATGGTGAAACCAGGCATCCCTTGTGCATCGGGGGCCGTTGTGGAGACTAAGCAAGCTATTGCCCAGAGTTGCAGCGTGGGGCCCATGCTTAGATTCGGCACTGAGGCGAGAATATCCGGTCAGAAGAATTTAAGCCCGATCCCGCCGAGGCGGGAATCGAACCCTGGTCCCTGGCCAGCGTTCTGCATCAAGGTCTGCCGCTCTAACCATTGAGCCACACTTCTCCACAATGCAATGCTTTATGTGCCGCTGGTACTATGTTATGGCACAGACTTCTGGATATGCCCACACCACCGAACATGAGGGGGTTTGGGGGGGAATTAATGTTAAATTGGGGGATGTGTTTACCGGATATGGATGCTGTGGTCATTGTCGTATACTATGTCGATATAAAATCCAATAAACTATGTTTTTTAAAAAAAATGGGCCTCCACCCGAACCTGTCCAGCCTCCACCTCCTTTTGCCCTTTATATCACTTGATCGGAACTTTTAACCAATCATAACTTTGCATGTAACACCACGTGATCGGAACTTCAACCTATCGATAACATTGCGTGTAGTTGTATATAATCGACACTGTTAACATATTGTTTATTATTATTTCTTGCCACATTCTTTCACTTACATTAGTATTTCCTTTCACTCTTTTTATATATATCTCATTAATTCTGTGCTTATTCTCATTGTTCACCATTTTTCACTACCACGTGACATGGTCATATCCC
Organism: Lissotriton vulgaris; assembly: GCF_964263255.1. Classification (NCBI taxonomy): domain Eukaryota; kingdom Metazoa; phylum Chordata; class Amphibia; order Caudata; family Salamandridae; genus Lissotriton; species Lissotriton vulgaris. The sequence continues at coordinate 362,523,497 of NC_141685.1, read as the reverse complement.
AATAAGAACCCAAAAGATAGGCCGACTAGCCATTCCACCGCTTTCGCGTTCGGATCGCCACGAATATCCCGCGTTACAAAAAGTAAGTTTTCCGCTCTTTTCTATCTCTTCTTTCACTGCTTTTCTCATTACACCCCATTTTACAACTGGGCAGTTAAATGTGACTCTTCATGTATCCTTTTGGTTCCCTCTTTCCCCAAACATCAGTTCCACTATACCGCCACACTGTCTTTTAGCGATACTCGTCACTCTTTCCTTATCCCGTAAACATAAGAGTTTTTGTATTTTTCTCAATTCGTTTCCAATCTGCTGCTCACGCTATTCCATTGAACTAGTTAATTGTAGTATATTTTGTTCATCACTTTTGCTTGAACTCTATGAATTGTTTTGCTTTGAATGCTAAGGTCCTGTATGTTTTCATTTCAACAGGCCCCTGATGAAGGGTTTTGTGTTCAACCCGAAATGCATTGGGCATGATGTAACGTTATGAAGTATTCATGAGTACAATGAATGACTTAATTGAATTGAAATCTACAAAAGTATGACATTTCCAATCAATAAAAAATTGTTGATTCAGTAATTTGAAAAGTCTCATCAATTTATGGGAATCAAAAGATTGAAATCTTCTAATGTAAGAAGAAACCACATTGGTTTCATGTTAAAAGAGCGCGCCCTTCCTGATCAAGTGACCACACACTCTACTCATGATGCCAGTGGTCTGGACGCCTCACCAGACACTGGTTTTGTCTCACCTCCTACCGTAGCTTAGTAGGAGGGGGCAACCTACAGTGCGGTGTTGATGAGGGCTGCCATGGCCTTGGGCCTTGAGCTCCCCTTTGCGGCCGTGAGGACTAACCTCCTCACTGAGGTCCTTAAACCGCAGTCATGCCCAACAGAGCCTCTGCTGCCGTTTAATGAGGCCTTGTCCGACGTTCTTTTGGGCACTTGGTCCAGGCCCGCTACGGGTTCGCCCGTAGATAGGAACATGGCCAAACGCCACCGCCCGGCCCCGGGCGACCCAGTTTTCCTGTCCACCCACCCCATCCCTGAGAGCCTGGTCATCCAGGCATCCACTTCCCAGGCCGCATTCCCGTCGGCTCCGCCGGACAGGGAATCCAAGAGGTACGAGCAGTACAGTAAAAAGATCTTCTCCTCCCTTAGTCGGGACTTCGGTCTTCCAACACGGCATGTCTCTTGGGCCGCTATACCGACTTTCTGTGGGATACGGTTGCGAAAGTGCTGCCAGAGTGTCCGTTGAAGGTACGGGCCAAACTCCGCCAAGCCCTTGTGGAGGGCCGGGATGCAGCCAAATATTCTATCCGGTGTGGGCTGGATACCACCGACTTTCTAGGTAGAGCGATGGCAACGACGGTGGTGATTAGACGCCACGCCTGGTTGAGGTCTGCCAACTTTTCGGCCGATGTCCAAAACACACTGGACATGCCGTTTGATGGCCGTCGCCTTTTTGGCGACAAGGCAGACCATGCGCTTGAGCGCTTTAAGGACTCAAGGGCTACGGCCAAGTCCTTGGGCCTCGCGGCCCCGCACCAGCAAACGGGTGCCTTTCGCTCCTTTCGTGGCCAAGGAAGGGGCGCCCCCACACGTGCTGCCAGCCACACGCCGCTGGCTAACATCCAGCGCGGTGGCGGCCGTGGAAATCGCCTTGGAGGCGGTCGGGGACAACGGTGAGGCCAGTCCACACCCTCCCCCGCAGCATCTGCCTCTAAACCCTCCTAGTCCGTGCTTTTCGGCCCACGTGACGCCAGTGGGGGGCAGGGTTCGCCATCACCACTCTCACTGGCGCACGGTCACTTCGGACAGGTGGTGCTGCAGGTCGTCCAAAGGGGCTACTCCCTCCCCTTCGAGACGACCCCCAAGCCATGCCACCGCAACACCACCGCATATCGGGGGTTCATTTGTGGCTTCTGCAGGAGGAAGTTTCGGCCCTCTTGGCCAAGGGGGCCATCGAGCGCGTTCCTGGGCCAGAAGTAGGACGTGGTTGCTACTCCCACTACTTTCTGGTACCCAAGAAGGGCAAAGGGGGCCTACGCCCTATCTTGGACCTACGGAACGTCAACCGCTTCCTCCAGAAGGAGAAGTTCAAGATGCTGACTCTGGCTCAGGTCTTAGCTGCCCTGGACTCAGGAGACTGGATGGCAGCGTTGGACTTGCAGGACGCTTATTTCCACATCCCCGCCCTGCCGGCCCACCGGCCTTACCTGCGGTTCACGGTAGGCCACGAGCACTTTTAGTTTACCGTGGTCCCCTTCGGCCTTACAAGCGCCCCACGGGTGTTCACGAAGGTGATGGCGGTGGTCGCAGCTCATCTGCACAGGTTAGGGGTTTCAGTCTTCCCCTACCTCGACGAATGGTTGTTGAAGGCGGGCTCGCCCCAGACAGTCGTCAGCCACCTCCAGACGACGGCAGACCTCTGGCACCAGCTGGGGTTCTCCATCAATGTGCCGAAGTCACACCTGTGCCCCTCTCAGAAGCTCCTTTTCATCAGAGCGGTTCTCGATTAGGCGCAGTTTCGGGTTTACCCACCCGAACAGCGGGTTCGGGATATACAGGCTCTGATTCCAATCTTTCAGCCTTTATCCCGAGTTTCGGTCAGGTTGACGCTGCGGCTCCTGGGGCTGATGGCTTCCTGCATCCTTCTGGTTCATCACGCCCATTGGCGGATGAAGGCTCTGCAGTGGGACCTGAAGTTTCAGTGGGCCCAGCATCAGGGCAACCTGTCCGACCATGTCCTGATCTCGGCGGGCACTGCGAGACAGCTGCAGTGGTGGCTCACGGACCGCGATTGGGTCAGCAGCAGATCCCTCTCCCTTCCCCAACCGGAGCACATAGTTGTGACGGGCGCGTCCCTCCAGGGCTGGGGAGGCCACATGGGAGAGGCGGAGATCAGAGGCCTCTGGTCTCCGGCGGAGTCCCGGCTCCATATTAACCTTTTGGAGCTGCGGGCGATTCGTCTAGCACTGAAGGCATTCCTCCCCTCTGTCCGAGGGAGTGTAGTGCAGGTGTTCACGGACACCACCACCGCCATGTGGTACTGCAACAAACAGGGCGGGGTGGGGTCGTGGACCCTCTGCCAGGAGGCTCTGCGCCTCTGACAATGGCTGGAACATCAGGCGTGACCCTGGTGGTTCAACACCTGGCAGGTTCTCTGAACGTCAGGGCGGACAAACTCAGCTGCCGGTGCATGATGGATCACGAATGGCATCTGAACTCTGATGTGGCACAAGGTCTCTTTCTGCAGTGGGGAGAGCCTTGGTTAGATCTATTCGCCACTGAAGAGAAGGCGCAATGTCATCAGTTCTGCGCGTTGGAATTTCCAAGGCGGCACTCGCTCGGAGACGCTTTTCGTCGCGAGTGGAGTTGCGGTCTGTTGTACGCCTTTCTGCCTATACCACTTCTGCCCAGAGTGCTGAAGAAGATCAGGCGCGACCGGGCCCAAGTCATCCTTGTGGCTCCGGACTGGGCACGAAGGTACTGGTATCCCGAGCTACTCAGTATGTCAGTCGATACCCCGGTTCATCTGCCCCTTCAGGAGGACCTTCTGTCGCAGCAGCAGGGGGCGGTCCTCCACCCGAACCTGTCCAGTATCCACCTCCATTATTGGAGATTGAGCGGCGACAGTTGAGGCCATTTGACTTGCCTCCTGAAGTCTGTAACATCATTCTGGCAGCCGCCAGGCGTCCCTCCACAAAGTCGGTATACGCCTGCAGGTGGAACAGATTTGTGGCCTGCTGCACAGCAAAGGCTGTGGATCCTCTCTCTGCCCCTTTTTCTGAGGTTCTTCTCTTTCTTCTTTCTCTTGCCCAACAGGGCTCTGCTCTGGGCACTATCAAGGGCTACCTTTCTGCTCTTTCAGCCTTTTTGATGCTGCCTGATCAACCTTCTTTCTTCAAGTCCCCTATTGTTAATTGATTCTTGAAAGGCATCACACATATGTTCCCTCCTGTTCCCTGTGTGATGCCTCAGTGGGACTTGAACTTGGTTCTTACTTTTCTGATGTGCGCTCCCTTCGAGCCACTTCACAACTGTCCTCTCCGCCTTCTTATTTTGGAGACTGCCTTCCTGGTAGCCATCACCTCTGCCAGGAGAGTGAGTGAGGTCCAGTCTCTATCCTGTAAACCTCCTTTCCTTTCGGTCCATCCGGACAAGGTTGTGTTGCGGACAAGGCCCTCTTTCCTGCCCAAGGTAGTCACTGCCTTCCACATCGGGCAATCCATCACCTTGCCCACCTTCTTTCCGCCTCCGCATCCCTCGAGAGAGGAAGAGGGGCTCCACCGTCTGGACCCAAAACGTGCGCTCTCTTACTATCTAGATTGCACATGCCAGTTCCGGGTGGATGACCAACTCTTTGTTGGTTACGTGGGCGCCAAGAAGGGAAAGGCGGTACACAAGCGGACCATCTCGGGGTAGATCATCTTGTGTATCCAGGCGTGCTACTCCTTGGCTAAGAAGGAACCCCCTGTTGGACTGAGGGCTCATTCCACTCGAGCCACGGCGACTACCACTGCCCTGGGCCGAAGAGTGCCCTTGCAGGACATTTGTCAGGCAGCTACGTGGGCCTCGCTGCACACGTTTGCAAGACATTATTGCCTGGACAGCCAAGTCCGGAGGGATGGCTTCTTTGGCCGTTCTGTCCTCCAGGACTTTTTGGTGTGATTATTGATTTGCAGACCCACCACCGGGGTTGGTATTGCTGGGGTATCTATTCTAAGGTAAGGAATATATCACTAACATGTCTCTTTCAGATGCACAAGATACTACTTGTGTAATGATATATCTGTACGAGACATTAGTTAGTGATAGATTCCTTACCGACCCCCCCTAATCCTCCCCGGTCTGCGAACCGATATCTAGGGTTAAGGTCATCCCCTTTCAGGGCCCTAGTTTCAAGTCACCAGTGTTTATTTTTAGCATAGCTCTGTGTTTCGGTGCGGAAAAGCTGTGTCTAAGAACTGACGTCAGCACACGGAGTCGGCGTCTAAGTATTCCGACAACGTGATCACGGCGCCCACGACGCCGACGACGGACGCGGAGCCGCAGACGACGCCTACCGACGCGCAAGGGTACTACTATGCAACAATTTCCGGATCCAGTCTGACGCCTGGGGATATTCTAAGGTAAGGAATCTATCACTAACTAATGTCTCTTACAGATATATCGTTACACAAGTAGTAACTTGTGCTTCTTGGAGAAATCAATATCCAGGCTAGGGTAAGTCCCTTTAGCTTAAGAATCTGATTTTCCAAGAAATCGTTGTGACATAGATGAGCGAATGGAAGTAGCCATGCCTGTATTTTGGTAGCATGGACTATGCCTAAATAAGGACTGGATTTCTATGCCTATATAAGGGCAATGTGAATTGTACCTATATAGGGCATGAATCAGGAAAATTCTTATGGAATCGAAATCGATACACAACACTTGGTTCGCAGGCCAACCTCCGCTGTTGGTATTGCTGGGGTATTTATTCTAAGGTAAGGAATCTATAACTAACTGGTTCTTTCAGATGTACAACTTACCTTCGGTAACAATATATCTGCAAGAAACATAGGTTAGTTATAGATTCCTTACTGCCCCACCCATCCTCCCTATTCTGCGAACTGATTTCTAGGGTTAAGGACATCCTTTCAGGGCCCTAGTTTTTGGGCACTAGTGGTCAGTGTCTTGCATGGCTCTGTGTTCTTGGCGCCAAAAGTAGTGTACAGAACTGATGTCAGTGCGCGAGGGCGGCTTCTAAGTAACTTCCTCTGCATCATCCCGGTGACCACGACGGCAGAGGTGGAGTCGACCGACGCCCCCTACCAACAAGCAGGGGTACTGCGGACGAAAAACTTTCCAGATCCAGTCCGACGCCTGGGGAATATTCTAAGGTAAAGAATCTATAACTAACCTATGTTTCTTACAGCTATATATTGTTACCGAAGGTAAGTAACTTGTTCATCATTGGGCATGTAAGTGGTTCAATGAGTATCCATGGGTGTGTGAGTGGCTGTATAGATGAGTGAGTGGGTGTGTGAGTGAGTAGCTGTATGGGTAAATAAATCAATTTGTGAGTCACTGCATCAATGAGTATGTGGCAGTTTGAATGTCTGTATTGGTTAGTGCAAAGGTGTGTGAGTACCTTTGTGTGTGGCTGAGTGGCTGTGTGACTGGCTTTAGGAGTGAGTCATTTGTGGAAGGGGCTGAATGACTGAGGGTGTATGAGTAGTTGCATGGGGATGTGAGCGATACTGAGAGTGATGTCATCAGTGATGTCATTTGAGATGTCATCAGTGATGTTACTGTCCATGAAATAGAAGATCGGAGCACACTGCTAGGCTCTCCACCGTATCGCCCCTCTGCATTATGGTATATGCAGTGCAAGTGTTTCAAAGAATGAATCCAAAGTTCTAAAGTGTTTCACCACAATCGGTGCAAGTAAGTACTTGAAGTGTAGTTATCTCTGGACACGAGACATGGCTCGTGTTTCGGGATTGTTTCCCTCATCAGTAGAGACAGATCTGGTGTAGCAGAGCAGGTCGCCAAACTTCCGTCAAAGGCCTAGTTGCCACTCAGGCGTGCAGGTGCGTCTCCAAAAGCTCGTCAGCTTGGATGGCTCACGGGAGCCACTGTAGTAGAAATAGAAGATGGGAGCACACTGCTAGCCTCTCCGCCGTATTGATGTTACTGACCATGACATAAGTGATATACTATTGAGGTCATAAGCAGTGCATTGCGGGGGTGTAAGTTATAGTTAGGTCAGGTAACTATAACGGCTGACTTTCTATGGTTTTGTATGAGTGAAATCTGATCCTAACTATAACGTCTCTGTAACCTTTGTTTTTTTATGGGAATTTGTAAGGTTTTGGGAATTTTATTTCCTAACTGTAACTTGTAACTGTTGTGAGTGAGTGCCCGATTGTCTCAGTGGATGCGTTATTGAGTGAATTTTACTGGTTTTTTGATGGGGTCCCCATCCCGCAGGGCTCAGCCATGTGTCTCTGGGTGCCCTGGTCCCACCCAGGATGCTCATTGTGCAGGATGAGGATTATGGGGCGAGCCTCAAGGCCCCCCACGGTCCCAGTCAGCTCCCTGCTTCCTGTGGGAGCCAACATTGCTCTTGCAATGCAGGAAGCTGCTGGAAATGCAGCTCCCTGCATGCAAGATCAATTGTTTCATCTCTTTCCCTGCCCGGATGTCTTTGGGTAGGGAAAGAGATGAAACCTTTCCTTCCGGGAAGCGGGAGAGTTTTTTAGCTCCCGTTCCTGGACGCAGTGTTTTTGCTGGGGGGGGAGTGGTCATCTCCCGCCAAGCAAAAGCAAACAGCTATGTCTTGGGGATGGGCACCACGGGACATAGCAGGATCCAGCCCAGGGAATATGCTGTCCCCTGGTCCTTAATGGCTCCAGGAGTGGGGTCTTGGTACCCCCTCCTTCTGTTTTTTCACTGGCCAGCCCCTGGGACCACCACTTCCCTGGGGCCCCCATGAAAACCGTAGGAGGGGGGCAATCTGGCCCCCTCTCCCACATATATTTTAATAGCTGGCCATCGGGAGATGATGGTCCCCGGTCCTCTAAAGAGCCCATGAAGGGGATGGGGGTTCTTGCGGCCCTCCAATATTTTAAGAAAACCCCCAGGGAGGTGGTGGTCCCCAGGCATCAAAAGAACGCGTAGAAGGGGGTCTGCATGGCCCTCTCCATTTTGTAAATATATCCCGGGGGCTGGTGGTCCCCAGGGCTTAAAGAACCTGCGGAGGGTGCCCCCTCCTTTTTTTTTTTCTTTAATGCGCTTGTGCCCCCGGGACCTGACCCACGCAGGGGCTATAATATAAACAAGCGCTGGAGAGCACGCTTAGGTTTTCTTTTTCTTTTGCCGCCGTGATTTTATTTTGGGGGAGTTTTGGTACTAGAGCTAGGGGTTATTCCTACCCTGCCCCGCCCTTTTTTTATGTTCCTGGTTGAAGTGTTGGCTGTCAGTCAGTCAGCATCAGCATGGCGACTGTCAGATCCGCGCTACCAGAGATCCAAATTTGGATTTTCTTTAATATCTCCAAAACTACTGATCAAATTTACACCAAACAACCAAAAGTGTGATCTACAAAACAAAAATCTACCTTTCTGCTAAATTTAGTGTAATTCTGTCCAGCAGTTTGGGCTGTAGTAAGGGTTGTAGTCGTGTTCAAAACTCCTTTGGGAATTAACATTGGAAACCCACTTTTTTGTGGGCAGTGTTTCTTATGAGCCTTTTCTCCGCCGTGATTGCGCTTTGCTTCCTCTGTTTTTTTCACTTGGTGCTGGCAGTGTTGACCCTTGTTTGTCGAACTTCTCTTTTTATTGTTTTTTTTTTTTCATGAATTTTTTTTTTTGTATGTTGCCGACCTTTGCGGATTGCCTTGTCGTTTTGCTCTCACTCTGTGGTGGTGTCAGGTCTTCATGACAGTTATTTCTCCTCTCGTTGTTCCACCTATTTGTTGCCCTCTGCCGGCGTGCCCATGTGTTTGCAGCAGATCTGCTTGCCCTTTCGGTCGTGCGTTGCTGAGTGCGCTTCCGCTTGCGGTTGTTCCCACCGTTTGGAGCGCCTGCTCACTGCCTTTCCTCTCAGCTCCGCCCTACCAGATGGCTCCTCCTTCTGTTTTGGGTGTTGTTGGTTTCACTCTCGGTTGTTCGGCAGATCGTAACATCGGCAATTTGATGGTTATGCCCCTGTGCCAGCGTGCTCTTGTGTTTGCCCTCTCCGCCGTTCTTTCGGTTGTCAGAAAGAGGCCTAGTGAAAATGGCAGGTAACGATGGAAAGCTGACACAACAACCAAAGAAAACCAAACCCGATGGACATCCAGAATCCCCTTTCAAACAGAAGCCATTCATCAGTAGCACATTGGACAGCATTCTTAAAAAACTGTCTGAAGTCCACGACCTAGCAAAATCTTCTTTAAAAAAAAACACGGATGCCATACAACTCGAACTAGCGGCAGTAAGAGCGGACATCTACACGGCCAACAATAGAATATCGGTAGTGGATTAATGAGTTAGTGACATAGAAGACAGGTCACAGCTCACAGGCAAGGCAATTGGCAAAATTGCTAAGGCAACAACAGACCTCCAGAAGCAAGCAGCAGAATTCGAAGACCAACAGAGAAAGGGTAACATAAGATTTCTGGGTATTCCAGAAGGGGAAGAGGACAATGCTGGGTCGTGCGTAGCACTGGTGCAGAATCTTATACCTAAACTAACAAATTTCAAATTTGATAACTCCTTTGAGCTGGATAAGGCCTACAGAGTCCCGGCCTTCAAGCAAACCAACAGATCGGGACCAAGACCGATAATATGCAAACCACTACGCTCACACCAAACAGACGCCATCTATGGAGTAGGGAGGAAGTCCCCAAACCTACAGTGGAACGGTAACAAGATTATCCTCACGCAGGACTACTCGAAGACAATGGTGGACATCAGAAAGGGTTTCCTGGCCCAAAGAGAAACGCTAAGGAAGGAAAACATCCGCTTCTCCTTCAGCGGCCCATCAAAGTTCAGAATAAACAACAAAGGAACTATGTTAACCTTTGAAGATCCAGCGGAACTATCACGATACCTATCGGAACCCACACAACAACAAATGGAAATGACAACCATGTCAAGTAAAAGAAGAGCCTCGCCTGATCTACATAACGAAACAAACTAGACTACAATACACTACTGTTGAATGGAAGAATGGAAAGAACTCCAACAGACAGCGAAGAACGTACCATATGGCAAGACAAGCTTAAGATCAACACAAACTCAATACCACCATAATCTACCTCAAGAGCACACAAGCTCAACAACAGTTTACAACGCAACCTACCTCAGATAAGAACTACCTCACGGCAATACAAGACAAAGAGACTCTATTGACACTAAATTCAAAGAAAATCGACCTCGAAGGAACTCAAGCGCCGGTAGACGAGAAGAAGAACAAGAGCAAACACTTGAAGATGTAAAACCTACTCAGACTATATATATCCTTTGAATCTCTACTTAAGTTAACTGTTAATACTCTTAGAGGGGTGTTAGATAGGTCCACAAGACTAACGTATTAGGACATAGCGTGGGGAGTAAGGGAGCGGGAGGGACTTTGCTGTCACATGTCTACTTATCGACACACTGACAGGGGGAGGGGGAGAGGAGGGGTCGGAGGGGGGGAAAGGGATACGTTTTTTTGTCTAGTCCGTCACGTTTGTATTGTTTGTCAAGTATGTTACTTCAATGTCAGTAACATACACTCAGGCAGAAAATACGGCACGGCGCCCAGTTCATTACCTACCAACATCACGGACATGAGAAGCACAAGGGCAACCCTTGAACTCACTAAAGACTCGCTAGAAAGACCGCGAACAATATAGAAACACAATGATGAACAACAATGCACTGCTCTCTGATCTAAAAATCATCTCTCTCAATGTCAAAGGTCTGAACCATCCAATTCAGAGGAGAAAAATACTAGATTACCTGGCAAAGACTAAGGGCGATATTATCCTCCTACAAGAAACCAAACTCTCCTCAGAAGAGCGAGATGGATTGGCCAGCTAGCCTGCTCACCAGCTGTTGGCAAAAAACAAGGAGTAATCACCATAGTTAACACTAAATCAAAGCTAACCATTGTGATAGAGCAGCACAACAATGAGGGTAGACTCCTGATCACCCAACTCAAAAGAGGAGAAGAAACCATTCTAGTAACGAACATATACGCACCAAACACAGACGACACTACATACTGGGAGGGGGTGACAAGAGAGATAGAAGCAAACCAGGAAACCGACATGAACATCGTGTCTGGTGACTTCAACTTAGTCCTAGACCACACCCTGGACAGACAATCGGGCTCCCAAACACGACCCACAGCATCCTGAAAAACATATGCAACTGATTCGACCGACAAGACCCATGACGACTTCAACACCCAGACACCAGAGACTACACCTTCTATTCCACCCCACACAAGTCCTACAGCAGAATAGACTACATCTTCATCTCAGGCACCCACACACATCTGATAGAACACACAGATATTGCTGCAAGGACGATCTCCGACCACTTGTGCATTAGTCTACAGCTAACAGGCCCACATAATGAGCACATAACTCGCAGATGGCGGCTCAACAACATCACACTAGCCAAATGAGCACAAAAACAAAATCGAGAATGCCATGAAGAATTACATAAAAGAAAATGACACACCAGATACAGACCCTAAAATTCTATGGGACGCCTTAAGGCGACCATCAGAGGAACGCTGATAGAAATTAAGGCCAGAAGAGACAGAGAAGCAAAAAAGCAGATTGAGGAGCTAGAAATAGACATTAAACTCCTGGAAACCAAACATATTAGAGACACCTCAAACACAGATGTCGTGGTTGAACTCACAGGGAAAAAATACGAATTCAACAGGATTCTTAGCAAAAGAGCAGATCTGTGGATAAGAAAATCCAAACAAATCAACCTATGTGAAGCTAACAAGGCAGGGAAAATACTAGCATCATATCTCAAACGCCAACAAAGACAGCACTGTATCTCCACAATCACAGATTCGAACAACAAAGTGCACACCCTACACAAAGTAATCCTACACACGTTCATGGCATTCTACAAAGATCTCTACACAAAAGATGAGAACATTGACCAAGAGGGCAGCGCAGCCTACCTAGACAGACTAAACCTACCCAAAATAACGGAAGAGGAAGCCAAAACACTATGCAAAGACATACATTTGAGTGAGATCGCTACAGCGATAAAGTCACTAAAGGATAATAAAGCTCCATGCCCAGACGGCTACACAGCACCCTTCTTCAGAACGTTTCAAGACCACCTTCCTCCAGTCCTGACTAAAACCTTTAACCTCTGCGCTAAGGAAGGGACAGTATCGGAAACCATGTCACAGGCCAACATAATACCCAAAGAAGGCAGACCCACAATGGCCCAAAAACTACTGCCCCATCTCACTAATCAACCTAGACTGCAAGCTATACGCGGAAGTGCTAGCCACAAGACTAAACAAAATTCTACCACATCTGATTGGAAACACACTCGTAGGCTACATGAAAACACTCATGTCTCACGATAACACTACACTCCTCTGCCAAATAATAGAACACTCCTCAAAATCACTCAACCCTGCAGTAGCAATCACGCTAGACGCGGAAAAGTCCTTCGACAGAGTATCCTGGCACTTCCTAGAGAAATGCATGCAGACATACAACCTAGGAGACAGATACACGAGGAAAGTCATGGCACTGTACAAGAACCCTAAAGCCCAGATAACTATTAACGGTAGCTCTTCTGCCCAATTTGCTCTTGAGAGAGGGGCAAGACAGGGCTGTCCGCTATCTCCGCTTCTGTTCCTACTAGTGCTTGAACCCCTGATCAGAGACACTCTGGAGAACAGTGATATAGCGGGCATAACAATCAACAATACCACAGCCAAACTAGCTGCCTTTGCGGATGACCTACTCATAATAACGGATGAACTGGACCAGTCCATACCAGCACTCATGCAAACAATTGAAACATACGCTAACCACTCAGGATACAAACTCAATAGGGACAAATCGGAATGCATGCGCCTCAACATACACGCAACCAGAGAGGTAATGGGGACCTCGGGACTATCCTGGCAACCGGGATTTGTCAAATAACTAGGTATTCATTTTGGGAAAAACCTAAGAACCACCCTAGAACAGAATGAGAAAAAAACTCTAGCAAAAATCAAGGGACTACTGGAAACCTGGTCACCAAAATTCATCACCTGGTGGGGCAGAATTGACACTGTCAAGATGATGATCACTCCCATAGTTAATTATCTGGCAGGTATGCTACTGCTGGCTCTCACAGACGATTTCCACAGAAAGATAGACCAAATGCTAAACAAATTTATATGGAGGGATAAGAAACCCAGAATAAGCCTCAAACAAAAAACAAGGAGGGCTAAACTTGGTGGACTTAAGAACGTTCCAACTAGCCTACATAGCCAGACAGTGGATGCACTGGGTGCTCCCGAAACAGCAATACACCCCGACATGGCTCTCCATAGAGGAAGCCATTCTAAATAACACAAACCCACTAACACTCCTCACTTCCAACAAACAAGCACTTGGGAATAATCCAATCTTCAGAATCACAAGGCAGGCGCTACTCAACGTAGATCAGAAGCTAGAAAATAGCATAAAGAACTCGCTTTGGGAAACACTTTGGGCAAACCCCAATATCAAATATAAACCACTCGACATAGATGGAGGAAAATAGGAATTCCGTTCCCAGCTTAACTAGAAGCGGTAGGAAAACCCTACACCTTTATCAACCTGAAAACAAGACATGACCTCCCTGATTTAGAGCTATACAACTTCCTAGCAATCAAGACAGCCCTAACAAAGTCAAAGCTAGCCAAACCTAAAACATCAATCTTTCAGTATATGGAAACCATAAACATGACAGGGCACCAGATCTCACTCCTTTACAAGCTCCTCCGTCCTCACTCCACCAAGCTCAACGCTAAAAACACCAAGTACTGGGAAACTCAAATAGGCACCAAACTCACAGAGGTGGACCTACAAACATTCTGGGCCTCCCCAACAAAAAATATGATATCCCCATTGCTGGGACAAACTAAATTCTGGCTACTCCACCAGGCACACTGGACACCAGCCCGCCTCGCCTCGTTAGGCCTAGGAGATAGCGACTCCTGCTGGAACTGCGGCACAGAAAGGGGAGACCTAGCGCACCTGATCTACCTATGCACTAAGGTCAAAAACCTCTGGAAGAAGGTGCTCGACTTCATAAATAAAACCCTAGAATGCAACCTAAAACAAACATTTGCCACAACAATCACAGCACACATTACACCAGACATCGCCACAAAAGAGGACAGAAACTTGCTGGACTTCCTCCTCACCACAGCAGTCAAAATAGTACTAACCAAATGGAAGGACACCTCCAAAGCCACTTTCAAAGAGTGGCTGAACTGGGTGACTTTCCTCAGAGGAGCCGATAACACTTCTCTCAGGTACACACCTTGGAGAAACCCCAACAGAGGGATGTGGTCGAAACTGGACACATTTCTAAACACCTACAAACCCCCATAGATATTGCTTGCTGGCCTAATCTACCAATCCAGGTTAAGGTTATCCTGCGTGCCGTAACCAAATAACCACCAATAGCTTCTATGTTTTATGTACCAACTAGACATGCGCCCTATCGCAACAAACTAAGTGTTTAATGTAATATGTTAGCCAGACCGCGTGGGGCTGACAAGCAAAGAGTGATAAAAACCTAACAACCACCACTACCTCTTATGTTTTAGATAATGCACAAGAAAGCGTCCCATCGCAACAAATATAGCGTTTTATGTTTCATGTGTAGTTAGACCAAGTGGGTCTGTCAAGCAAAAGACCGTGAAAACATCCGATGCAGCCCTATATCGATAGATATTATTCATTGTTTGTGTCCTCTGCAATATGTAATGTGTAAATACCAATAAAGATTTTTTTTTTAATTTAAAAAAAAGAAAGACACTTTCTTTACCCCTCTTTTTCTCTGCCCTGAAACTTTCCATGCACAACTAGAATCACCAGCACACTTTTTGGGGGGAAATTTTTGAGAGGATTCGTCAACTGGCGCCAAAGATATAGGCAAGTCAATTCAATTAAATTCAAAAGGTGCTTTATTCGGTTTGTAAAGAAATACAACCATATAGCAACATACACATAAAAAGAAATTTAACACAATACTAAATTAAGCAATCACAAAAACAATCTTACACAGTAGCGCTCATAGTAGAAACATTTAACAGTATCAATAGTGCATAGTCATTAGGTCATTCAAGTTTGGCTAAGATTTTAACAATTCTGCGACCTATAATTATGTGCAAATATGCAATTTAAAGTGCTAAATATTGTCTCTATAGTATATGTGCAAATTGGCAATTCTAAAGTGCATATGCAATTAGCAGCACCTAGACTATCTAATAACTAAAAACAATGATAAATGAGACAAAGTGCAAGTGATAAGCCAATCCTACGATAAATCTAAAACAGTAGCAGCTATTAGTCCAACAAACATATGTGTGCAAAATACAAATACATAATTCAGCAGCATCAATTTAAAGTGCATAGTACATTTAGCAGCTAGAGAAATTCATATAATAATTGATTTTCTTGCAGAGATACATTTTAAAATATAAGTAGCCACATAAAAGCATACATCTGGGGACTCTAGGTTAAACACTAGTGTCATTGCTGTTTGTAGATGATGCGTATTGTATTTTAAAAAGATGGGTTTCAAATAATATTTCCTTAAAAAAGTATAAAAAGTACAAGACAACATAAAGTGACACGTGCTCTGTTTTGATTTGCCATCACATGGGCATACACAAGTTCCAGGTTTTTTTAGGCACAGGGAAAGCCACAAGGTGATGCATAATTCCTAGGCGGAGGCGGGTTAAAACAAATCGATGGGAGGGAATACTAACTATTACAAAATAAGATTGGAAGCCTATATTAATATTATATTGTTTGTAAAGTTTGAATGTACTCTGTTTGGTATATTTTTCCATCCTAGTCTCTTCTGTAAATTTCATAAACGAGACCTTCAGCTCCCGCTTTGATAAAATAGGGTCCATTATTAATTCATTATAAATGTCCAGTCCATATAATGTTTTATACCAATGATGTATATGCTTCAGCCAGGGAATGTTTGATCGGCGATCAAGTTTGATAAAATCTATTATTACGTCCTGCGTAAACTTGGTTTCCTCCTTTGCCCATATTGAGCGCCATAAGGATAGAGGACGAAGGGCAATTAGATCATTGATATAGTACATATCTAGTTCCTTATGTATTAGCTCCGTTGAAGCCATAACTGGAGCACTGATTAATCTTTTTAAAAACACATTCTCCCTCACCTGGATAGATTTGGCACACTGTACATCATACCCCCATACTCCAGCTCCATATATAGCTGAGGAAATGCATCTAGCATTAAAAAGGGTTAGCATTTCACGAATTCTGCGATCCCCTAGTTTAGCAGCAAATCTAAATATACAGTTTGTATTCCGGGCCATTTTGAAAAGGACACTGTTTTGTTCATTAATCCTTTTCCCATTTCCCGAAAAGGTGATGCCTAAATAGCAGAAACTATTAACAGGTTCTAGTTTCTCTCCTTCTAAGAAAAAGGGTTTGTGTTTTCTAGGTTTCTTACCACAAACCATGGTAACCGTCTTCCCTTTGTTAATTTTCAAATTCCTACTCTTAATAAAAATATGGAATTGATCAATTAGTTGTTGCAGTCCATTATGTGTCCTAGAGAGGAGGACCGCGTCGTCCGCATATAAGAGGACTGGGACGGGGTTACCATTTATAGTTGGAGCATCTGCATTAATCAATTTCAGAAATGTATCCACATGGTTAATAAAAAGTGAAAATAGTAAAGGGGCAAGTACGCATCCTTGACGGATGCCTCGCTTAACTTCAAAGAAAGGGGTACACTCTCCATCTATTCCAAACCTTACTTTGCTTGATAAATTGCTATACAAGCGAGCTAGCAGATGGATAATTTCAGTGGGGGCGCCCATTGCTAGTAGTATGGGCCAGAGCAGTGCGTGTTCCACCAGATCGAACGCGGAACTCAAGTCGGCAAAGCATAAATAAAGATTACCAGATTTAGCTTTGGTATACTTGCCAACTATGAGTTCCAGGTTCACGCACTGCTCCATTGTTCCTAATCCCCTACAAAACCCATACTGCACTGGGGACAGAATGTTATTCTCCTCGGCCCAGGCTTCCAATCTCACTAATAGGACTCGACTAAGGATTTTAACTGTCGAGTCCAAAAGAGAGATCGGACGATAATTCCTTGCCTCTGACCTGGATCCTTTTTTATAAAGGGGTATAATAATTGATTGGCCCCATGTCAGTGGTAAATTATCTTCCACCGCAGCATTAAAGTAACGAGTTAGGATTGGGGCCCATAATGTTATTTCATGTTTATTTAAAAATCCATGGGTACCCCATCGGGCCCTGGTGCTTTACCACCCTTACTATTTTTAATTGCATCTGTCACTTCATTTAAAGTTAAAAACAACTGCGTTTTCTTCCAATTAAAACATAAAATAAACCCATCAGATTTAAGATCAGAATTAAAAATCTCAGAGAAATGTGCAATCCATGCAAGACAGCTGACATGGGAATTGACCTCAGGAATGTTTTCATTCTTTAAGAATGGGCCATTTATCGTTTCCCAAAAGAGTTTATGGTTTTTAGTTACAGCGGCCATATCAAGTTTATTCCAGGCCTCGTCCTGTAGCTCCCTTTTCCTGGTTGACAGGGCCAGTTTATAATTAATAGGTTCTTCTCTGACTCTTTCTTTATTTCTAGGTTTAGCATTAAGTACACTTTTTAATCGTTTCAGAGTCTAGGCACAATGTTTGTCAAACCACACAGTTTTGTTTCTTTTAACCTTTCTGTTTCTTTTTAACAGGGAATTTTCAACTGTGCATGTAATTTTCATAAAATTGGAGAGGACATCAGGCGCTATCACATTAGGTGCAAGGCAGTATTCAACCTCTCTGGTACATTTACAAATAATATCCTTTGTTAGTTTGTTAGGGTCAATTTTGATCCATTTAATTCTCGTACCATTAGGTCTCTCAGCGAAGATCCCATGGACAGCTTTACCGTTCACAACGCTTTTTTGACCCCAGCCCATTAACTCCACAGAGATGCTGTTGTGATCACTCACAGGCTGCTCTATTACCCAAACGTTAGTAAAAATTGAGCCGCTGGACACCAGAATATGGTCAATATTGGAATGGGCATCTCTCCCCCTAAAAGTTGGACAAATTTCATTATTTTTGTTTTTTGTACAATCAAGCAATTCCAAGTTGAACTTGGCTATTAAATTATTCAGTGCGCTGCCATAATTACTGTGTGGGAAATGATTAACATAAACACTGTCACCCCCTACATAATCCTCGCGGTGACCACATATCCCCTTCCGGGAATATCTGCAGGCTTGGATGTTAAAGTCACCTGCCCACAGAATTACAAAATTGTTCTTAGAGAGAGTGATTGCAGCTTCAATAGCACGTTCAACATCGGGAACAATCATATCACGTTTAGGGCCCACAATATTATTATAAAAATTTACAATAATTAGATCCCTACCATGGCTATGCTTTAAGCGCAATATAGACGCATGCTGACAAGCTATAGAGTGTTCCCCAAGAATAAATTCTGTCAATTTAGTTGAAACCAAAGTCAGTAGGCCTCCCTTAGCTCTACCAGCTTTGGAAGCTACTGCTGCCACATTGTAGGAGGTGTAACCTTCAACTTCTATTAGTCCTGTATGCCATGTCTCTTGTAAACAAATAATGTCATAACCACATATGATGAAATCGTCCCAAAATGGGGTACATAATTTAGAGGCAATTCCTGCTATATCCCAGCTGTTAAATACAAGAGAATCAGCATTACTAGTTCCTATACTTTCGGAGTGATTAGACAAGAGTGAAGCTTCAAAGCTTGCAATCCGGCTAACAATAGCATTATCATTTGTTACAGTTGGTTCATTGTCTACGACATTGCCTATACATAGCACAGTATTTGATGAAATTAATTGTGACTCAGTTATATTATTTACACAGCTTTCATCACCCAGCTCTTTCTCCAAAATTAATGTATCACCTGTTACAGAACAGGCAAGTCAAAAATTGCTTTTCCAATGGAAACATGGTCCTAACTAGAACTACTTATTGGCAACTGCCAGTAGGTAATATATATATATATATGTATATATATAAAGTAAATACACAAATAAGTGATTGTGGGTCTAAGAAAAACTGTTGAATTGAGCCTGACTATCAAAGGAATATAGCAAAAGTGGAAAGAAAGAAAAGACAATAAAGCTATATCTCTTCTTTTTTCTTCTTTCTTTCTTTCTTTCTTTTGCTATATTCCTTTGATAGTCAGGCTCAATTCAACAGTTTTTCTTAGAGCCACAATCACTTATTTGTGAATTTACTGTTTGATTGGGGAGTGTGATTGTATGTGGTCTTTAGACTTTCCCTTGGACCTCCTCTCTAAAATGGTTGTGTTATAAAAAAAAAAAATATATATATATACACACACAAATGTTAGGTGGCCAGAGCATATGTAGGCAAAATAAACCCCAAAAATTGTAAGCACAGTAATAAAGACGTGTCCCTGGCGTGCTCTAACTAATAGAAAGAGCAGACACATAAATGCCCCTCAATTCACGGAAGAACCACAAATGTCAGTGTAAAATTGTTGAGCAAAATCAAGGAGCACATGTGAAGTCCTTCTCAATGTATCAGGGATTAGTTCATTTAGTGTTCTCTGTTCTCAACATCTCAAAGCCATAGCCAACATGTGTTTCGTCTGGCTATGGTCCCCATTGTCTGATAATCTTTAATACTGGCATTCTCAGATTGCATGCACACGATTATCGCAGATGCAACAACAATAACGTGAGGCATTGGTTTCTTTTGGATTTACGGCCCACACTATGGTGTTGTTTATTGTTGAGAATGCAGGTATTAGAGTATCGTACATGAGGGACCTCGGGTGACTGAACTCATGATGTACCTTGGAAGACCGTGGCTAGTGTTTAAATATACAAAGCAAAGCATTGAGGATTTTTATTACACACTATTGAGGAAGTTGTATCGTTGGTATGTCCTTGGCAAACACAGCATGTCACTGAAACAAGGAACTGGGCTTGAAAAGTGTGCCTAACTGCATCAAATTCAATGAAGTTAAGTGGATGGGGCTTTCTGGCCAGTGGGTAGGGATTTCTTGGCAGAACTGTATGAGAAGAGAGAGGCAGAACTGTCTTGTCCAGTGCACCAATAGAACTTCTCTCCTAATGGAGACTCAATGAACAATGCAAATACCAGCGAAGCACCGTGGAATTGACGGACAGCCCATCTAACAAGAATTTGATGACATATGTTCTCTCAGGAAACAGATAACGCTCTCTTTAAATATACCCAAAATCGTGTTAAGTAATCTCCAGATAAAAATGTTAGTCTACTTTTTTTTTTAAAAAGTCCTCAGGAGAAGAATGGACCAAAAATATTCAATCCACTAAAAAGTAGCCATTAAATAACTTATGAGGTAGACATTTTAAAATATAAACTTAGCCTTCTTGTCCTTAATAGGATCATCAAACTCCATGTTGAGTTCTGAGAAATCTTCGACCCATTTGGACTAGCTCACTTGAAAGTAATGATGAAAAGTTGATGGCGCCCAGGATCTGGAATGCCCTTCCTCCAGAAATCAGACTTATCTCATCCACGGCATCCTACAAAAAAGAAGTAAAATCTCTCCTCTTTGCTAAATTCACATGAATTTAGACTAATGTACTCTTGTTACTCATTATGTCTTCTCCAAAGACTATGTAGAGTTGACCACCTATAAACCGCTGCTACCTCACCTTGTTTACATTTCTTTAACTTGTTTGCTCATCTTTGCATTATATACTTGTTTAATTATTATTCCTTTATCTGTTTATCCCATATGTGTGTAAAGCGCTCTGATATGCGCAAGGATCTTGTTCGCGCTCTATAAAACTTTCAAAATAAATAAAACTAAAAGAGCTGCCCTGCTGGCATCTAGCAAGGTGGCACCTAAACATGGATTAGGAGTTGATCTCATGGTTTTTAACAAAAAAGAGAAGTCCGGCGGCAATGCGGTTCGAAATCCCTGCTCCCAAGCTCAGCAGAGGAGCGGGAACACCAAAGCTGGCAGTGCTCCAAGTGCGACCAACCTTCCAACAGAGCCGGCCTCTAACGTGGCCAGTGGAGGGGCAGCATATGAGAAAATCCAACAAACAGATCAAAGAAGCAACAGCAACAGCAGACCGCTGCAACCAACAAAGCAAAAAATATCAAACTTAAACTTGGACAAATCTGTGCCCTGCCCAAATGGTCCCCAAGAACCATACCACTCCCCCGCCCACACACACACACACTGAGGGAATCATCTGAGGAACCCCTGCAGGAGCGCCCCCTCCTGAGCATGAAATGCAGCTTCTACAGCTACAGTAATAACGACCCGGAGAGCTGGGGCCACAGCCACCCCAGCGAGTGACCGCAGGAGCGTTCACAGCATCTCACATACTGACCAGAAATTAGTGAAGTAGTCCCGTCCTCAGAGAAATATTATCTCACATACTCGTAACTGAGCACACACAATCAATAAAACAGCAGGAAGAAAATCCTAACGTACAGAGTAAGAAACTAAAACCTTTACCTCTAGGCCACAGTGACTGTAACCGCAAGGAGCAAGCGACCGGCAATCCAGCAGGGAAGCACAGCAACCCGACCGGCACAGGAAAACTCTTCCTGAAAAGCTGTCTGGTAGTCAGTGTAACGCTGACCATGAGCGCACTCCCTGCAAGCCTTCAACAGTGTGACTTAGGTCCTCCTCGTAGCATTGACCTGGACGACCTATCCGCACCATGATTTGTAATAACATTGCTCTCTGGCTCTATTCTGATTGCTGCTCTGATTTATCGAAATGTCATTGAATGAACTCCTCCTGCTTGTAATTTGCAATATGCTTTGTGTATCAGTGCTGATTTTTTGTTTTGCTTCATATCAATAATAAGACATTAAAAAAGAACAGTGTGACTTAGGACAGGCGAAAGTTCAAGAATGCGCTAGAGCGGAGGCACCATCTTGAAACCAGACAGTTGCCACGCGACTGCCGATGCCCCATAAATTGTATAAGCAACACAGCGCAGTGCTCGATAATACAAAGGCAGAGCCGTCACGGGCCTGCCGAGTAAAGCAAGACCAGGGGAATAAGCTTTGACCAAAAAGTAAAATAACCACACAAACATCCCCAAGGCCATCACAGGCTGCCAAGCAAGCCACATACGTGCCCAGTGAGCTTGTATGCCTCGCACACGAACATAGCAACAAAAACAATAATAAAACTACTATAGCAGGTCGAGATTAAAATATACATAGCTGTAGCCAAGCTGCAGAAAAAAATTATGCGAAGTCCTTTCCAGGAAGTGAGGTATTTATTCTCCTTTGTATGGGGGCCATCTTGGATTGGGAAGGAAAAGTCAAGTTTGGTAATTAGGTTCTGCATGAATGGAGATAAGCTAATATATAAGGACTGTGAGAGGAAGACGGACGAGGAGGTAATACAAATCTTTCTATCATGTATTCATTCCTCGCTGTGCTTTTACAATTCACGAAGAAAATGTTTAAACATAGTCCATGACCGAATTGGGAAATGGATGTTCATTCTCAGTAAGATGAATTGGACTAAGAAAAAATGACTACGTTGAATGAGCACAAAGACAGGCTACATGAGCAGGGTTTTCGTATGTAATGTCTTCCAGTGTTGGTTTTACCCGGTTGCCTCCAGATGCGAGGTGTCGTGGCAGTTTGCCGCTGTTGCCTTGACATTGCCAACGGCTGCGGCTGCCTGTTCCACAGCTTTAACATTGAAATTATAGTTTTCAGGTTTCTGAAAGAGTTAATTGACGAAAGCATCTCTTAGCAGCAGGTAGTTCTCACCTGCCATCTCCTCCATCATGTAATTAGCAGTATTCACAGTTGCTGACCCTTAGGAATAACCTTTGGATGATGCATGTGTGAATTTCCTCTCCATGGCCATGTGGTCCACGCAGAACACCCGTTTCAAAGTAATACACGAGTGTTTCCTTTCGACAGATTGCAAGTCAGCAAGTGTATTTTAGGTCCTGCATTGCTTGAATTTACAGTGTGCTTGCAGTGTATTCGGCGCTACTATGATGGAACAATGCCCGAGTGGAAACACTCCCCTCTGTGCTTCATGCACAATATAAAAAATTACATCAAATGCGGCTGATAATTACATGATTCTGAAAAGCACTACTGTATTAAGAAGATATGTGTTTCATTTTCAAATGCCCTTCATACATTATCGTGTTTTGAGCCATTTCTATTTTTAGTTAATCACTCATAACCTGTTTGTAAGTGGAATTTCTTTCTGAGACATGATGCTGTAAAGGTGGATGATTTTTGCAGTTTTTGAGTTAACATTCTTGGTTACGCAAAAATGAACTAACTAATCTCAAATGAGTGACCCGAGCACTTGTCTGAGATAGATTTGCCTACTATAAATGTGGCAAAAATACTCTTCTTTTGCATGTCTCAGCTTCTTCAAAACGATCTACGTGTATTCCATGCACATGCATGAAATTGGGAGTTGGATGTTCGAAGCATTTTTGAGGTTTGCAAACCTCACTTTTATACCTTGATTAACTCAACAAAGAAGGAGCCTGCTTCCATAAGGCGCTAAGACTCCAAATTTGAATATACGCCTGGACAGCACACTCGCACTACACGTGGAATTTTCTGGTTGTGCCCATTCGAAACTTACCAGTTCACCACATACCTCACATGGGCGCCCAGCTGGGTCCCATGTGAGTATCTTTTTCTTTACTTCATTCACGGTACCACACCTTCTACACGAGGCTGTGCAACTAAATCTTCAGGTGTCCCTGTAATCATAGGTCCTGAAGAGATCCTACACTGCACACAGGGTCGAAACGCCGTCGACAATTCTCAAAAACTAACCATTCTACACTGGCACTCATCATTGTATAAAGCGCTGTTCACAGAATATACACCTGCCAATGGTCGTTTTTATGAAGTATAGGAAACCTTGTCACAAATATGTCACAAATTTTTTAGGTTCCAATTTTTCACTGGGAAACCACCTACCAGGAACTAAATATTTAATGTATTACCATGTATGATTTTTTTGTTTCAAGGATTAAATAAATAATTGTATGTGAAGTACGAACTTGAGGTGTATTCAATTCCTTCTCTTTCCAACATCACAATAACCCATTCCATTGCCATTATGCATTGGCACAATGAGATTAGTTCATTGTGTCCACAGGAGCCATTGTTTTTTGATAATAATTTCATTACCCTGGTTCCGAGTGAGTAGGGTTCCCTTGTTTTCACCCATGGGAGACCACTCAGTTTGTAAATATAGGCAGCCTACGTAAGGTGGTGCTAACACTACTAAGAACGATATAGGTTTACCTATATCTGAGGTCACTGCACTTAAAACGTATAAGTGACCCCTAGAGTAGGCCTTTCAATCCTGAAGGCAGGGTGCTCGGTTCTAAGTGTGAGGGTGCCCCTGCATGAGCAGGACATGCCTACAACCCACGGAGTCCAGTCTCCCCGGTTGTGAGACAGAATATAACATATAGAGGGGCACTGTGTCATTACGCGATAACAGTCTCAAAACTTGCTGTAACGAATCCTATCATGTTTGGTATCAAGCATGTTGGAATGATACCCTCACACCGTAAACGGTGTGGGAGTATGATTCCATGCACCGTAAAGCTCCCTCGGTGCTCCCGGTACCAGTCTTCCAGACCCGGAAAGCAAACTAGGGCTGCTGCCAGTCAGAGACAAATTTCTGCCCTCCTGCTGCTGAGCCAAGCTTAGGCAGGGGAAGGCAGAACAATAGGTATTCTGTCACAGGGAGGTGGGACCACCTCCCAGACAGAGTTTAGTGTACTGGGGCTGGGTGGGGCGCTTGCCAGTGCCACATAGTCTGTGTGAAGGGCACACTTGGTACCCTTCCTGCATAGACCAGTCCAAACGAGTTCAGGGAGCTCTGGCGTGAAACTAGACAAAGGATAGGGTAGTATTCTCCCCCTTGTTCATCCCCTCCTTAGGGAGGGACCCCTGAATCGTCCTAAACCTTTCCCTAGGGTATTTAAGGGCTTACCTGTGGGTGTGTCCATAGATTCTTTGTGGGACAAGATTAATTTCAGACACCCTCTGGGTATCAAAGCTGCTACCAGGACAACTCCTGCTGTTCCTGATTTTGTTGCCCTTCTCGTCTGCTGCAACGTCCACTCCTGTGCACCATACAGGAACGGTCCAAGGCCTGTGGGCATCCAAGACACTTGAAGTGAAGGAGTGCAATATCTCACAGGGCCATTCATGGTGTAGGGCCAGCGTATCCTAGGAGACATTTTGTCCCATTTACGCCAAACTGACCTCTACGATCTGCCACTCAGTGCCAGCTGGTCATCCCACAGTTTTCTAGGGCGCGGTTAGGTGGCCAGTCCATCTCTGTGAAAGCAGCCGCTGCCTGGAACTCCCTTCCTGTGGAGTTACAGCATTCACACAACTTCGTCGTTTTAAAAAAACTTTCAAAACTTATCTTTTCAAAATGGTTCTGTAATTTTCTGCCTGCTCTCCCACAGTCTGCGCACGTGCCAGGACACTCTAGAGTATTTGAGAGCGATACAAATCCCTATATAACATAACTTCCTCATCTGCAGACACTGCAACTAAGCTGACCGGTCAGCTGATCCTGGGCTCCCATGGACTCCGAATGGCTCAGCAACACAGGTGGTGGTTTTTCATATCCCTCGAGGCCTGCCCTGTCCTTTCACCAAGTTTGAGGCCAGTATCCCCTGTGGAGCTGCAGGAACCGAACCCCTGTGCACCGCGTCGACTTGCAGTTGCATAGGCTTTTTGGCTTTCTTCCACAAATATCTTCGGGCTCCAAGTAGCCCCAACCTCCAGCATCTTCTGTGACCAAGATCTTCGTCCTCACCGCTTCACTTGCACCGTGGGCTTGCATCTCTGGTGAGGTCCTCTTGCGACTCCAGTGCCTTCGGCCTGTGGGTCCTCTTGAGGATCATCTTTGAATAATTTGTGCTCCCCTGATTTCTCGGGCCTGCCCTGACTCCCCTGCTTGTGGTGAGTCTCTTTGACCTTGCTGGTCCTGACATTATACCTTCTTCAGTTCCACATTGGTGCAGTTGCCAAGGCTTGCTGGTACTCCCGCCAAACATCGACCCTTCAACTCTCGACCTCCGATGTGGGATAGCTCGGGTGAGGCTCCTTGTCTTTCACAGCATCGCCTGGTCCACACAGCTGCAGTTTCAAGGTCATTATCCGCTCTCCTGCAACACTCAACATCGGTGGGCATTCGTCTTCCATGCCGCCTGGTCACTCCTGAGTGGCTTAGACTCTGTCCCCTCTGCTTGCAGGTTCTTCACATTTTGAATCCACCTTTGGGTTACACCGGACACTTTCACCTTCCTCAGCAGCGGCAACTTCCTGAAGTCCTCCATTGAGTTCGACTTCGGTTTCCGTCGCCACTTCACACCTATGCACCCGGCTTCCCTGGTGCAGGTATCCTAGTTCCTAAGATATCCACAGGTGGGGTGGCTCTCCAACCTTGTCTTCCTTGGGGTTTCTTCAAGGTCTACTGGGAAGGGTAACTCTTCTTTAAAATTGCAACCACGACTTACCCATTGACTTGCATTGATCCCGCGGTCGTGTTCCAACTTTGCACACGGCCTCCGTGGGGCTCCTGGTTACTTACCTAGGGTGATTCCATGGGTCCCCAGCAGTTCTACATCTTCTCGGTATAGTCTTGACTTGAGTCGTGGTTCGCATACCACTATTTTAGTGTATTGTTTGGTCTCCCCCTGATGACCACTGTGTATTACGTGCTACTTACCTGTTGTTCTATTGAAAAGTATTGTGTATATTTCCGGCTAGGAGATATCTGTAGGTATTAGTGAGTGTCTGATAATAAATACATATTTTTATAAATACACAGTCTGGTTCTTTTTCACTTAATCTATATCTATAAGATTATATTCTGGTAAAACAAGCTGCTTTACACTGCTTCAGGACTAAGCCTGAAGGCTGCTCTTCACAGCTACCACTTAGCAAGCTTTCTAAGGTTATCTAAAACCACTAAAATCACCATACGGGTTGTCTGATTTGGTGCAAGGTGCCCACTTACATAAGTGTACACCATATACCAAGCAAGCTTCTCGCAGCTTGGTTGATAATGTTGGGCTTCCTGAAAGAGAAACATTTGTTACGTGCCTCAAGCTGTCTAGCACTGACTTCCAGAAGGGTATGCTTTTCCAAGAAAGTCTCTGCCGCCTGCCTTTTTCATTCAACTTTTTTTAGGGGGAGGAGTAGATTTTTCTCATTGAAATCCAAGTCCATGGTAGGTTTGGATGGAGTGAAATAACTTTGTATATGCTGGAGCTCTGACATGGACTGACTTGAGGGCTAAAGTTAGCGTTTTCAGTTGAAAATGGTTTAGTGACTCTCTAGACTCTTGTAGGGGCTTTTGACTGGTTTCCCATAGCTACAACAAAGGACTCTAACCACTCTAATCCGTAGATGTGTTAGGTTCTTGATATAGGCATTAAAGGTGCAAACCAAACGAAAATTGCCATTACCTAGCTCTGCCCATATGATATCTCTTGCATCCACTCCCATGCAGTTATTGATTCTTCGTAGAAATTTAACATCATAATTTGAGCTGATGCTGATATTGTTAGTCTTACCATCGAGAGTAAAGCCGGATGACAAGAGTTTTTAGCTTATCTTTTATTGTGATTTCTGGATCGCAGCCTGTAATTAGCAGGAAAACTAGGGCTTTATTTTTTCAACCAATAATCGGAGCCCATAATGAGAAATTTGTGTTAAACCACATTGAGGCTCAAACAATTTCTCTTTATCCAATGTTGATTGATAGCAAAAAATATCCCTGACTTTTCTTAAATCAGTTACTGAATTGTTTAAAAATCATGAGTAAAATATTGAAATTCTACCCCAGTTTCGCACAGGAGCTTTTGTGGCGATTGCACATATTAATATTGGAGAGAAGTAGGAGAGGCAAGACTCTTTGGCACTACACATAATCTTTGAGATAGTTATAGTGTGGCTCCTGGATAAATTCTCTTGGTGTAGCCAAGGGTTGCCACTACCATAGAGAATAGGCTAAGGACCAGAGAACAATGGAGAAATTGGTGCACAAGGTTTGCCTAGTGATAAGAATTTCTGGTAGCTGGTATGTCTGAGTCCATGATCACTCAGAGATTACATCTGTTAATTACCATTAGCCATCATCTAGGTTCCTAGACCCAGCTGGTTATTGTTTTTGGATTCTGCAGTATATATAGGATTTTTTATTAGTTGAGTCTGAGATGGGGCTAAGGCCATGAGGTTCTTGAAACTGGGGATTGTCTAGGTGTTTTATCTACAGGAGTAAGTTGTTCAATTGAAGGATTTAAGGAGCTATAGCTGAATGAGGAGGTAAACATTAAAGAGCTGTTGAGAGAGGATTGAGTTTTGTGCAAAAGCCACCATCAATGTGGAAAGAAGTTAGACGGTTTAGGAGGTACAAATTTTGTTTTTGATTTAATAGATGTCAAACAGAAATTGAGCCACAGTGGTGTTCCTTTTGGGCACTACTTGTAGTAGGTGTACATTTTTGTCATTTATTCTAAGAAGTGGCAGATATGGGTGTTATAGTTTTCATCTGTGTGCCACTTTGTAAGTAGAGGCTTGTCGATATTCCTCCAACATGTTTTCAGAATGTCCGAGAATATAGTACTCTTTATGTAACTAACTGCCCCCATTCCTCTGATCTTGCAAATTTTCTATTCTGCTCATACTAGTCTGATACATACAGCTGACCTCCCATTTTTGCTACGTAATAGACAGAGTGCATAAACTGCGTCTTTGCAACATTACCCCCTTGCAGAGGGATTAACGTTAGTACTTTAATAAATACAAGTAACAGTACCCAAACCTGCATTGCCTCCGTATCCTGCCTGGAGGTACCTGCAAGAGATCTCAGCCTGACACATCGCCCTGTTGCAGGATTACATCCTGCACACTCATTCTCTCCCTTACGCTGTCGCTTTTGATTTTGGTGGCGGTATTAGTAGAATGTCAAGATCAATTTGCAGCATGGTTTAACTCAAGGTTTGTGTTGCGCCAGCAGCGATGGTCCCAACAAACAATGCTCTGTGCTCTCTGTAACTTCAGAACCTTTTAGAGGGATCATGGCAAGGGCAGCGGCTAATGATTTATTAGTGTAGGGTTTCAGAACGGGCCCAGTAATTGTTCACATCTCTTTGTCAACTCGTCATAATTACTGCCGCGCATTGTCTGAGGCCGCACTTGTGAAAGCTTTTTAGCAGCCCAGACAATCTGTAAAAGGAAAAAAGGATAAGAGGTGATCAGATTGAAAACAAGCCGGTCTCTATGTAGATTATATACTTAAACTGTTTATAACACGTTCCTCTCCGGCTAACCTAGACTTTATTAGAGAAGCTCATACTACTGGCAGAAAAGGTTTACTGATTAGTCAGTGTTGGTTTTTCTTGTAATCGTGCCTTCAGGGTTACAGATATCCTTGCAGCATCGCATATATAAGACACTTATTGTCTGCCTTTTTAAATGTGTTCTGTATGTTTAGCCCAGAAATTGCTTCAGCCAGCAGCACTGAGGTGAATAGTCCTATAATATGTTCACTGTTACCACACTCGAGCCCTCTGTCCCACTCGCAAGGGACACTGGTTTAATTTCACGTAAAGCTTATGAATGCGCAGATTGTGTTGTGGCCCTCTTCTTTAGGAGAATAAGCACATCTCCCGTCTTTCAGACGTCACTCCAGTCCCACTAAAGGATGTTCACTCGTGTCGATGAAGGATTCAGTCAGTCCTTCAGGCACTTGTGGTAATATGTTTCTTTTCTTTCCATTGTAGTTCCTTTATTCTTAGGTCATTGTGTTTTCTTGTAGAATTATTGTACATCAATCAGTATGTCAGGAATGTAATGTGGAACTAATTTGTTGTGGTGCTAAGGTTCGAATGCCAGATCAGCTCCAACTGCTTCTCTGGCATTCGAACCTTAGCACCACAATTGATCCTTAGGAGAAATCTTTTGTGACAGTAGATGCTAGTACAGTAGGTTTAGGAGCTTTTTTCACGCAAATTGTTGAGGGTAAGTAAAGAGTAATTTCTTTTATCTCTAGAAGCATCAGATGTGCTGAAGTACATTACAGTACCATAGAAAAGGAAGCTCTAGCTTGTGTGTGGGCTGTAGAAAAGTTGAAGATTTTTTTGTGGGGAAGACCTTTTGTTTTAGTTATGGATCACAAACCTCTGGTTTACATGATTGATGGGGTCAGAAGTGGAAAACCCTCATCTAGATTGGTCAGATTAATTGCTAGACTACAGAAATTTAACTTTGAGAACCAACATATTCCTGGTGGAAAGAATTTTACCAATCAACAAAGGGAGAGAAAGGGTTCAAGGGCACTCTTAGTCCCCAGTCAGTAAGCAAATAAACAAAGGAAGAGTGTCCGTCGGAGAAGCGTTTAGAACTGATTATAGCACGTAAGATATGAGGCCAGATGTAAGTGGTCAGGTGACTAGACCAATTTTTCAAGAAAAAATGCTAGATTTTTTCAGGAAACCCTCACTCACCCTAGTGGTGACATGCTTCATCATCGGGTCCACCGGGAGAGATCGAATACCTCCCCGGTGTGCTGCGACGCCAGGAGACTGCGGAGCAGGTTTTTGTGAGAGTGAAGAGTGAAAAAAGTTAAGTGTAATAAAAATGTCTAAGGTTGTGCCAAAAAATCATTTATTAACTGGTCAACCCGACATAATAAAATTAAATTAACTATGTGCAGGGAAAACTAACCAAATAAAATATACTGGTGTTTCCCTGTTAGGGGAAGGTCAACATGTTTCTGCCCTGTGTATGTGTGAATTTACAGGGCTTTCATCAGGACCAATATGCGAGTGTTACCTTGACAGGTGTTGGCGCGCTAAGGCCCACCCTACCAAAGGCTGTGAAAGTTAAAAATAGCACTATGTGTAAAAATGGTGCATAAAAAGTACAAACCAGTAGGCTTGGGGAATTACCTCTATTGCGAGGAACCTAGAAGTCCGTGAACAGATGAGGAGACAGACAGACAAAGAATCACAAAACATAAAAACATAAAAATCAATCAATATTGATCATTTCTCATGGCCATTACTCCAATTTAGTGGCGTGATACGTGCTGGCAAACCTATCAATGGCCGTGGCCGAGATGGATGGGATGCGAAATAATGGTTGTGCCCAAAGCCGGAGTGATGGGCCTCAACTAGCGCCAAGAAGTGTAGTCCAGCGCAATACGTTGCACATTGGGTAAGGCAACAGGTGTATGAATGGAGACTTACAGTGTTAAGTCCAACCGTGTGGGAAGCCAAGAGAGGCTGCCCGTATTTACAAGACTACCTATAGTAGGGCGGCGGAGAAATAATCCCCGAGGTGTTGAGCGGAAAAACAGGGCTACAGTGTAAATACCGGTAGCTCTGCTGGCCGTGACTTTGAGTACTAATTAAGCACACAAAATACAGGAGCGTAAAAGTGAAACAATCCTCACTTGTACACCCCAAAGTGAACCACGCCCCATAGATTCAGGAGGGGGGTGGGAGCGACAATGGCACACCCTAATTAGGGAAGGAAAACAAACAAAAACGGAGGATTAAGAGACCTGGCAGGATCTCAAACACATAAACTTATCTTAGGAAGATGTCCAAAGAAGCAATCTTACGCCCCCAACGCTCTGCACCCTCTCGGCACCTAGCTGTCCCTCGCTGGATCTCGTGGATCCTAAGCGAAGGGCAAGCCCGACGTTTTAAAGGGAGGCGGCAGAGCGTTCGCCAATGGGAGACGCTAATCCAAGACGAGGCTTGGAGTGCAAGCCCCGTAGTCCCGCGAGCGGAAGGCTCGAGGCGGGATTCTGTTATAGAATGAAACCGAGGCTTGACAAGCAAGCCCTGGATTAAGAAATGAAAAAGAGGCTTGGAGAGCGAGAGTCGGTCTCCGTTTTAAAAAACCATAACAAAAACAATGCCCCAGAGTGGAAAAGAAATAAAAGGTTGTTAATAGTAAGCTAAGGCGGAATTTCCTGGTACGGACAAATTATTGGCTTAAAAATGGATATTAAAGTTATCAGCTGTGGATCTCAGCGCTAGTAGAGATGAAATATGTACCATTCATAACCATTCAAAATACTACAGAGTGGGTGCTCAGTGATGCCCATGCCATCTAAGTGCGTGGTTCTAAGCGCCAAGTATTAAAAATGTTCATCCCAGACTATGGCTACAGGAGAAAGGAAAAATCACAGTAGCTGACTCATGATAGTGCTAATGTTTTAGAACACTGGCCCAAGGTATTTGATCATTCAATCCAAGGATGTGAGTGCTGAGTCTGTATACCCAGCGCTGTTCTTTCTCAAACAGGATGTTATCTCTGTTCTTGGGGTTGCTGACCTGTTCGATGACTGTCCAGGTCATGTCATTAGGGGTGTGATGTGCCTGCAAAAAATGTTCGCCGAGTTTAATAGTCACTTTTTTACAGCGAATATTGCTGCGGTTTTCCTTTAAAAAGGGCAGGAGCCTCAAAGATGCCTTGGTGCATACAAGACCTTTATCATGCTCATTACCATCCACACTCACTAGGTCTGTCACAGAACCCTGGCACTTACCTCCCATTACAGGCCATTTTCCCTGTACTGACTGCAGTGTTTGTCATCTTACCACCCACACCAAACAGCTCAATTTGGAACCTGGCAAAGTATGGATTCAAAAATCTCATACCAACTGTAACTCTGCCAATGTTATATATCTGATTACTTGCCCATGTGCTAAACGCTATGTGGGTATGACAACACGTAAAGTCAAGACACGCATTGGTGAACACCGCAGCAATATTCGCTGTAAAAAAGTGACTACTAAACTCAGCGAACATTTTTTGCAGGCACATCACACCCCTAATGACATGACCCGGACAGTCATCGAACAGGTCAGCAACCCCAAGAACAGAGATAACATCCTGTTTGAGAAAGAACAGCGCTGGGTATACAGACTCAGCACTCACATCCTTGGATTGAATGATCAAATACCTTGGGCCAGTGTTCTAAAACATTAGCACTATCATGAGTCAGCTACTGTGATTTTTCCTTTCTCCTGTAGCCATAGTCTGGGATGAACATTTTTAATACTTGGCGCTTAGAACCACGCACTTAGATGGCATGGGCATCACTGAGCACCCACTCTGTAGTATTTTGAATGGTTATGAATGGTACATATTTCATCTCTACTAGCGCTGAGATCCACAGCTGATAACTTTAATATCCATTTTTAAGCTAATAATTTGGCCGTACCAGGAAATTCCGCCTTAGCTTACTATTAACAACCTTTTATTTCTTTTCCACTCTGGGGCATTGTTTTTGTTATGGTTTTTTAAAACTGAGACCGACTCTCGCTCTCCAAGCCTCTTTTTCATTTCTTAATCCAGGGCTTGCTTGTCAAGCCTCGGTTTCATTCTGTAACAGACTCCCGCCTCGAGCCTTCCGCTCGCGGGACTACGGGGCTTGCACTCCAAGCCTCGTCTTGGATTAGCGTCTCCCATTGGCGAACGCTCTGCCGCCTCCCTCTAAAACGCCGGGCTTGCCCTTCGCTTAGGATCCACGAGATCCAGCGAGGGACAGCTAGGTGCCGAGAGGGTGCAGAGCGTTGGGGGCGTAAGATTGCTTCTTTGGACATCTTCCTAAGATAAGTTTATGTGTTTGAGATCCTGCCAGGTCTCTTAATCCTCCGTTTTTGTTTGTTTTCCTTCCCTAATTAGGGTGTGCCATTGTCGCTCCCACCCCCCTCCTGAATCTATGGGGCGTGGTTCACTTTGTTTACAAGTGAGGATTGTTTCACTTTTACGCTCCTGTATTTTGTGTGCTTAATTAGTACTCAAAGTCACGGCCAGCAGAGCTACCGGTATTTACACTGTAGCCCTGTTTTTCCGCTCAACACCTCGGGGATTATTTCTCCGCCGCCCTACTATAGGTAGTCTTGTAAATCCGGGCAGCCTCTCTTGGCTTCCCACACGGTTGGACTTAACACTGTAAGTCTCCATTCATACACCTGTTGCCTTACCCAATGTGCAACGTATTGCGCTGGACTACACTTCTTGGCGCTAGTTGAGGCCCATCACTCCGGCTTTGGGCACAACCATTATTTCGCATCCCATTCATCTCGGCCACGGCCATTGATAGGTTTGCCAGCACGTATCACGCCACTAAATTGGAGTAATGGCCATGAGAAATGATCAATATTGATTGATTTTTATGTTTTTATGTTTTGTGTTTCTTTGTCTGTCTGTCTCATTATCTGTTCACAGACTTCTAGGTTCCTCGCAATAGAGGTAATTCCCCAAGCCTACTGGTTTGTACTTTTTATGCACCATTTTTACACATAGTGCTATTTTTAACTTTCACAGCCTTTGGTAGGGTGGGCCTTAGCGCGCCCACACATGTCAAGGTAACACTCGCATATTGGTCCTGATGAAAGCCCTGTAAATTCACACATACAAAGGGCAGAAACATGTTGACCTTCCCCTAACAGGGAAACACCAGTATATTTTATTTGGATAGTTTTCCCTGCACATAGTTAATTTAATTTTATTATGTCGGGTTGACCAGTTAATAAGTGATTTTTTGGCACAACCTTAGACATTTTTATTACACTTAACTTTTTTCACTCTTCACTCTCACAAAAACCTGCTCCGCAGTCTCCTGGCGTCGCAGCACACCGGGGAGGTATTCGATCTCTCCCGGTGGACCCGATGATGAAGCATGTCACCACTAGGGTGAGTGAGGGTTTCCTGAAAAAATCTAGCATTTTTTCTTGAAAATTTGGTCTAGTCACCTGACCACTTACATCTGGCCTCATATCTTACGTGCTATAATCAGTTCTAAATGCTTCTCCGACGGAAAGAATTTTACAGCAGACTGTCTGTCTAGACTACCACCTGTTAATGAATCTAATGATGTTTTATATTTTCATGAATGTGTTGTAGCTTCAATTGATGCGGTTGATTCTTGCAATTTTGCTATTTCTGAGAAGGAATGGATTCATCATGCTACCAATTATAATGTTTTGACTAAAGTGAAGCAATATGTAATCAATGGGTGTCCTTCAGTTAAGAATTTAAAATTACCTCTCAGAAGTTTTGCACAAATTGCTGAGGAACTGAGCTTTGAAAATGACATGTTGTTGAGGCAAGATCTATTTATACCACCAACTAATCTCAGAGACTAACTCATCAATATAGCCCATTCTGGACATCCCGGTATGTCTGGAACTTAACAATTACTTAAAAATCATTATTGGTGGCCTGGAATGGCAGCATCTGTTGAAAGATTCATAGATAATTGTTCAGTATGTATTAAATCAGATAAACACTGGAAAGTTTCCACTGAACCTTTGTCTGTTGGGGAGGCCCCTGTAGGTCCTTGGGAAAAGCTTTCTATTGATTTTTCTGGACCTTTTGAATGTTTGGGCAGAGAAAAAAGATTTTTAATTGTTCTCGTTGATGATTTTTCAAAATGATTGTACTTCTCTTTTCAGGATTGAAGGAGCTCCCATATCAATTTTGTCTGATAATGGAGTCCAATTCATTTCAAACAAAATGCTAAATTTTTTGAAAAAGTTTAATGTATGTGCAAAAAGAGCTCCTCTTCATAGTCCTCGCTCATATGGTCAAATTGAGAGAGCAAATAGATTTTTCAAAGAAGGTATTCAAGCAGCCTTAGAAAGCAATTTTGATGTGTTTGAATTTCTTAAAGAGAAAATGTGAGTTACCATTTAACTCCTAACACTTGCACTGGTGTTTCTCCCTATATTTTAATGAGAGGCAGACAACCAAGAACCTCATTAATGCCTTTCTTGAGTAAAGAAAAACTTCAGAAAGATACTCTAGAAACTTCTCAATTATTAAGGCTAGGAATAACATGATGACTGCTCGCATGTATGGGAAAATATACCACAATATTTCCCACCATTGTAAGAATTAAAGCATAAAGGTTGGAGATTGGGTAAGAATCATTAAGCCTACTTTAACACCCAAAGGTGTATCTAAATTCACTGTACCTTTTGAAGTTGAGGATGTCACAGATTCTACTGTTTTACTAAAAGGCAAAGGTTAATGGAGCAAAAATTCTGTGGTCATTCTCAAACCAGGTCAAGAACGTTTTTTTGGAAAAATGGTAGATGGTGATAACTTTTTGTTTAATGATATATCTGGTGATTCAATGATGTCTGGAGAGTCTTCTCTTTCTAGTGATGACTGGGGAATGTTATCACTCAGACAATGTGTGTACGAGTCCATCTGTTCATGATTTACCTTCTCATTCAATGTGTCTACGAGTCCATCTGTACAAGTTTTGCATAAAAGAATTGTAAAATTGCCTGAAAAGTTAGATGACTCTATTTTAGACTAACTTTGTTTTGTTCTGTATTTAATTAATTTGTATTTTGTTGTGAAAAGATACATGTGGTAATCTTTCTTTCCTTTCCTTTTATTGTTAAAACATTTTTATTCACGTTTTTTTGCCCCTAATAAACACTACCCCTCCTCCCCCCCTCCACCTCCCCGAAGACCAAGGTCTCGATTCCATTCAAACTTTGAACACAAAATCATTACATACATTTTTTCCAGGTGCGAATTCACATGTAGGTCAGTGCAGAAGAGACAGAAATAAAGAGCAAAGAGCACGGGAAGAATATAAGAGCATTGCAAAATAAACAAGTAAATACATAGGTATCTGGGCTTGCGCTCACTCTGGTATTCAGCGAGCATCTTAAGAAACACCCCTGCGTAGTCTCTATCCCTAAGTGTGATCTTGTATCCATTGCAATAGTGGTCCCCATATCAGCATGACTCTTTTCCTTTTATTAATCCCCTTATTTTTATAGATAGCCACCTCCACGTTACATGTCGCGAGTAATCTTGCCCTCCATTGTGTAAAAACCGTTCGATGTTGGTCAAGCCACGAAGAGGCTATGCCGAGTCGAAGGACAGCCATAGCCACAAAAATCAGTCCCTGCATGTGTATAGGTCGCTGAGTTTCCGCAACTCCTAGCATTATTTCTTCAGTTGAGATTGAAATTCTTACGTGAAATATCCCCGATAAAAAGTCAGATATTTATATTATCAAATTTGATAGTGCAGTGAAGGTGGCGAACAGATGAATAATATCAGCTTCAAACAGCGCGGGCATGTAGTTCCCTTTCCTGTTGCCCATTTAGCAATTTTATAAGGGGTGTAATATAGGAAGAAGAATGTTTTATAAAATTGAGCTTGCAGTTTAATGGACATTAGACATGTTTGTGAAAGCTCATACGCATGTACGGGGGTTAATGGCTGCAACAATAATTTAGTCTGCCACCTTGCACAATGTTTATCCATGTCATCAGGGAAAGTACTATTTAATATTTCGTAAATTTCACCGATTTTAGGAGTGGTTTCCCTACATAGGTTTTCTATTGCTGTGTTAGTTTGAAATTTTTCCCGGGCCCCCATTTTCTTTAGCAAGAAATCCCTGATCTGGTAGTATTTAAAGAAATCCCTATGGCTGATATCGTATTCGGCAAGAAGCTCTGAGAAACTTTCCAAACGATTTGATGTATAAAAACAGCCCAACTGAATAATCCCTGTCCCTGTCATACACCCATCCTGGAAAATCTCTGGGAGATAATTATTACAGCTAACGGGCGTATAGCAAGAATATTGTCCCAACCCTAGCAATTTTCGTATATTACTCCAGACTTTAAATAAGCTGGAGATAGTCTTAAGTTTTATTTTCTTAAAGTAGTTGTCATTGACATGCAGCCATAGGCACCCCTCGCACCCTTCCCCCAAGATCAGTTCTTGCGGTGTTGGGATAAGGTGATCTCTTGGTTCTTTGGATATCAGATTCACACAATACTTAGCCACGTTGCCCAGTAGTATACCTTAAAGTTGGGCATAGCTAGTCCCCCTCTTGCTTTCGGCAGCGTGATCCATTTAAGAGCCCAACGAGGTCTCTTAAACCCCCAGATAAATCTAGAGAACATAGTTTCAATGGTTTTAAAGTATTGTGGAGAAAACTCTAGACAAATTGTTCTAAAAAAGTATAAAAACCTGGGTAAAAACAGAATTTTGATTACATTGCACCTACCGCCGATGGTAAGATGTAGATTATCCAGTCTGATCAGTTATTTTCTAGTGCGGCTTATCAGTGGGTCGATATTTGTACTAACAATGCTATCTATCTTTGTGCTTATGCTGACGCCAAGATGCACTGCATGATCCACTACCCTATTATCCCTCATCCAAGCTTTTCCATTGATGACAATCTGGGTTTTCCCTGAATTCAATTTATATCCAGAGGCATTTCCAAACCTCTGTGCCGCCTCCTCGATAACCTCAATAGCCCCATTAGGATCGCTGGTGACCAGGGCTATATTGTCAGCATATGCTAGAATTTTTGTTTCATGGTTAGATACCCAAATAGTTGACACTAGGGGATGATTTTCAAGTTTGCGGATAAAAGAGTCAATATAGACCGCGAATAGTAGAGGTGAGCAGGGGCACCCCTGTCTTGTTCCTCTCGTAATTATGAATTTCTCAGACAGTCACGTTTATCGCAACACTAGCACTCGGGTTAACATTGAGTCCTTGGATGGCTTTTATGAATCCCCTAGTGATTCCACAGTTCATCATGGCTGCCCATAGGAACTTCCAGGAGACCCTATCAAACGCCTTTTCCGTGTCAAGTAGAATAAGGGCCATAGGGTCTCCTGTTGTCTCAGCATGATCGAATAGGGAAATCACTCTTTGTATATGATCGGTTGTTGATCTCCCGGAAATAAACCCGTGTTGACGAGTTGAGACAATTTTATGGATAATCGGCGCTAGTCGTGCAGCCAAGAGTTTAGAATACATTTTTGAATCCTCGTTTATCAATGTTATGGGACGGTAAGATCCCATTTTCAGGGGGTCCTTATTTTTTTTCAAGACTACCATAATTTTTGCAGCTGACCAAGAAGGGGGTGGATTCCCGCCCGAAATATAGAGATGAAAAGCTCCATCATGACTGTTTTGAGTTGATCTGAAAATTTCACAAAAAACTGTTGGAATCCCATCCACCCCTGCTGCTTTGCCAGCTGTCAATGACTTCAAGGATAACGGTATTTCATCCCAGCTAAGGAAGGAATATAAGCTATCTTGGTCTTCCCGGTCCAAGCAAGTACCCAAACCTTTGCCTAGGTTTTCCTCAGGGTCCTCTTAATCTCTCTCTGGCTCTTTATACAATTCTTGGTAGAACCGCTGAAATGAAGCCCTAATTTCGGATGCATCTGTTCTCAGCCCGCCTTCTAGATCTTGAATAGATTTTACTATATTCGCTGTCATCTCTTCTCTCGTACGAACTGCTAGCTGGTGCCCGACTTGTTTGCTGAGTTCATACAATTTTTCTTTATATATTATAGCTTTGGTAATGGCTTTCTCCATAAAGATCTCTGAGACCAGGTTTCTGGCAACGGCTACTCGCGCTAATTCATCTGCTACCTGCCCCCTTTGACTGGCAAAGATCAGGTCTGCCTCCGCATTAATCAGGTTCTGTTGTAATGTAGCTAGTTGTTGTTTGCCTTTTCGATTAGTCCTGACTGAAAACTGAAGAGTCTCTCCTCTGATGCCTGCCTTCATCGCATCCTAGACCCCCTCAATAGGTGCGCTAGCCACATTTATTGCTAAGAAAATTGGTATCCAATCTCTCATATGTTGACAGTAATTTTCATTTTTTTTAAAAAGCTCTTTCGAATGTCCATGTCCTTGTTATGGGGTTGCTTCTATTACATGCCATATTTAGTTCTAGTGGATTATGGTCTGACAATACCCTCGGAAGCTTTCTTACGATGCATATATCCTTCAATGAGTTAGAGATGAGCATATAATCAAGTCGCACATGGCATGAATGTGGGTGAGAAAAGTATGTAAATCCATGATCTCCAGGGTGGCTCAATTGCCATCCATCAGTCAGGCCATGTAAGACACAGAGATCCTTAAACGCCCTAAAAACGTTAGGTTTCCTCCCTTGGTATTTAAACTCTGGGCCTAACGACCAATCCCCCAGTAGATGTAGATTAAGGTCCCCACATATAATCAGGGGTAAAGGCCAATGTACCAGCTCATTAGAAATACTCAGCAGAGTGTCTGGATCATCCCCCACATTCCCATATACTGTGCATATAGTTCTTTTATTTTGCCCATTATTGTAAAATTGTAATGTCATTCCGTAATGGCCCATCTTCCAAATTTGTCCGATATTGATCTTATGAATTGAAGCCCCCCCCCCCCCTTTCACTAGAATAGCCACCCCTTTAGTTTGTGCTCATTGAGTGGAGGCGATTATGAGTTGATACCC
The DNA here is from genome assembly GCF_964263255.1 of Lissotriton vulgaris. Lineage (NCBI taxonomy): Eukaryota > Metazoa > Chordata > Amphibia > Caudata > Salamandridae > Lissotriton > Lissotriton vulgaris. Next base: position 362,483,350 of record NC_141685.1, on the reverse strand, counting down.
TAGTGTTTTAGCAAATACTGCTGTCCCCCCCTCTGTGTGTCTCCTGTAAGCAAACTGTTAGCCTCCGTTGCTTGCAGTCCCATAGCTACCGGCTGCCTCTTTTTTAAGTCATTAAGACTGCAGATATTCATTTACACAATTCTTAATCTAGCCATTCTATTTCTTGTTCCTTCTTCGTATCTTTACTGTTGCTGTGTTTTTTACCCCTAATCTTATTTCTTACCATCTTTATTCTATTGTGATTCATTTGCCCTGTTTCAGACCCTACTTCTACCCAATTTGTGTTTATCTTCCCATGGTCTTCTCCCCCTCCCAGCCCACCCCCCTCATCCCCCCAACCCACCACCATTTTTGAAGCTGCCAGGCTCAATCCTGAGCCTGTGTGATAGCGCCTGACCAACCTCACTCACACTCTACGCTCCTCCTTCACTCCTGTCTTGCCCTAGTACAGAAATACCCCATATTGATTCATAGGGGCAGCATACAAAAGAGAGAGAGAGGAATATTTCATAGTTATATGGCAAAAATATTATGTCAATGTCCAGGTCTCATTTTTTGATTGCAAGACTTAAAATGATCTCTTAAACTCATAAGTTTGTTAACTTCACAAATCGGGGAGAGAACAAAAAGAGACCCATGTATATAGAGTGATTATTTCATCCCCCCCGAAATAATCTTTAAGGGCCTGCTCAGCCTGTATCTCAGAGGAGAAAAACATTGTACGACCCTTTGACACAACTTTCAGTTTAGCTGGATTTTATAGGAAGGCAAGGGCTCCTGTATTCTGGAAGGGAGTAATCAGCTGCCGTAGCCTCCATAGTCTTTCCACTGTGGCATGTGCAAAGTATGGTTTTGCAAAGAAAGAGAATCCTTCCCAGACCCTTTTTTTATTTGGTCCGGCCAAGTCATAGACCGCCTGTCGTAGCAGAAAGTTACCAAAGATAATCAAAATTACTTTATGGAAGGCTTGTTCTTTGCGAGGCATTTTTGGAAGTGATAGCGGAAATCTGTGCACTCGTATCTCCTTATCCCAATCCCACTGTACTAATTCTGGGAATGCATTTTTAAACAATTTGATCACAAATGCCCTAATATCACTTCCTTCACCATTTTCCGGTATCCCAAGGATGTGGAGGTTGTTCCGGCGCTGTCGATTTTCTGCTTCTTCGAGCTTCCACATGATGTCGGTAACCGTTTTTTCCTGGCAAGTAACCTTGGTTTTCAGAGAGTCTACTGTGGTTTCCAATATTTCTGTTCGGGTCTCTACCATGGTCATTTTTTCGGCAATATCCGTGCAAGTTTTGCCGATTTTACGCATGGATCCTTGTAATTTCTTTGCTGCCACCCGGGTAACCCAGTTCTCTGACTTGACCTCATTGTGGAAGGTGCTCCAAGATTGTAATATTGTAGCTAGAGTAGGCTCGAGAACTTGCGCCAACTCCTTTCGTTTGTTCGCCCCTTCTAATGTATTCAGGTCTCCAAGACTGTCGACTGACAGTAATTGTGCATCAGAGTAGTCCCATCGGAGATCGGTCTCATCCTCAGTGTCAGGCTTCTGGGCCGTTTTCTTCCTATCGGAGGACCTTCGTTTCCTTTGGATTTTTTTCCCTTCATGCTGACTACTTGCGGAGGTATCTACTTCCTCGACCTCGCTACTGCAGCTATGTGGCTCCGAAGACTCTGAGCCAAGCGACTCCTCATTTAGGGAGAAAAAGTTTTCCGTGGGGGTTGGAGACTGATACTCCTGTTCTGTGATATCGAGAAGGGCAGCCGCACCCTCTGTAGATTGCTGCTTCTGCAGTATTTCCTCTCCCCCCGGGGCACCTTCAATAATACCTTCCAGTGCTAGCTCAGGTATAATAACTGTGTCATTAATCAGTTTACGCTCTGGCCCCCCCTCGCCTTTTCTCGGTGTTGACCCCCCCCCCCCATCGGATACTGACAGGACTGTTGTTTCAATGCTTGATCCCCAGGAGATACGCGCCTCCTCATTTGACACACAATTTTTGCGCAACATATTTGTTTGTATTAGTTCAAGTCATTTATGCCATTGGGTTAACTGCCCCCCAATCTTTCGGCAGTAACATCGGTCTTTATCAAGGGCTCTGGCACACAGTCTATGCCCCGGTCCACGTTTTGTTTCTTAGAGAATATTTTGGGTATAATTGGTTGTCTCTTATCCCCAGCCGTTACAGCGCCCTTAACCTGTGGGAGCTTAGAGGTCTTGTCGCCCGGGTCTTTTAAAGTCTTACCGGTGTTAGGTCCGGCCTTCTGCGTCGTCTGTTCCACTTTTGTGGTGTCCTTCTTGGCCGATCGATTAGCTGTTGTGGGCTCGGGAGCAGGGGACCGGTTCTTGGGTCGAGCTCCTCCAGGAACAGCTGCCATTGTGCACGCTTCCTCCCCCGGCACCTTCTCTTCGGCGTCGGGGTTGCCTAGCAACCGGAGCCCGCTTTCTCTTGCTGGCAAGCGCAGTGAGTAACAGTCTGGCGAGAGCCTCCCAACGCAATCTTTGACCCAGCCAGCAGCAAGACTCCAGGTCATGATCCTCCTCGATCTGCCGTTGTTTTTCTGTATGTCGGATGCGCCAGGGGCTACGATCCCAGTTGGAAGCACCCGAGCGCATAACTCTGATGTGAGGACGCTTGGAGCTCCGGAGCAGCGTAGAGGTGAGAGCCACAGGTCTTACTCAGCGGCCATCTTACTCAGCCGCCATCTTTCTTTTCTTTCCATTGTAGTTCCTTTATTCTTTAGGTCATGGTGTTTTCTTGTAGAATTATTGTACATCATTCGGAATGTCAGGTATATAATGTGGAACAAATTTGTGTGGTGCTAAGGTTCGAATGCCAGAGAAGCGGTTGGAGCTGATCTGGCAAGACGCCTTAGCTGAACACCAGTGGGTCTTTGATATATCTAAATAAATAAGAATTTAACTTAAGTTTTGCCTCCTCTGCTCTTTACAGCACTCCATCCCCTCCTTGCTGGTGTGGCATGCCTGGTCTGCTCAATAGTCATCTTTCAAATTCTCTCCCATCTGTTGATGGAAGTAAGCAGATACCAGCAGCCCTTGCAGCACTGCCAATCGGTCATCCACTTCATGTTCTAAGGCAATTGGACCCCATGCCTCAAGCTTGGGGTATAGAAATGATGCATTCTATCACAGAAAATCTGTTCTGAATCACCGCTACCTGCCAATGACCCTCTCCAGTGCCAGCTGTCCAGTCACACAAGCTCCCAACATTCTTCTTCGTCATCACATTCCATCCAGCCTGAACATGCACGCCATGCTCTCACCCTCTGTGTACAGTAACTTTTTGTCTTCCCACCAGCTTGTTCTGGAGGTCTTTGTAGCAGCTATGGATAGGAGGGTTAGTTTAGCTGTCGCTTGTTACACCTAGTGTCTTATACTATGCTCTGCACAGCCCTCTCATATCATATTCAACACCTCTAGGTAAATGACATGGCTGCTACTACACTTCTGAATAGTTTCACAATGATGAGTTACTGTCCAAAGAGTTTGATGTTTTTAGACCCACATAAGGAGGCTAGGGTTCAAGGTTGAAATGTGGAGTCTACCTTTTGCTGAAGTCCACGTGGGAGTTCAGTAATCTTATTTCCTTCTGTTGAATGCATGGAACAGTGCATTGCTGATTGTAAGATATTTTAATTGATGTACTTCAAAATATATATATTTAAGAAAGTCAAATGTGTCAAATTTGTAACACCTTATAATTCATTTCTCATTAATACATCTTTTTTCTAAATACATTCCATTCATTAGATTTTATGTTTTCAATCAATGGAGTCAACGATAACATTGAAGTGGTGGCAACAGAAAATTCAAAACAGACAGTTAATGTTGCTTATGAACATTTTTAGCAGTACTCGGGTACACTGCTGCATCTTAAACCCTGGATGAACACTCTTCGCAGTACTCGGGCTCACCGTTGTACCTTAAACTTACTAGAGTATGGCCCCGGCGGCTCAGCATCCTGTGATTCTGGGCAAATCACTTATTCTTCTGCGCCTACAGTCAAAATGAATGTCCCCCTGGGAAAGGTAACTGGTGCTCATGTAATGCGCTCGGTCGAGTTCGCGCTATATAAATCTGCAACAACAAAAAATAACACTCTTAGCAGTACTCGAGCACACCGCTGTACCTTAGACATATTAGAGGACGGCCTAGGAAAGGGCAGATCTCACTATGGCTTGGAACATAAACAACTGTAGGACTGCAGCGTTTTTCGGGGTCTTGCATTTGTATTTTATGTCTCTGCTATCAGACTAGGCATGCTGTGTAAGCACAGCCAGGGCCATATAAACAATACTGCCCTGCTTGCTCTTGACATGAAATCGTTCATTTTCCATCACTCTGCTTTCCCGGTCACTGATATATCCTGCAGTGTTTTATTAGAAAATAAACTCTGCACTTGCTGTAAACGGAGTATGTATGAATCGAGCAGAACGAAATTATTTTCTGCTCCTTTGGAAGGTAGTTTTTGTGTGAATATTAGCCATGCTGCATAATGCCTTATGGGCATCGCAGCCCTATTCACGATTATTACCTCTCGGGCACCGTCCGTTACTGGTGCTTAACATTTAATTGACGTGGGGACCTGTCTGTCAAGCGACGGTGAAGCCTCTCAGTGCGATTTCACACCAAAGATGGTGATTGCAACCTGCCCCTACATCTGTTTCACTTCCTGGTGGGCTCCACGGCCTGGCCTTTCAACTTAATGAAGTCGGCGCCAGCCAGGTCTTCTTCGTGAACGCTCGTGCTTCATATACAGCTAATTGCATAGAATCACCCAGGGAAATAAAAAGATATGCGTTAACCTGCTTATATAATTTGGAGTCGACATATATTTTCGTTCTAGACAACTTTTCTGCAGCCTCCTTGTATTTATACCGATTTTATGTTTGCCAACCCACCCATTCACTCCTCCTCTAATGTAGATCGTATTATGCAGCTATATATTTTTGTAATTAAAAAAACAAAGGGAATCGTAGCGCGCCGTTTACCCTCTGCATCCCGCCGATGCACCCCCGACTGCACCGGCCTTGTAAAGCTGGGTAATCCAACTTCTAAGCATGTGAGAAAACAGAAATCTTCCTGCGCTGACATCTGGCTCCTTGATGGGCACCGCAGGCAGCTTGTTGGCACCTCGCGAGCTACCACTGGAAGAGGCACGTGCAGTGAGTGCCCTCTGGCCGCCTGTGCCGCCCTCTAAGCAGATTTCATGAAGGCTTTGCAATTTCGAAATCTCAAACTTCACCTTTCTCATCTGCCCCATCTCGCTATGGTTCTCTAAGCACTACCAGCCTTCTGATCACAGGCAACTCACAGTGCTAATGTGATCGCTCACGTTCAATATTTTCCCCAATATGAATGCCTAATTTCTAGAGTCAACTAGGTTTATTAATGTTGCCAGTAAGTTTGTGGTTTTCCAGGATAGAAAACTCCTGCCCCCCACCACCACCACTACTCGGGTCCGGTAGCTGCCGCTACTGTAGCTGTCAGCCACCTCTGTTCAGAGGCGCAACTAGAGCCAAATTTCGGGGGCGGGGGGGGGGGGGGGGGGGGGGGGGGGAGGGGGGGGGCTGAACTTTTAATCAGTAGACAGAGTGGAGCTGCAGGGGCTCTTAGAAGGGGTGAAACAACTGCAAGGCCTAATTAACATTCAAATGGTCTTTAAAGACCTGTGAAACAAACGTTCGGGTGCGGCTCAGTGTGTGCCCGGGATCTGTCTCATCCCGGACTGCCACACGCGAGGTGGGGGGGGGGGTTTACAAGGGGGGGGGGGCTGAAGCCCGGTGAGTCCAATGGGTGTTGCGCGCCTGCCTCTGTTCATCTATTGGTCTGTTTTTGTGTCATTCTCATTTTGCTTCCGTCCACTACAACATACAGCATGGGGCAGTGGGTCAGCCTACTTCAGCCACTGGCTGACTTCACTTTGAGTGACAGCATTTACACCATTCACAGGGAGTACATCCGCACACGAGGTAGCTCCCTTTAAATCCAGTGTTTTTGTTTTTACTTTATTATTATTTTAGTGTTGCGTTTGTAGAGCCTGATGGGATATCAGGAGGCTTTCAACCAAATGATAGCACAACGCATATTCCAGCTTTATCGCTTCTTGTCTCCTGCCAATGCTGTTGTAAATGTTTTTTGTTTATCTGAATTTTGCTTTTTCACACCATACCAGCAGGTCACACTCACTCTGAGTCTTATGTATCTTTGCAACCCTGTCTTTCCTTCCTTCTTTATTTCCTTCCGTCCTCCTTCCCTTCTTACCCCTTCATTTCTTTTTCCCTTCCTCCTCCCTCCCTTCTTTCCTCATTTCTTTTCCTCCTTCCTTTCTTTCCTTCTTTCCCTCCCTCCCTCCTTCTTTCCCTCCCTCCCTCCCTCCTTCCTTCCCTTTCTTTCTTTCTCTTTTTTCAATACTTTCTTCTTTCTGTCCGTCTATCGCTTTCTTTCGTTCTAGTTCTTTCTCTCTTTTTCCAGACAGATTGTATTTTTAGGTCTCGCCTGAGCCAGAGCGCATGCGCTGCTCTGTCAGACATTAAGTAACTACTTAGAAAACTGGTACTTCCCGACCACCAGCTTGCCAGAACGCGCACAAGCATGTGCGCAGCTGCGCACGCATCCTTTGCGTGCTTTGTTTGATCACTTTCGCTTTGCCGTCTGCCTCAGCATGCCAATAGCAATCCTCACTCAAGGTACGGCCCCTCCGGGTGGCTTGCATAGAATTCCGCCCTCTTCTTTCTAATGCTGCTATGTCTAATCTCACGCTCACCGTCTCCACTGAAAGTTCCTCCTCCCTGTACCGCTCACCTCATCTCAACAGAGCTGTCATGCCCTCTGCAGCCGGTGTTCCGCATCTGGCTTGCTGCAAGGTCTCTTTCTTCGATCTTCACTTCTCTTGCCTTTTCCCTCATCTCCCTACTCTAGCCCAACCTGCTCACATTCTTGCAGTTTTTGTCTCACTCTGTCACTGCCTCTTACTTTCTCCTTGTGGACACTTTTTCTTTCCGCATCGACTCTTCGCTACTTGCCTCATTGCGTCTGACCCTCCCATTTCTTCTAATCTGCCTCCATATGCATTTGCTCCGCCCTGTTTTGCGCCTCTCTCTCTCGTCCCCTTTCACCGTTACCTGCGCCCCCTCCCACCCGCGCCTGCACCCAGTGCGCATGCGCCTTAAAATTGAGTGTGATAACAACTGTACCGCCGGCCCAGGACTGAATTTGGGTAAGACTTAGCTTGGGTAAATAACTTTGCAGACCTAATATTGTGATACTTTATCAGCCATAAAAAATTTCAAAGGAGGCACAAGGCAAGTTGGTTGCAAAGGACCAGCTTGCTGCCTGATACTTGTTTTTTTTGTGTGGCTTGCAGACTCATAATCCCCGCCTCTTTAGCCCACCCCTCCCCCGGGCCCCACATTACCTCAGAGCGTGCATTTGTTTATTCCTGGTGTTGTTAATGTTGTGCTTTTGTAATGTTATTTTTTACGATCGCGCTATATTGGTAACTTTGCACTTTTTTGTCTGCTACATTAGTTCGTAAAAAAAACAATAGTTCATATCACGCTTCCAGACGCATCCTGGTAGTAGATGAGTTCTTAAAGAAGTGTCCCATCAGCCCAATGCTGATCCTTCCTGCCTCGTAAGCATTTCCGGGCAATCTGGGACTTGTAATACTCAGTCCCCTCCCCCTCTCGTAGCTTGTTGCAGCCAGCAACCAACAGATATCATGGACAGTGCCCCAGCAGACCCTAAAGACATACAGTAGTCCCTTGAGCAGACCGGGGGTCAGTCGAGCAAACCAAGGTGCTGCATATGGCTCATCTCTTTGTCTTCCACTTTTTGTTCTGTCCCAGATTAACTTCCCTGTTCTTTCAGCATTACCAGGATAGATTAAGGAACCGGGGGCCGCTCCAACGCCAAAGCACCACAGCTGTGTGCAACATTGCATGAGCAATCCTTTCTGTGACATCTCGTAATTAACACATCTTTTTCATTCTTATGCCTACTGGTAGCAGACAATGTCAGTAATATCAATATATCTAAGTCACGTAAATACAACACATATTGCATTACAAATGCTATAGGTGTCACATTTGCGCAAGTTAAATGTATTGGCATTGTAAATGACAAAGCTATTAATTTCGCTACTTTTAAAACCAACACATAAATAAAAAAATGGTCATTTACAATACCAATAGCTCAAACTTTCCTAATGCGAGACCTATTGGCTATGCCAATGCTTGTTGTAGTCCGTGTTAGCCAAGACCTTTTGATTCTACCTATCAGGTTTTCAGCCCAGTGTCCGACTGGCCTTAATAGCAATAAGGCAGTGCCTGATGGGTGGTCTGATAGTCCAATGTGTGGGTCAGCTTTTTGGCTTTTTGAGGGAAGGTTTTATAGTCTTCTGGGACAATATTTGTTGTTGATTTCTCTGATTTTATCAAAACTTTTGCCTACAGCAAGCTTAAATCCGTGCAGTCTTCCATACCTTCAAAAACACTATATTATAGCGTGTCTTTGCAAGTTCAAAACTGTCCTAATTTGCAAACATTGGGGCCACTTTTCTTTTGGTGCCTGGGAAAATTTTCTGTCCCAGTTTCAGCCAGATGTCTTTCATTAGTCTGTGGTTCTGTCATTCACTTTTTTCTTCCACCCACTCCAGTCTGAATCAAGAGGCAATGTGTCAGCCCACTTCAGCCACTGACAGACTTCACTGTGTACTTCACATTATAGTTGCTACCCTTTCACAAAGAGCACATCAACACACGGAGTAGTTCCCTTTAGTGCCAGCGAGAACAAAGGCAATGTGTACTGTTTTGAGACCAAAACATAGTTTTTGCTATCAGCCAAAGTTTGTGTTTAGATTGGTGAGGGCCCAGCAGCTTCCGGAGCAATAACGATTTACAAAAACCATGACAAAACAAGAATTGCCAAAAAGCTGCTTGCCAACGGCAAACATATTGGCTTTACCAGTGCTTGTTGTTTCACTGTTAATTGAAGACTGCTCAAAATTCGTAGTTCCTTTCTTAGACAAAGGTTATTCCCTCTGGTAGTGATGTTACAGAAAAGGAAAGCGTTTGTGGATAAAGTGCTCTCGCCTTTTCTCCAGTTACAGGTACATATTATATGTGCCATTTATTGATTTCCTTGTAGCTTCACGCTGGTGTTTTTTACACCACGTTTTCTTAACCAGTTAATGTTTGCATTCCCATTGGATATTATTATGTGGCTGCCAGCTTATTGATTGAAAGCCAGAATTGGCAGTAACTTTGTTGGCACATTCTTGAAAATCAACTTTGTACTCGGTGAAGCCTACCCATGCTAATTTAAGTAGTTTTTGTATGCCAGAAAATGGTCATGCTGAATCATGATTCAAGCACAGGATCAAAATGGTTTGTGTTTCCTCTCTCTAGCATCCTTTACAGTTTAAGACTTTAGTAATCACATGGCCTTCTGGCGCAAGGATTCACAGTAACTGTTAGCTATATTCGTACTATAAAAATACCTCATACATGCTCCTGTCAAAAATACACTGATGCTGTAAGCCCCAGCCACTGCATTGCCAACTCTGCTGCCCCATTCCACACACTGGAAACTCTGATCTTCGAGCCTACAACTAAACCAACAGCATTGGTCAAATACAAATTGTGCTTCCAGCGTTGACCTTAGCATCCAAACCTAAAGATTCCGTGGTCTTAGTGCCATGTTCGCTGCGTAAAGTGGTGGGATATATATTTGAGTCTAATAAATCTGAGAAAATGTCAACTCTAGAATGTGATGTCGAAGGTGATTTCAAATCACAGGACTCCAGGATAAATGTTTCATAAACGTTTCAAAATACCTCTGGGAGGTAAGGAGGAGTTGGACAAAGAGCAGTTCATTCCAATTTCTTCTGATTATGTTATTTTTGAAGATATCCAATTCTAGTAGCCTGGCAATTTGGGATGGATTTAGTTTCTAATCCATAACTTATTCCTTCAGATAGCTTGTTCTCCAGAGTGTCACTCAGGTGGTTGATCCCCTTGACAAAGCCCTTCGCTTTAGAGAAGGCCATTGAAATTGGGAGACAGACACAGAAGTATTTTGATATGGTGAAACTTTACCGGCTATATAAACATGTGACCCAACTCTGGATGGGTCGGAGGGAGTGGGAGCAACTTTATGCCCTCTTGGGGGCAAAGGACCAGTGTTCGTACTCTCCCTTCACAATAGCGTTTCCGCCAAAACACGAACAGGCCCTTTACCCATCTACACCACTTTTTGAGGCATCATACCACCTTACTATATGGTTGTATCTTTGTCGGGGAATTGTTCAGGCTACTACGAAATTCCCAAATTATTGGACCAGCACCATGGTATGCTAAAAAATATACAGGATGGCCTCACACACCTCCCAGGTGTCAGGCGTCAGGCTATGATACCACTATTAGTAGGAAACCAAGGTAAAAAAGGAAAAGGGGGCTTGGGGTTTAGTAAAAATTTCTACCACCTTCTAGGTTCCTAGAGAGGGAGTACCTTGATGAAGGTTTGACTGCAGGACTCCCTCCCCCTTCCCTCCATGAGGCATTAATACTAATCAATCAAGCATTTGTAAAGCGCCCTACTCACCCGTGAGGGTCTCAAGGCGCTGAGGGGGCATGGGGGGGTGCAGCTACTGCTCGAACAGCCAGGTCTTGAAGATTCTCCTGAAGGACAGCAGGTTCTGGGTCTGGCGCAGCTGTGTGGGTAGGGTGTTCCATGTCTTGGTGGCGAGGTAGGAGAAGGATCTGCTGCCGATGGTGGTCTTGTGGATGCATGGACGGCGGCGAGGTCGGCGGAGTGTAGCTGGCGGTTCAGGGTGTAGAAGGTGAGACGTTTGTTGGTCCGTCATTGTGGAGTGCTTTGTGAGCATTGGCGAGGAGCTTGAAGGTGATCCTTTTGTTGACTGGATGCCAGTGCCAGTGCAGGTCTTTCAGGTGGGCGGTGATGTGGTTGTAGCGGGGTATGTCGAGGTATGGCGTGCGGAGGCATTCTGTATGCGTTGGAGTCTTTTCTGGAGTTTGGCTGTGGTTCCTGCATAGAGGGCGTTGTCGTAGTCCAGTCTGCTATTGATTAGGGCCTGAGTGACAGTCCTTCTGTTTTCGTGGGGATCCACCTGTAGATCTTGAGGAGCAAGCGGAGGGTGTGGAAGCAGGAGGAGGAGGAGGAGGCGGTGCTGGGTCATTGAGAGCGATACGTCCAGGATGACCCCCAGGTTGCGTGCATTGTTGGTGGGTGTGGGTTGTGGCGTATTCCAGCGTCGTTTAGGCGTGTGCGTAGGCAGACAGTATTGAATGCGGCCGAGAGGTCCAAGAGGATGAGGGCAGCGGTTTCGCCGTTGTCCAGTAGGGTAGTGATGTTGTCTGTGGCAGCGATAAGGGCAGTTTTGGTGCTGTGGTTGCTGCGGAATCTGGACTGGGATGGGTCCAGGATGTTGTTCTCCTCGAGGTGGCAGGTCAGTTGCCTGTTGACGCTCTTTTCGATGACCTTCGCTGGAAACGGAAGCAGGGAGATGGGCCAAAAGTTCTTGAGGTCCTTAGGGTTCGCAGTGTTTTTTTTTTCAGTAGGGCATTGATCTCGGCATCCTTTTAGCTTTCCGGGAAGGTGGCGGTCTCGAAGGAGTGGTTGATGATCTTCCGGAGTTAAGGTGCGATGATGCTGTTAGCTTTGTTGAAAATGTGGTGAGGGCAGGGGTCAGATGGTGAGCCGGAGTGGATGGTGTTTATGGTCTTGATGGTGTCGTCGACGTGGGTCTAGAAGAGCAAGCGGCTGTTGTCGCTGGGGTGTGAAGGGTCTGTGGTGCCAGTGGTTGTGAGGTGATTTGGACGTTGAAGCTGTCGTGGATGTCGGTAATCTTGTGGTGGAAAAAGGTGGCTAGGGAGTCACAGAGGTCTTGTGACTGCGGGATGCCGTTGGTGCTTGCGCTGTGGTTGGAGAGTTCCTTCACGATGTTGACAAGCTCTTTGCTGTCAATGCGTTTCTTGAAGGCGGTTCTTTTGGTGGCTCGAATGAGTTGGTGGTGCTTGCGGTTGGCATTCTTTAGGGCAGCATTGTTGTCCGGAGTCCGTTCATGGTGCCACTTTTTCTCGAGTCTTCGGCAGGTCCTTCTGGATTCCTGGAGGTCGGTGATGAACCAGCTAGCTTTCCTGTCGGGGCATCTGTTTGAGGGTTTTTTGATTGAGCGAGGGTGTTGGTGCAGTCCCTGATCCATTGCCTGAGGTTGCGGGCTGCTGTGTCGGTGTCGGTGGTGTCCGTTGGTGGGTCTCTGGCGAGGGTGGTGATGAGCTGGTCTTCGGTGACCTTGTTCCAGCTGTGGTACGGGATTTGTTGCGGGTGATGGTGCAAGGTAGGTTTCTTGAAGGTGAAATGGATGCAGCGATGGTCGGTCCAGTGAAGTTCGGTGGTGTGTCTGACGGAGACGTGGTTGCTGGCGGAGAGGATGGGGTAGAGCGTGTGTCCGGCGAAGTAGGTGGGGGTTGTGACGAGCTGTTTGAGTCCGAGGTTGGCGAGGTAGTCGAGCAAAGCGACAGAGTTGCTATTGTTGACGTTCTCGAGGTGGAAATTTAGGTCTCCAAGGAGGATGTAGTCTGTGGAGGCAAGGGAATGTGTGCTGACTATGTCAGTGATTGCATCGATAAACTGAGGCCGGGGTCCAGGAGGGTCTGTAGACAAGTGTTCCTCTGAGGGTGGTATTGAGGTCAGTGTGGATCTGGAAGTGCAGGTGTTCGGCGGTTTTGGAGGTGTCTGCTGTGCTAGTCGAGACTCAGAGTGTTTCTGTAGACAATGCTGATTCCTCCTCCTGGTTTGTTGGTGCGGTCTCTTCTGGTGATCTTGTATCCATCAGGGATGGCTATGGCTATGTCTGGTGCCGAGGAGGGGTTCATCCAGGTCTCTGTTAGGAATGCAACGTCCGGGAAGGCTGAGTCGAATAGGTCCCAGAGTTCGATGGCATGCTTGTGGAAGGAGCGGGTGTTGAGGAGAATGCATCTGAGGTGGTTGCGTTCTGCTTTGGCGGCTGGGGTGGGACGCGTAGGAGTTCGGTGGCTGGTGAAGCTTCAGCTTCGGCAGGTAAGGGTCAGTGGGTGCGCTTCTTGGTTGCCTGGAAGCAGTTGGATGAATGTCCGGTGTTGAGTTCGTGGAGGGAGTTGGCGTCGTAGCAGTGTCGTAGGTCGTGGCACTCGTGGGGGCCAGGGGATCTGGGCGCGGTCCAGGCACTGACGGGCGCAGACGTGCTTGCCTTTGGTGCTACCGTGCAGCGGTCACCATATGTAGGGGGGGGGCAGAAGTGGGGAGGCGGGGACTGTGTCTGGGGAGGGTCCGCGGGGCAGCAGCGGCGGGAACGGTAATGGCGAGATGAGCCGGGGATTACCAGTAGGCACAATATAAGTACAAAAAACGATAGCAACAGTAAGCACAAGGCTACGTTACAGTGGGACATTCTGTAAACAGGAGGCGAGGGTGGAGGACACACGGAGCGCTGCGGGCTAGAGGGATGCCACCAATTGAGTCTGCTGCCGGGATGTCAGCTGGTGCTCACCCTGCTAGTTGGAAGGCTCTGCACCAGAGCGGCAGCGAGGCGAAGCTGCTGGGGAGGAGTGTTCACCTGGACGGAGGTCTCGGACTCGTCACTTATCAGTGAGGATAAGGTTTCCACAGATATGGATGAAACCTGGTGTGGATAAAGGGTTAGTCTGGTATCGTATGCGTGTTAATTGAACGCAGCGTGTAAGGAAATATTATAGGGACACAATTGGGTTACGGTCCTGAAGAAAGCTCAGGATCCCAGGAGGGGCCATAGCAGGGCGGAAACATGTTGATCTAGTGGACAATGAGCACTAGAACAGGGCTATTATTGTCCTAGATTTCGTGCTTTTAATCATTCTTCCATCACGAATGAATAAAGATTGGAAAATTAACCGGCAGGTGGTAGGGATTTTTACTATCCCCCCCCTCCTCTTTTCCTTTTTTACCTTAGTTTCCTACTAATAGTGGTATCACAGCCCATAATAAGGGCTTGTTCGCCATTAGACAATTCTTTGAGGAACGTGGGATGACTGTTGATGAAGCATGACACCTGAGAGGTGTGTGAGGCCATCTTGTATATTTTTTCTCACCCCATGGTGCTGGTCCAATAATTTTGGAATTTAGTAGTAACCTGAACAATTCCTCGACGAAGGTACACCTGTATAGTAAGGTGGTATGAGGCCACAAAAAGTGGACTTGATGATTAAAGGGCCTGTTCTTGTTGTGGTGGAAACTTTACTTCCGCCTAAGGTGGTATGAGGCCACAAAAAGTGGACTTGATGATTAAAGGGCCTGTTCGTGTTGTGGTGGAAACTTTACTTCCGCCTATTTTGGCCCTTTTGGACAAATAGTGCTCTCTTCAAGTGATCAGGAGACCTGCCGCAAGAAAGAATAGACTAGTTCCAGGACTCTTGCCTTTTGTTGCACCTTGTCCTACTCCTGAGTGTTTGGTAATATTGGCAACTGATGTCAGAGTAAAATTCATCAAATTTTTAAATTTTCCACCAGACAGTAAGGCCAAGAAATTGAGCTCTATGTGAAGGAATATTTTTGCTTTTGGTCGCATCGGCCTGAGAGCCACTAGTGCAACTGTCGTTAGCAAATTATCTTCAATTGGGAGATTGAAATAGAAGCAGACAAACTCCTACCGATTAGCAAAAAAAAATGACTGCTTTCCAAACAAAAGCAATCCACAAAGGAACAAGCCCTAGTTTAAGGAACAAATATGCAGTTTGCGTCGATTCATAAAAAAATGCTGAGGTTCTGGATGACACAGTAATATAGTATTTCCTGGTTTGTTACTCACAACATCCGTCCCTATAAGGGTACAACGATAGCGGTACCTATACCAATATGAAACAGAACACACTGACCACACTGACCACAATGAAGATTAGAGTAAAGTTTTAGTCATATACTTTTATCTTCTCTGAATTGTATTAAAACATTGATTATAGCTGTTGATGCTACTAATAATTTCGTGACTTGACAATTTTGTATGTTGTTTTAAATGTATATGAGTCCTACTCAAAATGTATGCAGTATATATGTTTTGTGTTTGTCTGGACAGCTATAATCAATGTTTTAATACAATTCAGAGAAGATGCTTGAATTAAAGAACTTTGGAAACCGATGGTATGGTGTGCTGGTCTTCTGTCTAGCCTGACTGGAGTGGACTGTTTTGTGAATATATATATGTATATATATCTCCAAATTGCTGCCAAAACGATCCTCGACCTAGCAACGCTGGTGTCGTTGGTGGCAGCAGCCGCCACACTAGATTAGAACCTGCTTCCCATCCACCTTCGATAGTTGGACACAGAAAACGGCACACCAGGAAAATCCAGCACAAATCCTTTATTGTGCACTCAAAGAACAAGGACGACGCGTTTCGGCGTTAGCCTTTATCAATGTATATATATATGTATATATATATATATGCGTGTGTATATATATATATATATATATATATATATATATATATATATATACATACATTAGCAGCCCGCCCCAGCGTTGCCTGGGACAGAAGGGGGCTGAGGGCAGCATTTGCGGCTTGCGTGCACTAAGGGCTCCCGCCCGTCCCTCTCTGCGCACCCGCTCCCGCCCCAAACCCCTCCCGCCCCGACTCCCTCTTGCCCCGACTCCAATTTGTCCCTTTACGTTACCTGAGCCGCCGCTCGGGGCAACATTTGAGGCTTGCATGCAGTAAGGGCTCCCGCCGATCCCTCTGTGCGCACCCGCTCCCGCCACGACTCCAATGTGTCCCTTTACCTTACCTGAGCCGCTGCTCCTCCCCGCGCTCCTCACTTTACCGCCGCTCCATGTCCCCCGCTCCTCCTAGTCATCACGCATGTCGCGGCCAGCGCAGCGTCGCGGCCGGCGCTACTTTCAGGGCACTACTTTTTTTTTAAAGTTATGTTTTGAAATGTACGTTTTTAAAAAATTTGTTATAGCCTATGTCCATCTGCACACCCTGACAATTTCTACGATGTATCGGGTGTGTGGATTGGCGCTGTGGTTCCCGAGTTTACCTGTCTCAAAGGTTTGTGTTCTCTCTTTATAATAGTAGTATAGAGTATAGATATCAGATATAAATATATATATATATATATATATATATATATATAGTTCCACAAATTTTAACATTTACATGAAAGAAGCCATCTCCATACATTAATATTCGGAAGTCTACCTGTGATTCATAACATATTTATTTTACAAGATTATCGTATCCGCGGATCCGCTGTGATGCCACCGCGTATCAGACATGATTCCAGGAACACACCCAAACCTCAACTTCTCATGGGATACAGTGAATCTGCACCCCCCATGCACATAGCAAATCACACCGTAAATCAATTATTATGGTTTCACATCTCTCTTGAGACAGACTTGAAACCACAGCTCCATCCTGTTTTTTGTTTTCCTTAAAAGGACAGACTTTTAAAGTCTTCTACTGACAATAGAAGAAAAGGGGAAGAGCAAGACGAAGAACACTTACCACTTCCAAGGAAGTCCTCAGGCGTTTGGAAATATTTCTCACTTCCCTCAGAAGAAAAGAAAGTTTTAGCAAAAAATTGTCCAATGCAATAAAAAAGACTGCTATGGGGAAGAAGGATTCACATGGCACATCCTCTATGCGGAAACAACTGAAAACCAAACACAGGACATATGACAGGATGATGAGCGAGAAGGAGTGGTGCATCATCATCAGCAGCAGCTGGAGCATCTGTGGACCCTTATCACCCGACCAGTTGGTTACTCTCACCACCTGTTTCACCAAAACTGCAAGGCTTGGCGACTTGTTGTGACAAATGCCATATGCCAGTTGCACTAAAAATGTCATCTGTTGCCCAGGTTATTGATGCTTCTAAGCATTATTTCTCTTTTAACACTTTAACGCCTTAACCACGGCGGTTTTTCCGCCGCAGTGTTGGCGTTCTATTCAGTGGGCGGGGCTCCACCGGCCGTTGGCCGACAGCAGCACCCGCGAGGTAGTGCTCCCGTCGTAGATATCTGAAAAGCAAATATAGAATACATTTAACTTTACATTACATACTATTAGATTACATACTATAAGCAAGTGAGTAGCTACATCAGTGATTATATCACTGTGTAAGAGGCTGTGTAAGTGTCCGAGTATGGGTGTATACATGGGCATATGAGTGGCTGTACAGGTTGTTGAGTGGATATGTGAGTGATTGTATCGGTACCTCTGTGGGTGTGTTACTGGATGTGTAAGTAGCTGTGTGCTGGGTGTCTTAGAAATTGTATAGGTATCTAAATAGGTATGTAAATGGCTTTATGGATTGGTAACCAGCTGTGTTAGTGGATGTTTGGGAGTGTAACTGTGTGTAAGTGGCTCTGTTAGTGGTGGATGCATATTCCTCTGTGAGTGGATGTGTAGGAGCCTCTGTCGCGGTGCATGTGAGTGGCTTTATAGTTTTGTAAATAGGTATGTGAGTGGTATGGGTGTGTAAATGACTATGTAAGTGATATATAGGTGAGTAAATGGGCGTGCAAATGGTTTTATTGTGTGTGTCAATCACTGTCTGGCTATGTGAGTGGTGGGTACATAAGTGCATCTGTGCCTACCTGACTGTGTGAGAGGGTCCAAATTACATACTATTAAATGACATGTTATAAACAACCACTTACTTCTATTAGCTTAATAAAATACCTTTCTTTTCAGTATATCAATTCTTCTTCCTACTTTGCTGCTCGCTATATTTTTAGTTAATGTTCTCATCAAACCTTAGTTGTATCTTGCCTTTTACTGTAGTGTCATTTCTTTCAGCTTATATACACTCATAGGTTTTTATTAATATACTTTTTTTTTTATAGTACAACTTGATTAACATACCTTTTAATTCTCTTTGCTGTTGTCCAACCTTTATTTTAATATCTGTATTCCACTGCAAATCTCAAGGAAGAAATATGGCAAGCCTTTTCCAGTCTCAGTACAAACATATCAATAACCGCTAGCCTTCCCACTGTGCTTTCACTCACATTCCGGTACTTTTGTTCCCTTCCCCCACTCTCTTTTAGCCTTGTTTCTATAGCATCCATGTTTCCAATAATCTCTGCCTACCAGTAGGTCAAAAGTTCACAAGACTTTCTCTCAACAGGGTACTGGCTTCATATTAACTACAGCAGGTGTGGTTGCATGCTTGCAATTACAAGCATATCCCAAACAACATAACTTTTTTTCTTTTTCCAAAGCCAATCAGAGTTTGTCCTTTTTTCTTAAAGTCACTACCTAATTTTAGCTCCCCTCACATCTCCGCTATCCAAATAAATATGTTAGTTATTATTTGACTTTCTTTCTTCCATTGTAGCTGCCTTTCGTCGTCAAAACCGCCCCATTCTGCTGCAGCCTTTTCCTGTATGCTACTCTTGCTTGTCTCCAAAACGGTCAGAGTCTGGATTCTGGGCCTAGGTTTGTGTTTTGGGCCAGAGAGAGTCCAAGAAAGAGTAACATTGACAGGGACATAAGTTTACCTAATGTGGACATTACTTGGGTTGACCAGAGGAGGTCCAAGTGGCATCACTTTTTTGCCTTTGGATGAAAGCATTGCAGATTGCCAACATCCAGACCTCATGATTGTGCACTGTGGTGGCAATGCCCGAGGCACAATTATTGGGGTAGTTCTGGAAATCCTAATGATGGATACCTTTGGTAATTTAATGTCACTTTTCCCACATACTGCTTTGGTGTTCTCCAACATTTAAGAAATACACAAAGCTGGGGGCTAGAGGAGGTTTAGAGACAAGTGAGGGTATACTCCCCTTACTCAATTAACCAAACACACAAGAGCCCTCGCATCTAGATAAAGAGGTAAGGCTCAAGGAATAAAGACCAAACAAAGTCATCCCTTTAAAGCTGGTTTCCCTCAACCACAAAAGGTGGCATGCTTCATCATTGGGGAACCTCCTCACACCATGAAGCCTAGTTATTGTGCGGGCCTCAACCCCCTTACTGAGAGGGAGGAGCTCAGGGATGTTTTGGTTGCTAAGAGGGTCTTTACTGATTACTGAATGCAAGCTAAAAGGTGTGGTGAAGGGAGCAGTGTAGAAAGGGAAGTGAGTTTAAAACTAGCTGCAGGCACCACTTGTCTTTATGTAGGCGACTCTGTGCTAGGATTCAAAGCAAAAACAAAGAAGTACAGCGGAAATCATTAGGCCTGATTGTGTTGCTTGGAGATCAACTAGTTTCGCTCCGTGACCCAATTGGTGTCATGGCCTTTATCAGGATCTTATTAGTACTACTGCTGTGAGAGTGAAGTGTGAACCAGGAAGTATACCAAAGACTTTGTATTCAAAAACAGTAATCTATTTGTTTCTAAGTGGGGGATTCACTGGTAGCACCTGCTGTAAAACATGGGAGGAATATAAAATAGAATGTTATCACTAGAGAAAAAGGTGTTGTGATATCCATATAAGCCTAAACTTCAGAATGTGTAATAGAAACAATCATTACAACAGATACATATAAATATAAAATATATATATTAAAAAAACGAAATTACCAAAAAAATATATAAATGAAAAAAGTATATATATATAAATATATACATATATGTCGCTCCTGTTGCCCCAAACTCACACACTCATACACGGGTGCTGTATGCGGGGGGTGCTCCCGCAATATATAGCGCTCCTCGTCTTCTTCTTAGTTCCAAAAGAGACACAGCACTCGCGGGGGGAAAGTCATAGATTTTATTAGATTTTCAAACGCACCAGACGCGTTTCAGCATACGCCTTCCTTTGTGGTACGAGGGCGCGCCAAACGCGGCTAACATTTTATCTTAATTACCCAGTGATCACTTTTCAAAATAATAAACATAAACAAAGGACCAGTGCATAAGTGTATAAGCAGATACAAACAGCGGCGCCATTATGTAAAATGTTCGTGCAATACTATACTTATATACGGCAGAACTCTTAGATTCCACTGCTCATATACTCAAATTACAGTCGCACACACGTATCAATGCATTCTTAGAATCCATTACTTCATCTCGCCCTGTATGGGCTTACTCTAGCGCACTTTCTTATTCATGAGGCCCTGTATGGGCTAACCTTTGCATTTGTCCTAACAAAATAATAAATAACAAGAATAATAATAAATAAACGTGCATCTCCCAAATACATATTAACTCATCATTACATTATTTACATTTTCTCTTAATTTCACTCACAGTTCATTCTGGTTTTCCACATAACACATTTCATTATATAATCCAACTCAACGATTAAAGTGCAGTGTTTGTCTAGACAACCCAAGCTTATAGTATCATATATCGAGTACATACTACATCTATGGAATTATAAGCCTATAAATTCCTGTTTTATAGCTACTGCTTTGAACATGTCACACTGTTTGGCTAAAAAGCCCGTTATCCCAGATGCACTGTTAGTTCCTCATGACTATTCAAGCCTCTCGGTGCCTTGGTACAGAGATCTATAATGTACCTAGATTCTAATCTGCTTAATCTCATTAATCTATCTCCTCCTCTTACTCTCATGGGAACATGATCTAGGGCAAAATATGACATTAAATCATTATTACTTTCATAAGTGCCTAGCTACTGGATAATTGGCATCCCCTTTGTTGATGGCACGTAAATGTTCAAGTATACAAATTTTCGTTTTGATGGATAGTGCTCCCTATATACCGTAATCCGCAAGGCCAGATTAAACAATATACTGTATAAGGTGTTGTACAAGTCAGGAACTTTTTTATCATCCTCATGTTGTCCTCCACTTTGTATGTCGTAATCTTCCTACTATTTTTTGCAGGCTTTGCACCTACCACATAGGTAAAAACCCATTGGGGGGGGGGTCACCAAATGGTTTAGACAGCGGTCGTGATAAATGGCTTTTGGTCAGAGTGTCCAAGGCCCTAGCCCGTCTAAAAGTTACCATTGGACGGGCAGGTAGATCCATGCTAATAACTGGGTCTGTCTTTAACAGATTCCAGTTTTTTCTAAGGAGCATATGTAATCTAGCTGCTCCACTGGAATAGGTAGTTATCATCCTAAATGTGTTAGCTTTTTGTGACTTTCCTGTTACTTTGTCTTTGAGCAATTCCACTCTGGATTTGTCCTGCACTTTGTCAAAAGCCACCTTTAGGGCATTGCTCTCATAACCCTGGCATTAAACCTGGCAATGCTAGCTTCAGCATTACACTTAAAATCTTCATCAGTAGTGCAATTTCGTTTAATCCTTAGTAATTCCCCATAGGGGATACTCTGGATTAACCTAGGGAGGCGAGTGCTTGATGAGTGTAGTATTGAATTCCCGGCTGTATGTTTACAGTACAACCTGGTGTTCAACTTCCCATCCCTTACTACAACCTCCAAATCCAGAAAATTCACATTAGTACAGCTAACTTCCGCTGTAAATTTCACATTGTACTCGTTTTCATTTAATTTGTTCACATATCGGGTTGCTGACTCTATCGATCCCCTCCAAACCAGGAAGAGATCATCAATATACCTGTACCAGGCTTTGATGTTCTGTGTCCATTCTCCATTGGTGTCGGCCCAAGCCACCCACTCCTCCCACCACCCTACGAAAAGGTTCGCAAAACTAGGGGAGTAACATGTGCCCATAGCCACCCCAGTCAATTATTGGTAATACTGGTCCTGGTAAAGGAAGATGTTATTCTCTAGGCTAAAAGACAAAAACTTTTGCTGATCTTGTCACCCAAAAACTTTCTATAGCTTTCAATCCTTCTGCGTGCCCTATGTTTGTATATAGACTAGCTATATCCATCATCAACATACAGTCACCCTCTCTCCACACCACGTGTGTTAAAAAGTCTTTGGTGTCCCTGATGTAACTGCGTAGAGTTTTAACAAAATCAGTGTAGAAATAATCAATATACACAGACAAATGTTAAAGTAGGCTGCCTTGTGCACTCACAATTGGCCGCCCCGGGGGCTTCTCATTGTTCTTATGTACTTTTGGTAGATGGTAAAAACTTGGAGTCATTGGGTTTACACATCTCAAGTAAAGATATTATTCTGTTTCCAACAAACCTTTATCATACCATTTACGAAGCATCTGATGGTTGTCCGTATTGCTCTTCAAATACACCTGCTTCCCTATTTTTTTGTAGCAGTTGCTGTCCGATAATTGTCTCTCTGCTTCTTCATTGTATGCTTCATATATATATATATATATATATATATATATATATATATATATATAATTCTGTTTCCAACAAACCTTTATCATACCATTTACGAAGCATCTGATGGTTGTCCGTATTGCTCTTCAAATACACCTGCTTCCCTATTTTTTTGTAGCAGTTGCTGTCCGATAATTGTCTCTCTGCTTCTTCATTGTATATATATATATATATATATGAAGCATACAATGAAGAAGCAGAGAGACAATTATCTGACAGCAACTGCTACAAAAAAATAGGGAAGCAGGTGTAAATGTAAATGGTATGATAAAGGTTTGTTGGAAACAGAATAATATATATATATATATATATATATATATATATATATATATATATATATATATATGTAAAACAAGTTTGGAGCACACAAGGGTATTGTAGTCCTTTTGATCCACCCAGCATGACGCGTTTCGTCTAACTGACTTCCTCAGATGCTGTTCGGTGTGTAAGGAAACCAAGATTTCATGGTTCATTTTGAAAGCAGATTTTGGGCTCCGCCCGTGTGATCTTCAGCGAAGAGGGACTAACATAGCACAGTAGTCCCTCAGTGTTTCTTGCCGCCATCTTGGAGTGCATGCCTCTGTGTTACTCACTGCCATAGTTGTGGTTTGTGGCGATTTTAGTTCTTGTGAGTGCACTTTCATGCTTTGTTGGGAGAAGGCATCTCACTCCAGCTGCGTGGTCGCTGAGAGGTTGATTATGGAGCCATGCTTTTTAGTACCCATACATCTGCCGCTTGGTAATATGCCGAATCTTGGCGGAGTGTTGTTTACTTACATCAGCACTTCCAGATTCGGCATATTACCAAGCGGCAGATGTATGGGTACTAAAAAGCATGGCTCCATAATCAACCTCTCAGCGACCACGCAGCTGGAGTGAGATGCCTTCTCCCAACAAAGCATGAAAGTTGAAGATCACACGGGCGGAGCCCAAAATCTGCTTTCAAAATGAACCATGAAATCTTGGTTTCCTTACACACCGAACAGCATCTGAGGAAGTCAGTTAGACGAAACGCGTCATGCTGGGTGGATCAAAAGGACTACAATACCCTTGTGTGCTCCAAACTTGTTTTACCTATTTCACGTGCATGCCACTTGCACGAAGGAAGCACCCATCAGGAGTGTTCGGCAGAACAGTGGAAGTTGTATTCATCGTTAAGAAAAATTCTGCCTGAACCGCCGCTGCCAAACATATGAAGTATCTGCTAACGGAGAGTTGGACATGACGACATGGCGGAGTGTTGTTTACTTACATCAGCACTTCCAGATTCGGCATATTACCAAGCGGCAGATGTATGGGTACTAAAAAGCATGGCTCCATAATCAACCTCTCAGCGACCACGCAGCTGGAGTGAGATGCCTTCTCCCAACAAAGCATGAAAGTGCACTCACAAGAACTAAAATCGCCACAAACCACAACTATGGCAGTGAGTAACACAGAGGCATGCACTCCAAGATGGCGGCAAGAAACACTGAGGGACTACTGTGCTATGTTAGTCCCTCTTCGCTGAAGATCACACGGGCGGAGCCCAAAATCTGCTTTCAAAATGAACCATGAAATCTTGGTTTCCTTACACACCGAACAGCATCTGAGGAAGTCAGTTAGACGAAACGCGTCATGCTGGGTGGATCAAAAGGACTACAATACCCTTGTGTGCTCCAAACTTGTTTTACCTATTTCACGTGCATGCCACTTGCACAAAGGAAGCACCAATCAGGAGTGTTCGGCAGAACAGTGGAAGTTGTATTCATCATATATATATATATATATATATATATATATATATATATATATATATATATATTTATTTAGAAGCAGTTTTTCATAGGAAATCCGTTATGTGCTTTGCTAATAACTTTAGGGCCATTTGACGATTCTTTGCAAAACTATCCAAAAAATAGTCTCATCCACCTCAGTTCCTTCCTGGAAAGTTTTGGAGGGAACTGTCAAGGCTGGACCGAGAAGAAAAAGGGGGTGTCCTTAAATGTGTTCTCACTATGCAATTTTGAACAACGATACAGAAAACCCAAAATTACACCAAATTTGGCATAAAGTTAGGTCTTTGTGATTTGGTGTAAATTTGTTAAGTAGATTTTGAGAAACTTAGATTGAAAATGTATGTATTTTTCTGGCTCCGCAGAATCTCTGGACCCTGCAGATCAAAAAACGTGCTCCGATTGGCTGCTGTCAACATCTACATAGATGATGCGGCAGCCTTTTTTGGACTCAGGGACTCGTTCCCTGTCCTTACAAAATAATTAAGTAACAAATAGGGGGAAAGGTAGGGATGTCTTGACTCCCTTGGCTATGCTTTGGGAGTGGAGGGTCCCAGATGATCCTCTGGGATCAAATTGGTTGAGGTTCCCCGATTCTGGCTATCGAACTGGGGCGGGGGATGTTTTGGTACAACCACCTCTAGATTGCGGAACTGTCTTTCCACCCATTTAAAAAACTCCTCTGACTTGCTTCCTTTTAGAAAGGCTCTCAAGACCTGGCTTTCCTCCCGGTAGTCAGTCTTCTACAGGTTCTATGAATGAGTGCTGCTATTTTTTTGTTATCGTCCCAGGTTTTCCAGCGCCTAGACGCCTCCGTGTATTTGCGCATTATAACTAAATAAATGATAATAAAAAAAACAAATTGTATGACAGTAAAATATTACTTTACGTTAAAAAAACTCTAGCAATTCACTGAAAAAATCCAAAGGTGTAAGTGACAGTAAAGTTAGATATGGTAATATCTTACATTGCATTAAAAAAAACATTTACTGAAAAAAGCAAAGTCAAAAGTGATTTTATAGTTTGGTGAAAGAGGCAGCTTAAATGTAACATTTTAAACTAAAAAAACACTGGAATTCACGGAGTTAAAATTATTTTAAGGAACTATAACTTGCACTCCTGCAATGTGCTACATAGACCTCATATATTACATTACTCATGACATATTCTATCACGTTATTGATAACATCGATATATCATCTGAAATTAAATCATTGATGACAACACTGCATAGTGAGGGTGTGTGTTATAGTTACTAGAAAGAACTGTAAGTGGTGAATTTCAGTGTTTTTCTTAGTATAAAAAGTTACTTTTAAACTGACATTTTCAGCTAACTATAACGTCATTTTAACTTTATTTTTTCAGTATGTGTGTGTGTATATATATATTTTCCACCGAATCTGCTCTCAAATTGCAGACCCCTGGCGCTCCCGTCTCCGGTGCCGTACTCCTCGGCAGAGCCAAGCCTTAATTTATTTCACACACCTGTCCAATGGAACCATTGAGTACGCTCTCACAAAGTTCTTTCTTTTCCCAATGATTTTATTTCACAGTTGTTTCCAGCGTATAAGCAATTAATTCCGACGCGTTTCGCTACAAACATGTAGCTTGCTCACGGTTAATGCAAAGATGATATTGAGTCCCTCCTATTTCTACGGAGGTCCCGCCAAACATTCTGTTACACAATGCATCACTTCCTGTTTCATGATACCGGAAGTAACTTGGGAAATGTAGTTTTTGACAACATTTGACTAAATAAACATAGGTTTACAAAACTGATATGTTTAGTCACTAAAGTTTTTTTCTATTTCATTTTATGTGTGATATTATAACGTGATCAATTTGATTAGGAGACATCCATCTTTCTTAAAAGAGGCCGATACACGACCATATTTAGATATTATATAAAAATTCGACAGATTATCCGTATTTGTGTTTTTCCAAATTATGAGAATAACATTTATAGCCCTCCAGCGGGCATTGATGTCTATTTGAATATAAACTGAAATCCTCATTTTCATTTTATTCCGTATTGTTTAATGAAAAAGGTAATATACCTAGTTTATTTTATTATAACCATTTTTATATATAGATTTATATATATTACATAATGTATACTCCACTAATATGGTCCTAGAGCCAAAACGACAATATAGTTCCATGTTACACCATTACGCTTTACTTAATTTTTATTTCTGGGGAGAGTTAGCTCAAGGAGGATGCTATATTTTTATTGAAATCAGTAAATGAAATACAGGATTATATTATTTTATTGTCAGTATAAAAAAAGATGGGGCTCATGCTTAATTATGTGGTTAAGAAAATAGAATTATCAAAAAAAAGACATTCTTTACTAAAAACACTTTGTAGAAGTGCTAGACTGTTCAAGCTATTTTCTGATAAAGGACTGATGAAGAGGGGCACTGATTAGAATTGGTATGTTGAATTATTTTTACCTTTCATGAATAGAATGTCAAATGATGGGCAACATTGTTTTCTTTCTCGGCATTCAAGAAATATGAAAATCATAGGGTAGGGAAACTCTTGAGAATAGGCAGAAGAAAGTTAATACTGTAATTGGAAGCATGTGAGTGGGCACGGCAGATTTTGACACTATTACTGTGCATATCTGACTTTATTACTTCCGAGAATTATAGAGCTATTCTTCATTTTGGGTTTCAATAATATCCTACTAGAAACCATGGCTAAGCAGTATGAGCTGAAAGGTTTCTCGTTTTTAATCTCAATCTCCAAATTGAAAAGAAATAAAAAAGCAAGGTTTTGAAAATCCAGTGCCCGATTTGGACCAACTTCAGAAAATGTGGTAATATTCCAATCTGGCAAGACTGTACTTCTCTGTGGAATAACCCCAGATTTATGTGGATGATCCCAAAAAGCATTATGAGGGGTACATTTGTTTGACCCATCGAGGGATTTTTTGCCTGCAGAATTTTCTTTTTGAGGGAGAGTTTAATACTTGATAAGTGCTTCAGCAATAATCTTGGCGTCCAAGAGGCACGTTTTTGAAATTATAGGGGTACATTTGTGTGACCCATCGACGGATTTTTTGCCTGTAGAATTTTCTTTTTGAGGGAGAGTTTAATACTTGATAAGTGCTTTAGCAATAATCTTGGCGTCCAAGAGGCACGTTTTTGAAATTATTCGTAGATCAGGAACGTGTATGTTTTTCCTCGCTAAGGGTCATATGTAGGTAAAACCCAAATTGGGAGTTCTTAATACATCGAACTCTCAAAGTCTGATGTAGATAAAAAATCGCTAAAAGATAGCGATTCAGTAAAAATTGCTAAAAATAAATACTGATTTTGCATTACCGAATCGGCATTAGCGATTTTGCATTCCCGAATCGGAATTTAGCGAATCCGCTATTTAAAAAAAACGCTAATTAGTGATTTAGCCAATTCGGTGCATCCTGATGAACTCACACCAGGAAGTGGACTGATCCATTCTGTTACACTGAGCCTGAAGCTGTGGTAGAGGCAGGGAGCAGAACCAAACACCCATGAGCTGCACAGCAACTACCTTGCAGACACCCAAAACAACCATGGACACACAGAACAAGGGAAAGGAGGACGGTGAGAGGAAGAGAAACACAAATTTAGTGGGAGGGAGTTGGAGATACTATTTGAGGAGGTGGTGAAGGATCATGACCAGCTCTTCGGCAAAAAATTTCCTGCACGTTCCAGAATCACAGAAAATAAAAATATGGCTTGTGATCCAGGAAAAAATCAATACCATCGGCTTCATCCAGCGCTCGATAGATGAGCTCAAGAAGCGCTGGTACAACCTTTCCAAATGTGCAAAGGAGAGGATGGTCGACATGCTCAAACAAGCCAACCACACTGGTGGCAGGACATCTACTGCACCTGTACCAACTCCCATGGAACAATTGGTGGAGTCCAACCTCCAGCCAGAGAGCGTCACTGGCATCGGAGACGCAGACAGCTCTTCCAGAGGAGCCAACAGACAAGGTAAGATGCATGCTGTCCCCCCTCCCTAACCCCAATACCCACTGACCCAGTATGATTCCCACTTCAGACCATGATTTGCAAAAAACTAGCAATGTATCATGGGAGATGTAGTACCAATTAACACATAGCATAACAGTCCACTGAACCCAAATGCATGTCACACACATTAGTAAATAAGCAAGTGGGGGACAGTCAGTTTGATTGGCAGTCATGATATTTATTGAATAGCTAATACTGCTAGACAAGTGAGTAAAAATTGACATTTAGTATCCACAGGCGACCCTGCATGTAAGGCTGGAGAAGGGGCGACCGAAGAGGCAGCCAGGAAGCCCAACACCCAGCATGAGGAGGCCCTGTCACCTTCTGAGGTCATACCACCACCACCAAGAGCCAGGAGGTATACAGTGGGTAGTCTCCAGCAGATGAAGGTCTCAGAGGAGGAGAGCACAGAGCCCAACAATCCATGCAGGAGGATGCTGAACAGACACCAGGAACACAGTCCCCCATCGAGCATTGCCACACAGGTGCCCGACGGCGTGACCAAGGGCACACAGTCCTGATGCACAGGGAGAGGAGTCCAGTGTTTTTGCAGGTCTCGAGGGGAAGATGCTGAAGGTGCAGCAGCTGCAAGGTAAAACAATGTGCTCAATGCAACGCCAGATGGTGGCCCTTAACAAAAACATGCAGGACATGAAGGGGGGCATATACTGCCTTTACAACACCGTGGCTGAGGGCATGCGGGACATGGCAGAGGCTGTTAGACTGTTGTGCAGCAAGATGGACGACGAACATGGGGCAAGGCGCAGGGACAGACAGAGAATGGATAGTTACACGAAGGCGGTGAACCCTCTATGCACTGCCCCCTCTGTCCTTAGCAGACGCTCAGTGACCATGCAGTTAGAGATGGCCAACTGCAGCCTTGAGATCCAAAGGGGTTTGGTCACAGTCACCAGTTCCTTGGAAGTGCTACAGACCACACAAATCACTGCCACATGATCGAGGGATGAGGGGGAAGTTAGGAGGCAACAAGCCGCAGTAGTATCACTCCCCCAATACAAGAGACCAGGAGGCGCAGTGGAAGGTACGGACCAGCCGCAGGACAGACCTCTAGGGAGGACAGTGTGCCTGCGTGCGCGCAGAAAATAATACCAGGCATCACCTGATATTGGGAGATGGGTGAAGTAACCCATTTGTCCAAATGATGGGATTTGGGAATTTGCATGGAGAGTATCTATGCCATGTTGGGGTTGTTGAGGTACTGAGGACTTCATCGTGCAGCGGTGTGCTGTCCTATTGCCTGACTGAAGGTTAATAAAACACCGTACCACAATCGCATTTATTTGCTTTGTCTCATTACTTACATAGAAATAGTTGTGTGTGATCTCAGTCTGTTTGTCTCCCCCATCTGGTGCTGCTGCAACACCTGCAGTGCTGTGGACAATCCTCACTCTCTGATTCAGTGATTTCCACATGTGTTCCCTTCTTTGCGGCCAGGTTATGCAGCATGGCACATGTAGCTATTATTTTGCATATCAGAGGCTGGTACTGCCGTGCACCTCCACTTTTGTGGAGGCAGCGGAACCTGCTTTTCAGGAGTCCAAATGTACGCTCCACCACATTCCGCGTAGATTTATGGGTAACATTAAATCTCCTTTCACTTGGGGTAGATGAGTTGAGATATGGAGTCAGGATAAATGCACGCACCGCATATGCGCTATCATCTGAGTGTTGAAGGAAGAAAGATTATTCACAGTCCGCAATGGATACATCAAAGGTATACATCAGGGTGTGTCACATAGATTTACCTAGCAGGTACCCTTATCCAAATTCACCCCAGCAAGGCTGGTGTAGATCCCACTGTTCCTGAAGATGTAGGAATCATGCGTGCTCCCAGGAAATTGAGAAACGATGTCGATATTGATGTAAGATGCATCACATATGACCTGTATGTTGATTGAATGTTGCGGTTACGGTAGATGTACTCAGTAGCAGAGGGAGGGCAGATTGGTATATGTGTCCCGTCAATGCACCCTATTACATTTGGGAACTGGGCCTTCTGATAAATGTCCATCTTTGTCTTATGCAGTTCCGCCTGTATCCTAAGGAACCAGATTATTGTCAAAATTTCCAACTATATGCTTTGATATGAAATCCTGGTTTTTCATAAACCCAGAGTACTTGAATGATGTCAGCAAATGGGATTACATTGACTCTGGTAAATCTTGTGTGGGTTAAATAGTCAGGCTGTTTGTGTTCTTTAAGCATCGCGTCTCTGATTAATTCACTTTCTTTCAGAAGCAACGACCCGCACAAACACACCGCAAGCGCTCACAAACGTCAGGCCTCTGCAATCCATGGCCTCTTCTGATTTTGACCTAAAGTTCTGGAACTTTCTGGTGCTTGGAAATATATTGGTTTAAAAATGAAGGCTCTTGATTCTGCTTTGGATTTGGTTATCAAATCAGCCTTAGCAATTTGACATTTTAATGCACGTTGTACTTTCAAATAGATTTGCCCCTTAATGCTTGCGACAGCGGGGCGTTGTTAATCTTCTTGATCATACGCTTCAGTGTACTTGTTACCTAATGCATTATCCTAAGGTGTAAGAAAACACACGATTTAAGTTGCCTTTCAGAAGCATAATTAAGAATTAATGAGGCTGTACTGTTGGCTAACCCTCAGAATTTCCACATTTTTGCCTTTTGTGACCCGTGTTATTAAAAGTCCATTATTTTTACAGACTTTATTAAATTGGATTTTATTAAAGCATTCCATATTTGCATTTGGTCTTTCATAATTCATTATTATTATGACATTTACTTTTTGCCATCGGATCTGAAAACATATCATAAGCTACCCTTTTCTCTTGAAAGAAATGCTAATTTCAAACAGTCCTCTAATGGAAGAGAAAAGCTTTATCAGTTTTTTCATCTAGTCTGATCGTGTTGAGAATACTAATGCTAGACTTCTGTATGCTAATATTGGAGAGGCTCTTGGTCAAAAGCTTGGAATAATTTTCTTTTTAAATAGTTTTATACTCCTAGGCTTTAGTCTTTTAGCATGAAAAGTTACTATCGGAGGCTTTCTTGCTTAATGTGTTTGCTGTTGAATGGTATTGTGTAATAACTCCTAAATAGTATAAATATGGAAACATACTCAACCCTAACGTACAAATCAAAAAGTCAGGATACTGAAGTGTATTTGTACTTTATAAATTACACGTGTGACCCTATTTATCTACTTTAATTAATAATAATAGATATGCTAACTAGAAAAACCGTAACTCCATGGGGCTACTCCTTCAAACCCATCCTCACAGGAACTCCTTCACCTGCAGCAGCACCTGCCTCCACACATACCCCCGTGTCCACCTACATCCTCTGTCCCTTCACCCCAGGGCCTCCTGCCACCAGAGGATCCAGTTACCCAACAATTCCACTCACCGTTCTTGAATCCACTCACGCCTCCATTTACCTCCCCATTCCACAGGTATCCCAGGGATCCACTCCTCAAGCTACCCTCTAATTAACTCACGCTATGCCTCCGCATCTACTTCCAGCCCCTGCTAATCCTCTTCATGTCCCAGTACACCCACTTCCAAATCCCATACATCAACTTCCACCCCCAAATTCACTTACAACCATTGTCTGAATTTACGCATTCCCTCCTGCCCTTTACATTCCCTGTAGTCCCTTATTTCCTCTCACGTTCTGCATTTTCTGTGTGTACTCTGACCACCCCCCCCCCCCCCCCCCCCCCGGAGTCCAGTCTTTATCTGTTATCTCGCCCTAGTCTCAACAAACACACACCCAATTCATCCCATCCACAAAGTACCTTTGCAACATCCAGTCGCCTTCTGTAGAGCAGTACAGTAGTTCTACTAACTTTCAAATACCAGCATGACTTTTTTAGGGAAATGTAAACGTTTCACATAGCTACGGCCTGATGGACACAGTCAAGCACATATCCGGCTCTGCTTCTGTCTTAGACCTCTCTGTCCTTCAGGCCCGCTCTGTAAAGTCACATTTCATAAGGTCAATGCATGTTTAAGTTTTTGGGAAAACAGCATTAACTGGTCTTTCCCTTTTTACCACTGACCCATTGATTGTGCATTAGTCCACAGTAGTCGACTGACTTAAAATGGTTTCCTATTTAGAAAATTAGTCCTCGGGGCAAGAAACTAGGATTTCACTTTTGAAATGTCACTGCATGACCACAACTTTCATAATTCACTGTCCTGTCTCGACATGATCGTTCAGAGTACTACATTAAGCATACCCTACACCATACACCATAAGTAAGCTATACCCTGATACTTTGGCAACTTGCCCCAGGTGTAGACATGACTCAACAAACCTACTTCATGTGATAAGAGGCTGCTCTACATCACAAAGCTACAGCAGCAACGTTCAATAACTAATAAACCACACCACAAGAAGATGATGAGTGGGAACTATTGAAAATAACCTACTAGGAATTCCCCCTCGAACTAAAAAGCACAAAGTGACCATAGAATGTGCACACCTCTTGCTTTTGTTAGCGAAAGAAGATATCACAATGAGATGGAAGGTACTCACCTCCCACGGTAGAGGACTGGACATGTCAAATGATTTACCGGGTGGAAGTAGAGCGCTTAAGAGGAATTGGGGGGGGGGGGGGGGAGCTGGGGGGGGGGTGGGGGCTAGGGGGGGGGGGAATGAATGCAGTTTATAAGGATAAAAATAGCAATGGCTTAACACACCATCTAAGAGATCAGGCAGAGTAACTGTTGTCAGGCTAGATCCAGTGCATGCCCTGCATAAAGAAAGAAGTTGAAGTAGGGACCAAAGAGCGATGAACCCCATAGGGTAATATAATAATCAAGAGCCCACTCAAGAAAACTGCGAAAAATGTCCCATAAAGCAAGAAATAATATCAAAAGGGATAATGTGTGCACACACGACTCCTTGAATACTAAAACTCGACTGCATTCTTCAACTACCTGCAGTGCAATCTCGAGTGGTAAAACGGTTTAAGTGAGGAAATCAAGGTTGAAGACGGTGGACACAATCGTATGGGAATAAGGGGACAATGATAATGAAGATTGACGCAAATATCTGCCACAAAGGCAAAACGTTTTATGATCCATATTATCAGCTAAATGTAAAAAAATAAGTTGTACAGCATTGTTGTAGAATAATTGAAAATGCCAATACACTTTCCTGAAAAAGAAAAAATGATTGTCCTGCTTTCCGGGTTCAACTTATACAGAAAATAGGCCGTGGCCACCAAAAATAATATGGGCCCCATTAGGAAATCAGAGAGCTAAAAAGAGTGCCCAGCTTTTGCAAATCAGTGCAGTTTCAACTTGCAATGGCGTTTTGCCAGGTATGGGATTCTGCATGCATTTGTATTTGTTGCAAGCAATGTTTGTGGCAAAATGTCAGGAAACTGAACAGTAAAAACCGACCCACAAGAGCATAAAGCAGGTCCATACTCTGACCTGTCATACCAGCCCTTCGGATGCTGCTGGTTCGGCCCTGCCTGCTAAGCTGAAGAAAGCATCCCCTACAACTCGCATTGCACTGAAAGAACCGAGCTTGTCATTTAACGAGTCAGTATTTCACCTAAAAAAAATGCTGTTTTCATTGACAAACTGTAGCATTTCAGAGATAGGACACGTAAATGAAGGTTTGTATTGAATTTGTCATTTCTTCTAGAGAGGACAAATAAAAAACTGAAGCATGCCACCAAGTAGTTCATGAGGCATTTGCCTATGGCTGTAGGACTAAATGTGGCCAAAACGTTTCTCAGGAAAAGTAGCTTCCAAATCCGTAGTCATGAAAATAATGAGTATTTCCTAGAGTGGGACTGAGGGAAGTTCCATTGTAAGGGAAATAGTAGTAAACTGACTATTGGATGAATGATGAGAAACACGCAGATACCTTGACCAATCAATCAATCAATACATACATTTGTAAAGCGTGCTAATTATGCGTAGGGTCTCAAGGTGCTGGGTGGGGGGGCCGCTGCTGATCGAAGAGCCAGGTCTTGAGAAGTCTTCTGAAGGCAAGCAGGTCCTGAGTCTGTCGCAGGTTGGGAGGGAGGGTGTTCCAGGTTTTGGCGGCGAGGTAGGTGAAGGATCTGCCTCCGGTGGTGGTTTTTCGGATGTGAGGGACTGAGGCGAGGGTGAGGTTGGCAGAGCGGAGACTGCGGGTGGGGGTGTAGAAGCTAAGTTGGTCGTTGAGGTATGCTGATCCGACGTTGTGTAGGGCCTTGTGTGTGTGGATGAGGAGTTTGAAGGTGATCCAGTTGTTGATGGGGAGCCAGTGCAGGCCACTCAGCTGGGGTGTGATGTGGCTGCGTCGGGGGACGTCGAAGATCAGTCGTGCCGATGCGTTCTGGTTGGTCACTTGGGGCTGGGACGGGGAATAAATTGCAACAAGGATTGAAGAGCGAAAAAGAAATATAAAAACGGGTATCAAGAGGACAGTGCGAAATAGTAAAACTGTATCAAGAGAACAGTGATAAATGACGGGGAGGAAAGGGAAAAGGAGCCGACATTTTTTGTGGTGGGTTAGAAGGAGTTGAGAGGAACATTTATACAGACTGGGGGAGAAAAGTAATGTGATGTTGGAAGGAGGAGGAGAAGCAGTCCCATATTGTCATACAGAAAAAATAAAAAGTCTGATATTTTGAGGGTACATGATAGTTTACAACTCATAGGTGAATCAAAATAAAATGTTATTTGGATAGAACATTGGAGGAAAAACAACACTGAGAGAGGTGTTGTACCTATGTTTTATGCACTTAAATGAATGTGTTTTAGCAGTAGTCCTGTGTGCAGTGAAACTGTTGAAATAGGTTGCGCTAATTCGATTTCTAACTGATTTAAAGATTTATATAATGTGTTTTTTTGTTTTTAGGTTTCTGACAATGTGCACGAGACACTTCGGCAGTGTCGTTGCCCAAACCATCCGAACTCAGAAGACCGATCAGTTTCCTCTTTTTCTCATAGTAATGGGGAAAAGGTCATCCAACGAGGTGCTGAATGTGATACAAGGTAAAGTTGTGCACACGGGAATTCTTGCACTCTACTATGCATGCTAAGAATGATATATAACGATTCAGAAAAGGGGGTGGTGATGAACAGAGTGTCTGAATTAAGCAGACCACTCTTACCCAGTCCAAAGATCAGGGCTTGATCCATCACCGTTATTTATCTCACTGCACCATCCCAGCTCAGAACCTGGCTATATGCAAATCAGTCTGTCCCTGGCCCAGTGCATCATGGGAACAGGGCAGACTAAACTACCAAGCCAATTCTTCACCAGAAAGGAGACAAGCTACCGGGGACCGGTTTCTGGCATTTCAGCCGTCTTCGGCCCGGCTTGCTTGAATCCTGATGGTGCAGTGAGAAAGGGACTCATGTCTGAGTATACCCTGCCACACCTATAATGGCCAAAAACGATTCAGAAAAGGGGGTGGTGATGAACAGAGTGTCTGAATTAAGCAGACCACTCTTACCCAGTCCAAAGATCAGGGCTTGATCCATCACCGTTATTTATCTCACTGCACCATCCCAGCTCAGAAGCTGGCTATATGCAAATCAGTCTGTCCCTGGCCCAGTGCATCATGGGAACAGGGCAGACTAAACTACCAAGCCAATTCTTCACCAGAAAGGAGACAAGCTACCGGGGACCGGTTTCTGGCATTTCAGCCGCCTTCGGCCCGGCTTGCTTGAATCCTGATGGTGCAGTGAGAAAGGGACTCATGTCTGAGTATACCCTGCCACACCTATAGTGGCCAAAAACGATTCAGAAAAGGGGGTGGTGATGAACAGAGTGTCTGAATTAAGCAGACCACTCTTACCCAGTCCAAAGATCAGGGCTTGATCCATCACCGTTATTTAATGTTTTAAACGGCTTTTTAAAAGCCACTTGTGAGAAAGAGCCATTCCTTGAAAGTAGCGGTCGCATTAACATTTATACTGGGGAGATATGCTCAGGATCAGGATTAATCAATACCCGAACTCCTTTGGTAACCAGTCACTTAGTTTGAGCATTTGATTCAGACCGAGCGGTTTGTTGGGGTCACTGTGATGAAGAATTACACTTGTTTTTTCCAATTCCGATTTTTATTCGTTATCTGAGTTAGGGACCCTAGTGGCGTTTGACTCTCAGTCAAACTTTCAGGCAGTCACAGTTCATTGCAACTGCTAGGAATGGGATTTTTCATTGTCGGTATAATACTTTGTTATTATTAACTTTTATTTTGTGTTTCACACATTTACTGCGCTGTCATCGGTTTGATTTTAAATAATCATTATTTCAAAAGAAGGGAGTCCGTTTTAGGAGTTACAGGTTTGACCGCTACCTACATAGATAGGAATTGTCTGAAGATGAGGACTGCGTGGCAAGTAAGACATTTAGTCTATGTGTTTTGGATCAGAGACAAGCTTACATGTTTCTTTTTCTTAAGAAGAATAAATCCTAATTAAAAAAAAGCTTGCGTGGTATACAAGTACCTGCGGCTACCTGGGTTGTTTATGCCAAGCCGACCCTGGAAAATGAGCTGCCTGTCAGGGCGGTCTCCGTTCCACCTGAATTTGTTCCCCCACACACGATCCCAGACCAGCCACGTTCTGGTTGGTTGGAGTCGCCAAAAAATGTCTTAATCCCAATTTAGTGAACGTAGAAGTCCTAGTCAAAGCGCTGCTCACT
Organism: Lissotriton vulgaris; assembly: GCF_964263255.1. NCBI lineage: Eukaryota > Metazoa > Chordata > Amphibia > Caudata > Salamandridae > Lissotriton > Lissotriton vulgaris. Next base: position 362,446,616 of record NC_141685.1, on the reverse strand, counting down.
ACTGAATGGCCACACTCTTGGTTGGATTAGGAGAATAAATGGGGCCAGGCACCAAAATAAAAGTGGTACCTATTACTGAATTGGATGACTTTATAAAATAGGCCACATTTGCAAATCAGGGCAATTTTGAACTTGTAAAGGCACGCTGCATAGGTGTTTTGCAAGGTTTGGAATTCTGCATGCATTTGTTCTTGTTGTGGAGGTGTTTGTTGTAATATACCGCTCTGGTGAAAACACATCATATTACTTTATACAATGAATCTACTCTGATCCCATAGGATTTGTTTCCTTTTTTTTTTGTCATTTAAAAATTTTTTTATTTGACAAGCGCAAGTCCAAATATACAATAGAGATTCTTAAAAATACAAGTACAGAAATTATATTTTCATTCATTGCAGAGACAGATCATTGTTCAGTATATACATCCAAAAAAAAACAAATAAAAAGCAAGCCATTCTCTAAAAAATCAGAAAGAAAACCACATAGGTCTATAATATCGTATAAAACAAGGAATACAACATAAATCCTTTATAGATTATAGATTATACAAAATTAACCCAGATCGTTTCGACTTTGGCTACCGCTTTTAAGCTTCTACCCTTTGCAAGATCCTTTTCCATGGTATATATTTCATATAGCAGATTCCACCACTCGATCGTATGAGGGGGATTCTGCGATATCCAGGCTCTGGCTACAACCAGTCTCGCACAGGACAAAGCTATGTTTAGCCAACTCCTATTATTAATACCCATAGGGTGTAAGGATAATAATACCAGAGGTGCAGTGATTGGAGTATTGATCATTTGTTTTTGAAGTAAGACATTTTCAATTTCTTGCCAGTATTTAGTAAGCATGGGGCATGAATAAATCATATGTGTGAGATCTGCTGACACCAGATCACATTTAGGGCATTTTGTACGATCACTGCTTGAAATATTTTGTGACCATTTAGATATTTTATAGTATGGTATATTTGGCTAACCGTCCTATATAGTTGTAGCTTCAAGCTATCTGAATGGACTAATTTATTAATATTAACGAAAGCGTTTGAAATATTCTGTTATGTCACATTAATTCCGAAGTCAGCAGTCCATTTTAGGGACAATCTTGGGCAGTCATCCGATTTGTATTGACTAAGGCAGTTATGGCCCATACTAATTAGAGACTTCTTTTTTGTACTGTATAAACAGCTCCAGATGTCCGAACTGTTTATTTTTTTCAACTTCATTTTCCGTATCAAATAGTCCTTGATTCGCACTTATTTGTATATCATTACTTCGGGCAGGTTATACAAAATTTGTAAAGTTGACAACTGTAAGAAGCCCTCTGAACCATACAGATCTCCTAGCGTTTTAATTCCGTAATTAGCCAAGTCACTCCCAATTTTATCACTAAAAATATCGGGAAGCCCAGGATTGTCCCAAAGTGGTAGTTCAGTATTAAAAAAAAAAGTGCCACAATAAGTCAAAATCAAATTCCAAATACGTACAGCATCTCTTGCGGTCTTAAATTTTACCCGCTTAAAATAGTTAGGATCTTGCTAGAAATTGATTTGAATAAGTGCCATGCATAAACTGATAGAAAAAGAAATGTTGGTTTTTAGCTAACAGTCTCCTAAGCCGGCCTAAAAATGATGCAAAAAAGTAAGCTTTAAAGTCCGGGAAATCCAAACCCCCTCTTTCAGATGATAGTTTTAGTATAGCCATGGACCTTCTAGCCTTTTTATAACTCCAAATAAAACTGCTACAAATTCCGTCTAGTTTTCTAAAGAATAAATTGTTAACTCGCAATGGAATAGAACGAAAAAGGTATACAAATTTAGGCAAAATATTCATTTTAATCAAATTAATTCGGCCCAATAGATTAAGTGGAATTTTATGCCATTTTTTAAGCAATATGGTCACTTCCTTTAGTAAGGGGTCATTGTTTAGCCTATTTATTTCATTGGTCTTAGAAGAAATTTTAACCCCCAAATAAACTGCCGATTTGCAGAGTCCTGGAACTGCATAGTTCGCTTGATAATTCATAATAATTTGTGTTTTATTAAGGTTTAGTTTGTACCCTGAAATGGCTCCAAAGTTTTTAGCTTCTTCTGTAATTCCAATTAAGGCATCCGCCACATTTGTCGTATAAATAGCTAGATCATCCACGTATGCAGTTATTTTAAGAATTTTGTGTTCATGTTGTATATATATATATATCTTATCTTGGGTTTGCAAGGCATTAATAAAGGGTTCCATAGAGAGAGCAAAGAGCAGGGGTGAAAGCGGACACCCCTGCCTAGTCCCCCTTAAGATCGCAAATGTTGGTGAAAGTGATCCGGCATAGTTAATTTTAGCATTAGGATCTCTATATAAAGCCTGTATGCTTCTAGGAAACCTCTCTTTAATACCGAACTGTTTCAAAACCCTCCACAAGTAATCCCACCCCACTCGGTGGAACGCTTTTTCTGCGTCTAGAGTATCATACCGAGTGGGGTGAGATTAGTTGCTGCCACATCAAATGCTGTAATGGCCATGTTAACATGGGTAGTAGTATCCCTCCCTACTACAAAACCATGTTGTTGGTCATTTACTAAATATGGCTTAAGAGGTGCCAGTCGTATTGATAGCAACTTTGAGTAAGCCTTAGCATTAGTATTTATTAAAGAAATTGGTTTGTACGACCCGCATTCTGTAGGTGTTGTTTTTTTTCTTTCAAAAAGAACATGATTTTAGCAGTTTTCCAAGATTCCGGGGCCTTGCCTGTGACATTGATTGAATTGGCTACTAAACAAAAGAGGGGTAAGATTTCATCTGCACAAATTTTGTAAAGTTCAATTGGGAGTGTATCTTCTCCCGCCGCCTTGTTAGATGGAAGAGAAAACACTGCTAAGCGTAGTTCTTCTACAGTCTAGTTCTCTTCTAGTTTATCAAGGTTTTCCTGATCTAAATATTGTTTGGCTGGAAGTTTATCATTTATATAAGATTGAATCTGATCTTCTGTATTCCTGCTCTCTGGAGTGTATAAATTTTCGTAATAAGCAAATTGTTCCATAATTTGTATAGGCTGTAAATATAAAATATCATAAGGGCCCTTTATAGATTTAATAAGCGTTGATGCTCGATCGTCAGCAACTTTGTAGGCCAAAAGCTTCCCTACTCTATCTCCGCATTCATATTGAGAAAGTTTATATTTAAGTATCTTACAGCTATTTTTTTCCCTAAGTGAAATTTTAATAGTTGAGCGCAAAGTCAAAAGTTTGTTTTCCAATTCAGCAATGTCTGACCTACTCAACACCCCGGCTCTGAGATTATCAGCTAGTTGTTTCTCAATCTGTAAAATATTGGCTGTCGTTATCTTTGTCTCTTTCTTTCTTATTGCATTTTGTTTGAATACATATTGTTGTGCTATCCCCCTAATAGAGGCCTTGCAGGCATCCCATACTGATAGAACGTTGGCAGTATCAATATTGTTTGTAATAAATTCCTTTATATGTTCCTTAAGGGATGTTACAAAAACCTCGTCCGATAGTAAATATCTTGGAAATGTGAAAGGGCGTATTTCTTTTGACCTTTGAACTAAACCAAATGTACAAATAATAGGATTATGATCAGAGGAAATTTTTTGGCATAATCTCCATGTGTCCTGAATCCATTAATGCATCTGAAGCCCAAGCCAAATCTGTTCGAGAGCATAGTTTGTAGGGTGATGAATAGTAAGTATACCCTGGTATACCTGGATAAAGGCTGCGCCATATGTCTTTCACATTATGTATCCTTGCTAGTTCCATTATTGCTGCTCTCGTTTTACGCATGCGTGGGAATATCCCTCTCTTCGTCACATCTTGTTCGTAATTTAGTACACAATTAAAGTCCCCCATCAAAATAAGTTCGCCCTCCCAAGATAATAATTCTACATTCAACCAATCAAATATACGTGGCTCATCTCTATTTGACCCATAGATAGCACAAAAGACATAAATACATTCTCCTATCCGCATTTGCATTATTGCCCATCGTCCCCCGTTATCTGCAGCAGTTTTAATTACTACTCCCCGCATTTGTCTCTTCTTTAATATTGCGACTCCTCTTATTGGAACATTTAAGGTTGTGCAAACTACCAACTCGTACCCTAATTGAGTCAGAAAAGTTTTGTCCTTAAAACAAATATGTGTTTCTGTTAACATAACCAACTGTGCATCATACATTTTCAATTCCTCGTAAACTAGACTTCTTTTAGTCTTATTATTCAAGCCTGACACATTCCAAGCTAAGCAACTACAGTACGCCATTTCGAATATAAATGAAATCATACATCTCTGTCCCTTTCTGATCGTTCCTATTAATTTTACATCTTATAACTGCCACTTTATCCTCCCTTCGACTTGTCATGTCATTTTTTACTTTTACCCCCCCACATCCCCCTCAACCCCTCTCCCGCTCCATTACACATTTCTGTAGAAATGTCGGGGCTGAAATAATTTATCAAATGTTAATGCAAAGAATAATCGAAATAGAAGAAAACATGTCCTTACACATTCTCTTCCTTCCTTTTTTTTTTTTTTTTACAACTTCCTTTCTAGGCTTATAATTTGAGGATGTCCATATACTAGGAGTTAAGAGGGAATTGCAGGACTAGGTCGCCCTTCACTCAATCAATCAAAAATCACAAAAAACCTGGTCCTAAGGGCAATAATTCTTTATAAGTCTGTGAGCATCTGTGGATTGTCAAAAGATCATTCCAATCACACCTCTAAATCTAGAGATTGTTGCCATGCTCCAGACAATTGCCAAAAAATAAAAATAGCCAATCTCTGATAAGCCTATAACTAGACAACACAGTACAAACATTCACTAGAAGGACGACATTTGAAAAAATGTGTGAATAGCTAGATGACACCTCACGGGCGCACCACCAATGGGGCCCCTGGTTGGTACTCACCAGGATGGCCCTGTTCTCATCATCGGTGTCACCTAGCTTAACGTAAACGTGTCCGACTCCCAAAGGAAAAGAAGACAGTGAATGGTGCAGTGTACGCAAAAACTTATATGTGACAAGGACTAACAACGTTCAACATATAACACAACAACTACTGTGCATACAAGATACAGAACCCTTTTATTTGTATTCTCTTGTTGCCAACAGTAAACATATATACATAAAAAGGAGAGATGCGAATACTACCTATCGATTCGCATTCAGCTCGCTGCCGACAGGTTACGGTGCTGAGAAGACGCCGAACGAGTATTCTCCACTGATAAATAATAGAAGGGAGGAAAGACCATACTCACCGATCGGGAGTGGGTCCATGATTTTACAAAGACGTAGCTGTAACGGTATGAAAGTTAAAGCCGCCAGTTAGCACGTAAAACACAGTATTGCTGGCAGTGGCTTTTCAATAATCTTTGCCCTGAAGAAATTGCCTGAATTTTACCAAGGCAATGAAACATGTCGGCAGCGAGCTGAATGCGAATCGATAGGTAGTATTCGCATCTCTCCTTTTTATGTTTTTATAAAACCACGGTTACCAGGGCGATAGGTGCTTCCTTTCCCGAAGTAAAGGGTGGGGGAAAGGTTGGGGACCGTTGTACCAAGTTCTGTTTCACCTTCATTAAACTTCCACAACACTTGACCTCCAACTCCGAACATACACACACGGCACTCACACCAGACTATTAGGCTGCACACACCTAGCCATTGACCACCCCAACCCGCCAGGCCAGCAGCATCATGTGCCCCCCGTGGCTCCATACACCGACCACGACGCATTCAACACATTAGGGGGACCTCCTCCGAATCTTGTCTTGGAAAGTCAATGGCCTTCTTGACAGGGTGAAGCGCACAACGATCCTGAGATACGCCCATAGACACGCTTCCTACGCCTTTCTGCTCCAAGAGACTTATCTTATGGGTAACCACTGTCCCTTCCTTGCAAGACATGGATTTGACAGTCTGGCATTCAGGCTTTGAACGTGGCTTGCGTGGAGTAGCCATCCTTCTTAGTCACGCCCTTCCCTTCATACAAACTAATGTAACCAGAGACCCTCATAGCTGCTTTGTGACCCTGACCGGGACGCTGGGCGGAGCAGTCATTAATGTAATGTCACTTTATGTTCCACGGCTACCCTGACAATCACCATGAAAGCCTCCAGCAACAGCATATCTTCCCTGCCCATGTGCCTGTCGGTGATCGGGTGACTTCAATGCTGTCATGCAGCCAGAGGATAGACACCACAGGCACACCCTCCCTAAGCAGGACCCTATGTACAAAGAGACTTATAGAATTGGTGGCAAACCTGGGCATATGCAACGTCTGGAGCACATGGAACAGAACACACCAATATACTAACACCTCCACGGCGCACCATACACATGCATGAAGTGTCTTGTGTCTCATACCACTCGCCACTTCTTCTCAGCCTTGGTGACCCCTCGGGCACACTGCACCCCATCTGGAGGCTGAAAGCCTGGTTCCTTCAGGACAGCGAATTCCGGAAGACGGCCAGAGATGAACTTCAAAAATACTTCCTCACTAACCAAAACACAGTCCTTTCCCTGGGCACTCTCTGGGCGGCCGGCAAGGCCACCTTTTGTGGCTTCACTTAAGGCCAAGCGATTGGGCTTCGAGGAAGGCGAGTCGGCTATTCTGCACCAATCGACCCGCTTGGAGCAAACCTCATCCGAAGCCGCGGGCGTAAGCGAGAAGAGACAGCTTGCACTATTGAGAGACAAACTCAAACAACTGACGCTGGAGGTCTCAAACAACTGACTGCTATGGAGGTCCTTGCCCTTGTATATGGTTGGGGAGACAAAAACGGGAAGATTCCACAGGCTCACATCATTCCCCCTTGGGAAATGTATAGTCCCCGAAATTCAATATCTCCTAGGTGTCACTCACCGTACGCCAGCCTCCATCGGCCAAGCCTTTGCAGACTAGTCCTGGCTTTATTGAGCAGCCCGGCCCGAAACCCCAGCTCCTGCGTTGTCTGGGTTAGGGGCAATCCAACTTACCTGGCTTCTCGTATCAGAAGCAGCCTGTCAAGACCTCCCCATCATGCAGGAGGAAATAGTAGAAGCCATCTACCTGGTTGCTTCCGGGAAGACACCCGGACCGGATTGCTTCCGGGAAGACACCCGTACCAGATGGCTTCCCACAAGAATACTATGCCTCATTTCGAGACATACTAATACCTCACCTCCATGACATTTATGCCAAAGTAGCAGAGAAAAGAGCATTCCCACCCGAAACTGACATAGTAACCGTGGTCGTCATTCCCAAAACACAATCTTCTTCACCCTCCTGTTCGGACTATCGCTTGATTTCTTTAATAAACACAGAAGTTAAAATGTATGCTACGATCCTGGCCTAACGGCTAAGACCAGTCCTCAGCAAACTTGTTCACGCAGACCAGTGCGGCTTTATGCCCTTGCGTATTGCCTTCGGTGTCTCCACTTAGCCCTGGCTCTCCGCCGTCTACTCACAGCTAACTTAGCACTCCTGCTGATCGACTTCAAAAAGGCCTTTGATAAGGCCGATTGGCAATACCTGGAGGGCGTACTAAGCTCAGCAGGTCTGGGTCACACTTCTGTCACTTGGTCCGAGCCCTTTGCTCCAGACCCATGGCGCAGGTGCTTATCAACGGAGTCCTCCCAGATATCGTTCCAATCAGAAGAGGGATGAGGTAAGGATGTCCCCTATCACCCCTCCTCTTTGCCTTGGCGATAGAGCCACTAAAATGCCTCATTCAGATAGATGAACATATCCAGGGATGGAGATGGAGGGGGTTCGCACGAGGACCGGATCGCTCTTTATGCGGGTCATGTCTTGCTCTTCCTAGCCGACCCGGCACAGCCAGGGCCTAGATGCTCCCAGATTTTCCACACCTTTGGACAAATGTCAGGCCTGCGTCTGAATCCTGCCAAATCGACTCTAGTGCCCATTCACATATCAAGGGAGTGCATTGACTGGCAGTCAACCATCCCCATACGACGCCAGTCATTTAAGTACTTGGTTATTTGGGTCACGCTGCTCCCAGACCTAGCATGGTCACTCAACATTAGCCCGCTAGTCCAGAGAACCAAGGAGGACCACCGTGGCAGGCAAAATCTCCCACTCATCCCCATGGCGAGAATCGCCCTGTTCAAAATTATGAATCTCCCCCTGATTCCTGTACATCATCGAGAACACCACGTTCCATCTCCCGCAAAGCTGGTTCAAGGAGCTTGACAGCTTTGCCCCGACGTTCTTCTGGAGCAAATTGAGGCCCGTACGGCCCTCACCCACTGTCAAATACCGCCTTTTGACGGAGGCATGGGTATGACTAATCTATACTTATACTACCAATCCTGCATAACTGGTGCAACGGCGGCTGGTTGGACCCGGCCTTCAGAGTTTACCTGGAGGGTTTGGGACGTTCTCGGGAACAGGCAATGCTATACGGAGACCCGATACCTACTGCACTACCCACAGTGACTCGGGCTGTCTTGCGTGCCTGGCGTTCCACCTTGCGCCAATCAATCAATCAATCAGAGATATTTATAGAGCGCACTACTTACCCGGAGGGTCTCAAGGCGCTTGGGTGGGGGGGGGGTTGTGCTGCTACTGCTCGAAGAGCCAGGTCTTGAGCTTCTTCCTGAAGGAGAGGTGGTCTTGGGTCAGGCGCAGGTCGGTCGGGAGGGAGTTCCAGGTCTTGGCGGCCAGGTAGGAGAAGGACCTTCCTCCTGTTGTCGTTCTTCGGATGCGGGGGGCGGCGGCGAGGGTGTGACTGGCTGATCGGAGTTGGCGTTTGGGAGTGTAGAAGTTGCCGCGGTTGTTGAGGTAGCTCGGGTCTTGATCGTGTAGGGCTTTGTGTGCGGTGGTGAGGAGACGGAAGGTGATTCTCTTGTTGACGGGGAGCCAATGCAGGTCTCTCAGATGTCCGGAGATGTGGCTGTGTCGTGGGATGTCGAGGATGAGTCTGGCTGAGGCGTTCTGGATCCGCTGGAGTCTCTTCTGGAGCTTTGCGGTGGTTCCGGCGTAGAGGGCGTTGCGGTAGTCCAGTCGGCTGGTGACGAGGGCCTGGGTGACCGTCTTCCTGGTCTCGGTGAGGATCCACCGGAAGATCTTCCGTAGCATGCACAGGATGTTGAAGCATGACGAGGAGACGGCGTTGACTTGTCTGGTCATGGAGAGGGAGGAGTCCAGGATGAAGCCCAGGTTGCGTGCGTGGTCTGTCGGTTTGGGTGCGGTGCCCAGGGCGGGGGGCCACCAGGAGTCGTCCCAGGCGCAGGGTGAGGAACCAAGGATGAGGACATCCGTCTTGTCTGAGTTCAGTTTCAGGCGGCTGGTCGTCATCCACTCGGCTACGTCTTTCATCCCTTCGTGAAGGTTGGCTCTGGCGGCGGCGGGGTCGTTGGTCAGGGAGAGGGTCAGCTGGGTGTCGTCAGCGTAGGAGATGATGTTGAGGTTGTGTTGGCGTGCGATGGCCGCGAGGGGGCTCATGTAGACGTTGAAGAGGGTGGGGCTCAGCGACGATCCTTGAGGGACGCCGCAGATGACTTCGGTGGCCTCTGACTTGTACGGTGGTAGGCGGACTCTCTGTGTTCTTCCAGCGAGGAAGGAGATGATCCATTCCAGAGCCTTCTCCTGGATTCCGACGTTGCTGAGGCGCTGTACTAGGGTGCGGTGGCAGACAGTGTCGAATGCCGCGGAGAAGTCTAGGAGGATGAGGGCCGCTGTTTCTCCGTTGTCCATCAGGGCTCGGATGTCATCGGTGGCAGCGATGAGGGCTCGGTGCTGTGGTTGGCTCGGAAGCCAGACTGTGAGGGGTCGAGGGATCCATTCGTCTCGAGGAAGGCGGCCAGTTGTTTGTTGACTGTCTTCTCGATGACTTTGGCTGGGAACGGGAGGAGCGAGATGGGGCGGTAATTCTTGAGTTCGGTGGGGTCCGCTGTAGGTTTCTTTAGCAGGGCGCTGAGTTCTGCGTGCTTCCAGCTCTCCGGGAAGGTAGCGGTGTCGAAGGAGGTGTTGATGATGTCCCGGAGGTGGGGTGCGATGATAGCGTCGGTGAGGGCAGGGGTCGGTTGGAGATCCGGAGTGGATGGAGTTCATTGTGCGGATGGGGTCTTCGGTGCTGATCGGAGTCCAGGCGTGGATGATGGTGGTGGGGGGCGGTGGTTCGGTCGTGGCTGGCGTCGGTTGCGTGCTGAAGCTGTTGTGTATGTCCGCGATCTTGTTGTGGAAGTAGGAGGCGAGGGAGTTGCAGAGGTCTTGCGATGGGGTGATGTCGTCGTTTCCGGCGTTGGGGTTGGAGAGCTCTTTCACGATGTTGAAGAGTTCCTTGCAGTTGTGTGCGTTGTTGTCCAGCCGGTCCTTGAATGCAGTTTTCTTGGTGGCGCGGATCAGTTGGTGGTGCTTCCGGGTGGCAAGCTTGAGGGTGGTCATGTTGTCCGGTGTTTGTTCCCTTCTCCATGCTTTCTCGAGGGCTCGGCAGTTCTTCTTGGAGCTCTTGAGTTTGTCGGTGAACCAAGGGGCCTTCTTGCTGCCGGGTCTGCTGGGCGGGGTCCTTAGTGGGGCGAGTTCGTCCGCGCAGCTGCTGATCCACTTCGTAAGGTTGTCGGCGGCCTGGCTGGGGTTCGCTGAGCTGGCGGGAGGGAGCTGGCTCAGGGAAGCGGCGAGCTGGTCGGCTGTGATCTTGTTCCAGCTTCTTCGAGCAACCTGTTGCTGGTGGTGGTGGATCGTCGTTTTTCTAAAGGTGAAGTGGACGCAGCTGTGGTCCGTCCAGTGGAGTCCAGTGGCGTGGCCGAAGGCGATGTGTTTGCTGGACGAGAAGACTGCGTCGAGTGTGTGTCCTGCGAGGTGGGTGGGGGTGGACACCAGCTGCTTGAGTCCGAGGTTGGCGAGCAGGGTGGTGGTGTTGCGGTCGTTGTTGTTCTCCAGGTGGAAGTTGAGGTCTCCCAGGAGGATTTAGTCAGCGGAGGGGAGGGCATGCGGGCTGATTAAGTCGGCGATGTCCTCGCTGAATTGTGTGCGTGGTCCCGGGGGTCGGTAGATCAGGGTGCTTCTGAGGGTGGTGTTCGGGTTGATGTGGATCTGGAAGTGCAGGTGTTCGGCGGTTGTCAGGGTGTCGTCGGTGTTGGTCGAGATGTGGATGGTGTCCCTGTGGATGATGGCGATGCCTCCTCCCACCTGGTTGGCGGTGCGGTCCCTCCGGGTGATCTTGTAGACCTCTGGGATGGCGATGGCGATGTCGGGTGCTGAGGAGTCGTTCATCCAGGTTTCCGTGAGGAAGGCAACGTCAGGAGCTGTGGTGTCGAGGAGGTTCCAGAGTTCGATGGCGTGTCTGTGGACGGAGCGGGTGTTGAGCAGGATGCACTGGAGGTGGTTGCTACTGGTGTTCGGCTTGGCGGGTGCTGGTGCAAGGCAGGTCCGGATGCAGGTGAACTTGCAGGCGAGGCAGCTAAAGGGTCCGTGGGTGTGCTTCGGAGTGGCTCGGTAGCATTCAGGGATCCCGCCGGTGTTGAGTGCGATGAGTGTTGCGGCGTCGTAGGTCCGGCGGGTCGTCTTCCGTCGGTGGGGGCCAGGGGTTCGGGCGCAGACGGGCTTACCTTTGGCGCACCTTCGGCGCACAATCGGCGCGCCCGCTGCGCGTTCGCACGGTCGCCATATATGGCCAAGTGCGAGGGAGGGCGGAGCAGCTGGGAGGCGGGAGCGGGGAGGGTACAGAAGAAAAAGGGGCGTGGTCAGCGGAGGTGGCGGGAAGCGGGGAGCGAGAGTCAGGCGGCAAAACAGTAAAACAAATAGACAATTACACAATGTCAAAGCAATACAAAAGGGCCAAATAACACTACAAGTAGGGGGGACACAGAGAACAACGGCAGCAGGTTAGGCGAGCACAGCGAGGCCACGCCGCTCAGTGGAAGGGGGCGTGGTCACACGGAGGCGGCCGGGGCAGCGAGGCAGGCAGGCGGGAAGCACACGCAGCAGCTGGTGGCCGTGCGGCGCGGGGGGCGCCACATACATTGGGACACCAAACTCACGCAGCAGACACCCCTGTGCCAAGGAACCTAGTTTAGGAAGATTGGGACGGTAGAGGGTTTCAGGAAATGGGACCTAATTGTTATATCACAGCTTGGTGATGTGTTGAAGGGGGACCACCTATGTTATTTCCAACAGAACCTAAAAACACCTATCCAAAAACTAAGTATCCTCGCGTTGTCTCATTTACTTTTTTGGATAGGTGTTTTTAGGTTCTGTTGAGTCATATATTAACATATCTTCTCTGTACCTGCAGACCTAATCAATTTTGAATTATCTATATCTGTATATTAAATCAATGACCTTTTTACCACTTGATAAATTCTATTTTCCTATACACCTTTGTGTTTGTTGTCTATGTATTGTACATGTGTTTTGATTAGTTGTGGCTATATATAACCAATAATCCACTTTGATGAATTATTTTTCTGTAAGGATCATTAATTTATCCTACCAAGTCCGTCTAAATCACTAATTGTCATTTAAACAAACTCCCTTGAAGGCACCTATACCTTTCTACCCCGTCAATGTCGAAATCCAGAAAAGGATTGCTGATTACTTTTCACTCAATTATCTCCCTGACCTCTTGCCGCACTCTCTTTAGGATGATTTTAAAGCTACCATCCAGGGCTCAATCACATCTATCGGAATTGTGCTGAGGAGAGAAACTAGGCTAGTTGAGTCCAACCTCACCACCAAACTCAAACCACTAGAACAGCAGGACAAGGCTAACCCCTCCTGTCGCACCAAACGGCAGCTGGCCATGCTGAGGGGCCAACTCCGTGCACATACAACGGGGAAGGCGGACTGGGCACTTCTGGCATTAAAGCAGCGCTAATATGAGGAGGGGTGACAAGGTGGGCAGGCTCTGCCAACTGCGTGCTATGGTGCATATTGCTTAGCTGAGGTCAGAGGATGGCAGTTGGGTGACAGCAGAGGGAGACAAGCGTTGGACCTTTAATGAATATTACTAAAACCTTTACTCACCGGAAGAACCCGCCCCAGAGATAATCAAGTCTTACTTGGACTCTTGTGTATGAGAGCCGCTGCCTCCCTGCCAAGCCACCCGTCTTGACGAGCCGATCACCGTTGAGGAACTGAAAAAGGCGGTGGATGCTTTTTCCATGGGCAGCACACCTGGCCCTGATGTCCTCCCCATTGCCTTTTATCAGCTATTCATGCCCGATTTGCAAGACAACCTGGTCCTCTTGTTTAACTCCCTTTCCTATGCGTCGGGACTCACGGGCACGATGGCTTCTACCAAAATATCTCTCATCCACAAAGCTGGCAAGGACCCTGCCTCTTCCTTCTCTTACTGCCCCATTGCTCTGCTCAATACAGACGCTAAGCTGTTCACTAAAATACTGGCACAGCGACTGGAGACCTATCTCCCAGGTCTTATTGACCCAGACCAGGTTGGTTTCATCTACCACAGGCAGGGAGCGGACGTCCGCTGAATAGCGCCCTTAGTGGAAAAAGCAAATTGCCTTAACTTTCAAATGGCAGTGGAACCCCTAGCTATAAAGATCCGCAACTCTGATGCTGTGAAAGGCGTTCCCTTTGGGGCAGCAACACAAGATTAGCTATTCGCAGATGACCTTCTCCTCACACTTACTAGCCCAAAACCCCCCTAACCGGGGTGGTGGACAGCCTCCGAGCTTAAAAAGAAGTAGTATCAGGCTTCCGATAAATATGACCAAATCATCTGTGCTGAACTTGACCCCAAGAACTTCCGGCGCTACAGCACCTGGCCTCCTTCAGTGGGCCCCTGACTTGATTAAATACCTGTGCCTCACTATCACCCTCACGTGTTCAACCTGGTCACAAGGTAACTGGTCCCCTCTACGCCGCTCAATCTTGTCTGATCTCCAGAGATGGAAACCTCTGCATGTGTCCTGGGTCGGGCATGTGAACATCGTTAAAATAAACATACTACAGCGAGTCCTCTATCTCTTTCAAACGTTGCCTACGCCAATTCCCCAAGACGCGATCTTGTGCTTACAACGTGAAGTGCATACATTTATCTGGAATGGCAAACAACCCCACATATCTAATGCATTGGTAATTACAACAATTACCAATGCATTAGATATGTGGGGTTGTTTGCCATTCCAGATAAATACAACAGTAATGCTCCCACAGTCAAGGGGGTCTAGCATACCCTAACCTACAAGAATTCTACAGGGCTGCTCACCTGCGCCTCTTTTCGTAGTGGGTGGTTTGGGAAAGCGACAAACACTGGTTCCACATGGACAGATCAGTGGCATGCCATCCGCTGTGGGACATAGTATGGCTGCTCAAACACGCTCGACCACGAAGTGCGTACATGGTCACCCCTACTCACACAATACTCAACATTTGAGACAGCGTGGTACTCCAGAAGGGCCTGCCGTCCTTTTCCTCCCCAAACACTGCGAATGCACGCAATCCTGACTTTCCTCCGGCGTTCTCTCCTGCGTCGTTCATAAATGGGACGATGGGGAATGCCATGTGCTCAGTGACCTATTTATGGGAGTCAACATGAGATCCTTTGCATAGTGCAAAGCTTACTTGCAGCTAACAGACGCCTTCCGGCTCCAATATTGCCAATTACGGCATTGGGCATTACACTCCTCAGTGTCTCCCGCAGCTGTCTGACCATAAACCCTCTTAGAGAAACATGTCCGCGCCTTTGCAGGTTCTAAAGGTCTCATATCAAATACCTATCAGGTTCTACAGCGCTCAGCCCCCCATTCATACACCTTTGGCAGACTTCAGTGCAGACAGAAATTATGCCTAAACAATGTAAGTCTCTGTGGAAGGACACGCACAAGACATATCGCAGTCTCTCACTCAGGGAAACAGCTTACAAACTGATGTTTCAATGGTATCTCACCCCATCACGTCTCTGGCATCTACCTGGGCGCAACCTCTCGCCGTTGGTGCTGTGGGGATCACTTCTCGAGTTGATCTTCGACTCGCGGTGCCGGTAAGGAAGCCGGGGTTTAAACCTTGGGAGGATTGTCACCGCTTCATGTCGGTGACCGACCCCCACCGTCGATGCCTTTACTGTCTCGGGGCCGACCACGATGACAAATCATGCCCCTACTGCTGGGCCTTGACCTCGAAAGGTAGGCGTGAGCGGTCCCATAAGCGACTCGAGCTCCGGCAGTCGGCCCCGCGCCGCTCGAGGTCCCGGTCCAGGATGAGGTCGAGGCACCGGTCACGGGGCCGCAGTCATTGCTGCTCGACGAGTCACCACCACTCGTCGGGCTCCAAGTCCTCAGGTAAGTCGAGGCACTCGAAAAAGAAGTCGAAGAAGCACCATCGCTCTTCCGACTCCCCCCGACGCTCGCGCGACGTGGCCGGGGGTTCGGGCGACACCGCCCACGCGGCTCGCTGGAGCCGCAAGCGCCGCGTCCATCTCCATCCCCGCCGGTCCCTGGGCTGCACGCGATGCCGGAGGAGATTAGTGCTTTCCTCACGGCCATGAGGTCGCACTTCCCTCCGTCGGAACCTGCTGAGTCGCCTTCGTGCCCCGCGGTTCCGTCTGGGAGCCCTAGCGGGCCTGCGGCCCCAGCGCCGTCGACGACTCCGGTCCCGACGCCGCAAGGATGCTCAGGATCCAGGCCTGGATCCGTGACGTTGCCAGTCAACCTTACGACCCTTCTGCTGGTGACGTCCCCAAGGGTGTCGCTGTCCCCAGACGACGACGTCCCCGGTTCCAGCCGCGGTCCAGGTCCAGCGTCGTCTTCGACGCCGATCGGTGATGCCTTCACCGACGACCCGGCTCCATAATTTTTCCCTGACTATCAGGAGATGGATGACGAGGAGAACTGGGAGGGGTCTGAGGCCTCTGGCACTGCAGTGCCAGTTGAGCCAGGACTGGGCAGACGAACTGGGGGAGGCCAGTGTCTGGACACTTCGCCCGCACTGGATTTGTCTCCCTTCCTACTGTGGCTACGGAGGAGGGGCGTGCTTACAGCAGGTTGTTGACTAGGGCAGCCAAGGCCTTGGCCCTTGAGTTCCCTGTCGCGGCCGTGAGGACTAACCTCCTCACTGAGGTGCTCAAACCGCAGGCAAGCTCCTCTGAGCCTCTCCTGCCATTTAACGAAGCCCTCACTGATGTTCTGGTGGGCACCTGGTCCAAGCCCTCTACGGGCCTTCCCGTAGATCGGAACGTGGCTCGACGCCACCGACGGCCCCGGGCGACCCTAGCTTCCTGTCCGTCCACCCCACACCTGAGGGCCTGGTGATCCAGGCCTCTACATCCCAGACCGCATTCCCGACCGCTCCTCCGGATCGGGAATCCAAAAGGTACGATCAGTTCAGAAAGAAACTGTTCTCTTCCCTCAGTTTGGGGTTGCGTTCTGTCAACACCGCCTGCCTTTTGAGCCGTTACACCCACTCTCTGTGGGATACGGTTGCGGAAGTGCTGCCGCAGTGCCCGGTGGAGGTCCAGACAAAGCTTACCCAAGCCCTAGCGGAGGGACAGGATGCAGCACACTATTCGATACGGTGTGGACTTGATACCACGGACTCGCTGGGTATGGCGATTGCAATGACAGTGACGGTTCACCCCCACGCCTGGCTGAGGTCCGCCAAGTTTTCGAGGGATGTCCAAGCCAGTCTTATGGACATGCCTTTTGATGGCCATCGCCTCTTTGGCGACAAGGCGGACAGTGCGCTGGAGCATTTCAAGGACTCCAGGGCTACGGCCAAGTCCTTGGGCCTCGGCCAACGCCAGCAAACTTCCGCCTTTCGTGGCCAAGGAAGGGGCGCCCCCACACGTCCAGCTAGCCACAGCCCGCAGAACCAACCTCAACACGGTCGCGGACGTGGTAACCGCCGTGGCGGTGCAGGCGGACAACGGCAAGGTCAGTCCACATCCACATCCGCACCCGCTGCATCTACCTCAAAGCCCTCCTAGTCCGAGCTTTGAGGCCCATTCTACGCCAGTGGGGGGCAGGGTTCGCCATCACATCCACCACTGGCGTACCATCACATCGGACAGGTGGGTGCTGCAAATCGTCCGAAGGGGCTACTCCCTCCCCTTCGAGGCAACCCCTCCAGCCATACCACCGCATGTCTGGGGATCACTTGCAACTTCTGCGGGAGGAAGTTACGGCCCTCCTGGCCAAGGGGGCTGTCGAGCGCGTTCCTGGGCCAGAAGTAGAACGTGGTTGCTACTCCCACTACTTTCTGGTACCCAAGAAGGGCAAAGGAGGCCTATGCCCTATCTCGGACCTCTGGCGCGTCAACGGCTTCCTCCGGAAGGAGAAGTTCAAGATGCTGACTTTAGCTCAGGTCCTAGCTGTCCTGGACCCTGGAGACTGGATGGTAGCGTTAGACTTGCAGGACGCATATTCCATATCACCGTCCTGCCGGCCCACCGTCGTTACCTGCGTTCACGGTAGGCCAAGAGCACTTTCAGTTTACTGTGCTCCCCTTTGGCCTTACCAGCGCCCCTCGGGTGTTCACGAAAGTGATGGCGGTGATCGCAGCTCATCTGTGCAGATCAGGGGTCTCAGTCTTCCCCTATCTCGACGACTGGTTGTTGAAGGCAGGCTCTCCCCAGACAGTCTTCAGCCACCTCCAGGCTACGGCCGACCTCCTGCACCTGCTGGAGTTCTCCATCAATGTGCCGAAGTCACACCTGTAAACCTCTCAGAAGCTCCTCTTCATCTGAGCAGTTCTGGACTCGGCGCAGTTTCAGGTTTATCCTCCCGAACAGCGGGTTCCGGATATTCAGGCTCTGATTCCGATCTTTCAGCTTTTATCCCGAGTCTGTCAGGTTGACGCTGCGGCTTCTGGGGCTGGTGGCCTCCTGAATCCTTCTGGTGCATCACGCCAGGTGGCGAATGCGGGCTCTGCAGTGGGACCTGAAGTTTCATTGGACCAGGCATCAGGGCAACCTGTCCGACCATGTCCGGATATGGAGGGCACTGCTAGACAGTTGCAGTGGTGGCTCACAGACAGCGATCGGGTCAGCGGAAGATCCCTCTCCCTTCCACAACCGGAGCACGTAGTTGTGACTGATGCGTCCCTCCAGGGCTGGGGGGGCACATGTGAGAGGCAGAGATCAGAGGCCTCTGGTCTCCGGCTGAGCCCCGTCTCCATATCAACCTTCTGGAGCTGCGGGCGATCCGGCTTGCACTGAAAGCATTCCTTCCCTCTGTCCGGGGAAGTGTGGTGCAGGTGTTCACGGACAACACCACCGCCATGCGGTACTGCAACAAACAGAGCGGGTGGGGTCGTGACCCTTTGTCAGGAGGCTCTGCGCCTCTGGCAATGGCTGGAACACCAGGGCATCACCCTGGTGGTTCAACATCTGGCAGGTTCCCTGAATGCCAGTGCGGACAAACTCAGTCGCCAGTGCATGATGGATCACGAATGGCGTCTGAACTCGGACGTGGCGCAAGGCCTCTTTCAGCAGTGGGGAGAGCCTTGGTTGGATCTATTTGCAACAGAAGAGAACGCGCAATATCATCAGTTCTGCGCGTTGGAATTTCCAAGGCGGCACTCGCTCTGAGACGATTTTCGACGCAATCGTAGCTGCGGTCTGTTGTACGCCTTTCCGCCTATACCACTTCTGCCCAGAGTGCTGAAGAAGATCTGACGCGTCCGGGCCCAAGTCATCCTTGTGACTCCGGACTGGGCGCGAAGATACTGATATCCCGAGCTACTCAGCATGTCAGTCGATCCCCCAATTCACCTGCCTCTTCAGGAGGACCTTCTGTCGCAGCAGCAGGGGACGGTCTTCCACCCGAACCTGTCCAGCCTCCTCCTCCATGCGTGGAGATTTAGCGGAGACAGTTGAGGCCATTTGACTTGCCTCCTGAAGTCTGTGATGTAATTCTGGCAGCCGGGTGTCCCTTCACAAAATCGGTATAGGCCTGCAGGTAGAACAAATTTGTGGCATGGTGCACAGCAAAAGCTGTGGATCCACTTTCTGCCCCCTTTCAGTTTCAAAGGTTCTCCTCTTACTTCTTTCTCTTGCCCACCAGGGCTCTGCTCTGTGTACTATCAAAGGCTACCTCTCTGCCATTTCAGCCTTCTTGAGGCTTCCTGATCAGCCTTCTCTTTCAAGTCCCCTGTTGTAAATAGGTTCTTGAAAGGCATCACACATGTTTCCTCCTGTTCCTTTCGTGATGCCTCAGTGGGACTTGAACCTTGTTCTAACCTATTTGATGTGATCTCCTTTCGAGCCACTTCATAATTGCCCTCTTCGCCCTTCTGACTCTTAAGACTGCATTCCTGGTTGCCATCACCGCTGCCAGGAGAGTGAGTGAGTGAGCTCCAGGCTCTATCTTCTAAACCTCCTTTCCGCTCTGTCCATCCGGACAAAGTTGTCTTGAGAACTCGTCCTTCTTTCCTGCCCAAGGTGGTCAGAGCCTTTCATATCGGACAGTCCATCACCTTGCCCACCTTCTTTCCACCTCCGCATCCCTCGAAAGAGGGAGAGAGGCTCCACCGTCTGGACCCAAAACGTGGGCTTTCCTTTTATCTAGACCGCACACGCCAGTTCCGGGTCGACGACCAGCTCTTTGTTGGTTACGTGGGCTCTTAGAAGGGATGGGCAGTGCACAGGCGGACCATCTCTCCGTGGGTCGTGTTGTGCAATAGTCTGTTACTCCTTTGGCGAAAAAGAAACCTCCTGTTGGGCTGAGGGCCCATTCCACTCGGGCCACGGCGGCTACTACTGCCCTGGGTCGGGGAGTCCCCATGCAGTACATTTGTGAGGCAGCTCCGTGGTCTTCACTGCACACTTTTGCTAGACACTACTGCCTGGACGCCCAAGTCCGGAGAGATGGCTTTTTCGGCCGTTCTGTTCTCCACGACTTTCTGGTGTGATCTTGGTTCGCAGACCCACCTCTGGGATTGGTATTGCTGGGGTATCTATTCTAAGGTAAGGAATCTAACATTAACCTGTTTGTTTCTGATGCGCAAGTTACTTAACTTCGGTAATGATATATCTGTAAGAAACAGTAGTTAGTGTTAGATTCCTTACCGCCCCACCCATCCTCCCCGTTCTGTGAACGATATCCAGGATTAAGGTATCTCCCTTTGAGGGCCCTAGTTTCATGGCACCATTGTCGGTCTCTGGCATGGGTCTGCGTTCCTGGCGTGGAAAGCTATGTACAAGAACTGACGTCGGCGCTCGAGGGCGGCGTCTAAGTGCTCCGACGACTTCATCCGGGCGATCACGACGCAGACGACGGACGCGGAGCCGCAGACGATGCCTACCGACGCGCAAGGGTATTGCTACGCAAAACTTTTCGGATCTAGTCTGACGCCTGGGGATATTCTAAGGTAAGGAATCTAACACTATTTACTGTTTCTTACAGATATATCGTTACCAAAGGTAAGTAACTTGTGCTATAAGAAGTTGCAAAGCGCCCTCCTCCCTGCACCCACGCACCCACGGACACAAACACGGGCAAGGTGTTATACTTGCACAACTATGTTCCGAAGGGTTACAGCCCGTCTGACCCTTTTGAAGCATGCCAGACGTCTATCGGTCTACCAGCCCTCTGCATCGGCTAATGCAGAAGATTCTACATGTTCCTGAGAGCCCTTAAAAGCTGCTTACTGTTGACTTTCACTGCAGCTTAATCCATGATATCAAATGCAGCCTTCATGATGCTTGACTAACGTGTGGCGGAGCGGTGTACCTATGTCCCGCCGAGCTCCTGGTAGTTCTCTCATCATAGTTTGCAATATGTTTAAAGTGTACTG
Organism: Lissotriton vulgaris; assembly: GCF_964263255.1. NCBI lineage: Eukaryota > Metazoa > Chordata > Amphibia > Caudata > Salamandridae > Lissotriton > Lissotriton vulgaris. The sequence goes on along the minus strand of NC_141685.1, from coordinate 362,425,900 downwards.
TGGCAATTTCTGACCTCTTTTTCTTCCTTCTTTATCCACATTGTAATGGCTACTATGAACAATCCTGTATGCTAAGATGCACTTTATTAGCGACCTAAGTTGACTGTTGGTTGTCTGTCTTGTTTGCTGAAAATAATAAACAGACTTTGAGTAAAAAAAAGAATTCACTTGTACTTTACTTGACATTTTCCTACCTTCCTTATCTTCATCTGTGGTCCTTGGTTCTTCACTTTGTTGCTACATGACTATACATTCTTGTTTACCTGACAGGTAACTATACATACTCGGAGAGCTATCCATTTCCCCACCCGCTACCTTGTCTAACAGGTTTCAGACTACCTGTACCCCCAACGATTCGAGGTGTCTGTCATCTTCTCATTTCTCAAATACACAACAATGTCAACTTTATATAATCTTATTTGATGTTTCTCTTGATTTATTTCCCGATATTCTGCCGGTGGAGAGCCTCCTGGTCCAAATGGGCCATTATGGCCTGGACACCTCCCAAACTCCGTCCTGTTTTAGTAATCAATGTTCCTAGCCTCTTGTGGTATTCCACCTTGGCATATCACAGTCCCAGGTTCTGTTCATCGTTAGCATTGAACCTGGTTAGTCTTCTGCAATGGTAGTTGTAATAATTCCAATCACTTGAGGATGGTTAGTCTTCTGCATTCTTAGTTGTAATCGTTTCAGTCACATGAGGATTCTCTTGGTCACCATGGTGGCATTATCATTTCTTGTGTCTCCATATTCCTGTCTCCAGTTTTGCACTGTACTTGCATACTCTTTAGGTCCTTGCCATTGCATATCTCTAGTGTCTAGTTCATTGGTCCTGTCCTTTTTAGGTCGAAGGCCTAAAAGGCTGCGCTTGCGCAGTCTTAGGCCGGAGATTTAATGAGTCTGAGTAGCGCCGAAGGTCCCGCCTCCGTGCCCCATCTCTCCTTCATTGGCTGGCTTCCTAAACGGAGGCCAGCCATTGGAGGAGAGATGCGTCACTCCAAACAAGCTCCGTCCTTTTCGGATTTGGGGGCGTAATTTTTGATGTTCTTTAGACAGTGACGTTGTCCGTCACTCAGAACATCAAAACCACGCCCCCAAATCCGAAAAAATCTCGGAGCTTGTGTCCGCCATTTTCGATCCTTCGCAGTGAAGGTAAGATCGTGGCTGTTTCCCTCCGTGCCTTCTTCCCCCTGTCTGTTTCCCGCCCCCCTCCCGCTCTCCGTGTATTTTCGCTGTCCGTGTGTGTGTTTCCCGCCCCCTGTTTGTTTCCCGCCCCCCTCCCGCTCTCCGTGTATTTTTGCTGTGCGTGTGTGTGTTTCCCGCCCCCCTCCCGCTCGTGTGTGCATTTCAGAGCAGATACCCGCATCATGGTACGAGTTATGATAATGCTTGTTATAGCTTCATCTCGAGTTGGTCAGTGTCATGTGACGGAGAGAAGCAGGCTCTTAAAAGCCAGGCACAGCCGTCAACCTCTGTGAAAAGCTTTCGGAGGTGTAACAGTTACCTGCTGCCCAGTATACTATGCCAGCACTGGTATTGCACAACTTTAACCTGTTCAAATTGTAGACAACGGCCCTGCCACGGCTTAACAGAAAACCCAATTTAGTTGGAAATGGTATGCGCACTTGCCTCACCAAACATGGCGACACAATCTAGTCATCTCGAGACCTCGATCCTTTACTGTTTCAATTCAGACACTGTCACAGCACTTGCACCACGCACGCATTGTCGCAGGATTTTGACGAAACCTGAGCTAGGTGCGCACGTGCACACGGCTCGTTCCTTCTGTTCTTTCCCTGCCTGGTTTATCTTCTAAAGTCATAAGAAACGGGGCTCCAGCGTAGGGCATACACCGCGGTCAGCATTTGAGCGGAGGACGCTCTATCTGTCTCAGCTAGCGCTGGATTCCCGGTTCCGTCATCAGCACGCACCGGAGACGCTGAGGCTCATGCACAGTTTTCGGCTTCCTCCTTACCATATGTGCAGTGTGGCTGTGCCGGGCCGTGGGTTGAGGGCAGAGAGACCACAAACCATAATAGCGCAAGCCGGGTAGAGAGCACGAGAAGCCAACAGCGCCGCCGCCATGGGGAAGAAACAGAAAGGAAAGAACGAGGACAGGTAACCACTGTCCAAGTACATCTCCTCTGACTTTAGCCTCCCTCATCTTGACCGTAGCCTTCCCAATCACCCAAGCTTCGCAGGCAGTGGCAGCCTGTCTGTTCCTCCCTACTGCGTTAGGGGATGATTACATCCTAATGCTTTTAGCACACGTTTGCCTCTCTCTGCTGATCTTTAAGTCCCCACCCTATACGAGGACTATCGACATGCGGCCGAAAAAGTTCATATGAAATATTTAGATTATCCAAGTCCTCATAGGTGACGTAGACACATATGATAGCATTAAATGAATAGAAACCATTTGTTACAAATTTGGTTAAAGTAAATCAAGATCTCACTGATAGTGCCCACACTCGTGTTATAAGCGTCGGAAACTGGTATTAAACATCTTGACCGCGGTGTGAAATGAATGATCGTGCACCTTTGAGACCGTTCAGTGTCTAAACCTTGGACCGAGACAAGTGCTTATTATTTTAAGCGGCGTTTTTTTATTGGCAAAGTTGCCTAAACGCAGTGTGATAGGCTCTGGATCTTGTCAGAGTCGTGCATAATCCTGCTCTCGCTTTAAAATGTAATTTTGCTGTCGTAGGAGCGAGCAAATGGACGTCAATTGAACGTGTGCCTGGAACGATTGCTTTATCTTGTTTGGCAGTTATAATATGAGACAGATTTCTTCATGGGGTTAATAATATATAACCATTTGCTGGGTACACAATTATTTGCTGGACTCACTGTTACAATGCCGTCAGCGTCTACAGTGTGCCCGAGAAACAGTTTGTGGGAGAGTGGTTTTGTATGAAAGTAACCAATAGTAAGATTACCAATGTGCAGGTGATATTTGATTTTAGACCTTATGGGGGCTACATTGGCTTAGTGTGACAGCTTTTCCCCCCAGCTCTTTTCATTCATGCTACTAATTATTGTAAAGTCTGACATTCGTGAGATTTTCGATTGAGTGAAGTAAGCCAGACTGTGATGAAGTTGCTGTACGTCTTTTAGGTCTTGCTTGCGCTGTCTTTTTTTTTTTAACTGACCTCATATACCCTCACTGTCTGGCCCACCCCTTTACTTCCACCCATCAAATCTTACCCTATATACACTTGCTTCACAGTTTCCACCGTACCATGTACCTCCACCCACCCCGCTCCTGCCATCTGTTTGCCTGCCTCACTGTCTGGACCACCCCTCTACCTCCACCCACCCCTCTCCTGCCCTCGGACCCCACCTGCCTCAGTCTGTTCCACCCCTCTACGTCTTGGGTACCTCTAGCCTCCCCTCAGCCCCACCTCACCTGCCTCGGAGCCTGTGCCTCGCCTCACCTACTCTCCACCTCACCTGCCTCGGAGCCTGAGTGAGAGAAGTTCCATTAATAGGTTGTCGATTTCGCACGATTTACAGCCCTGAGCTGCAAGTATGTGAAATCCTGAAATTCTGGCGCCTAGGATGTGGTTGCAGTTTCTGCTAGAGGTGGACCCCACATTTTAAAGGACAATTTGCATAGCCTGGAAGATTGGATTTTCAGTAGAGAGCGCCATTAAAAGCATGCACTCCAAAAGATCATTAATTTGGGCTTTATATTGCGAGTAGGCTTTACCACTATTGACTAACACAAGCAGTTCAAAAGCATAGCTTTGGCAGTAGCTGGTGAGCTTCCCTCTAACACAGCAGGTGCAGCAGGAGTTTAGGGGGAGTGCTTGCTTCCCTGCGCACACAATCGGGACAGTATAAGCAGAGCAGGGTCAAAACAAAACACATACACACAAGCATACACGCACACACACACCCACATGTTAGAATACAGCCAGCAGGAGTGCAAGTTTTCTTCACTCACACGCAGATCAGCAGTACAATAAAGACAGCAGCGCAGTTTCCCTCACACACAGACTGTCCCTATATCGCCCCAATACTCGGATCACTACATCGGCTACTGATTAGGAAGATAATTATCTTCACATCCTTCCTTATGATCCACTCCTTTATCCATTCCTCATCTCCTACGTTTATGGCAACTAAATCGCACTTCCTTCTAGTGATAAACTCATAGTAGAAATCCTAGTATGGTGGGGATTGAGAATAGAGTGTTCTCCTTCACTGCTGCTCATGGATGGACCTCTCTCCCCCTTCAGTTTAAAGTTATCTTTCAGTCTTGTCCATCTTCCATAGTAAGGTTTATACAAGCAAGCAAAACCGCGGTACTCTTTTTCACTAGTGTTCTGTTTTTCTTCGAATCACGAGAGCCTGTTGTAGCTCAACCCAAGTTTGACTATTGTGTGCAACATTCCGTTTCATCAGTTCATGCTCTTTATCCCCATCTCCCAGTTGCACCATTTTAGGCACAGTTACACGCTCAAACGTAACCGGTTTCAGTTCACTGAAGAGGAACCTTCGGGCCATCCCAGGACAAACAAAGGGGGTGGGTAGGCTGAAGGGAAAAGGCGAGAAGTGGGTGTCACTGAAACAACTTGGATTCCAGCAGATCCCTTAAACCTTGGCTTCGAAGGGTGTGAGGATGTGCTAAGTAGTGTCCTTACCACCCCTTGAGGCTTTTGCTTTTTTTTTATATATGGGAACACAGCACACATTCAAAGTGAATGTTTCCTACAATTTTGTTATGTTATTGTTCCATCTTTCTGGCCAGTTTTTGACTCTTCTGAATAGAAAATGTACTTTGATTTGGATGAAAATATCTATTGAATGTTTGTTTGCGAAAAGGAACAATTGATATGTACCAGACAAAAGAGGCTTTGCTTAATTTAAGACCGAGTAAAACTCAGGTCTAAACATAGCTTGAAATTGTTTTTGTTTAGCCCGGAGGCTCCTTCACAACATTTTAATGGTGTTGGAGGTTGTAAGAAGTTGGTAAACTGATAATCATCTGAATCCGGTAATCCAATGATACAAGAGGGTTTTTTAAAGCTGAATACCACCAGGGAAGCACACTAAAAGTGTATGAAGAGATGAGTCTTAAACTACTTACTGAATTTTGTTTTGCTTCCCTGCCCCCTGGCCGTGCTTGCTTCCCTGCCCCCTGGCCGTGCTTGCTTCCCTGCCCCCTGGCCGTGCTTGCTCCCCTGCCCCCTGGCCGTGCTTGCTCCCCTGCCCCCTGGCCGTGCTTGCTCCCCTGCCCCCTGGCCGTGCTTGCTCCCCTGCCCCCTGGCTGTGCTTGCTCCCCTGGCTGTGCTTGCTCCCCTGCCCCCCTCGCTGTGCTTGCTCCCCTGCCCCCCTCGCTGTGCTTGCTCCCATGCCCCCCTCGCTGTGCTTGCTCCCATGCCCCCCTCGCTGTGCTTGCTTCCATGCCCCCTCGCTGTGCTTGCTCTCCTGTGTGTGTATGTGGCTCTGGGTGTGTATGTGGCTCTGTGTGTGTGTAGGGCTCTGTGTGTGTGTGTAGGGCTCTGTGTGTGTGTGTAGGGCTCTGTGTGTGTGTGTAGGGCTCTGTGTGTGTGTGTAGGGCTCTGTGTGTGTGTGTGTAGAGCTCTGTGTGTGTGTGTAGGGCTCTGTGTGTGTGTGTAGGGCTCTGTGTGTGTGTAGGGCTCTGTGTGTGTGTGTAGGGCTCTGTGTGTGTGTGTAGGGCTCTGTGTGTGTGTGTGTAGGGCTCTGTGTGTGTGTGTAGGGCTCTGTGTGTGTGTGTAGGGCTCTGTGTGTGTGTAGGGCTCTGTGTGTGTGTAGGGCTCTGTGTGTGTGTTGGGGGGGCTCAGTGTGTGTGTGGCTCTGTGTGGGTGGTTCTGTGTGTGTGTGTGTGTGGCTTTGTGTGTGTGGCTCTGTGTGGGTGTAAATGCAATAGGTCATGCATTTGCGAGCGATTAAGCTATTGGCATTGTAAATGACAATGCCATTTATTTATGATTTAAAAAAAAAATGTCATGAGCAATGCCAATAGCTCTACCTTTTAATAATGCCGAGACCATTGCATTGTAAATGCTTGTTCTTTAAACATCTGCTCTTCGTCCGTCCTTGCGAGGCTTCCAGTTTGTTTCTAAGTGGCTCTGGTTGATCTGACAGTGCCATTAGAGACATTGGCAATGTTGAGTTTTTTTTACTTCCCTTTATATGTCGCCCTTCTAGTCATTCCCATGAATCTCGTACACAGGAGTAGTACCATGATATCCCCTCTGAAGTGATTTATAACTAGACCAAGAAAAGCATAATATACTTGATCTTTTTCTTTCCTAACTTTGACAAATTTTCTGCATTTGGCCTGCACAGTTTAGACATTGTCTGGAAAGTGGAGACATTTAAAGCTCTAATATGCCAGTGGATTTGTAGCTCTAGCTTATTGCAGGATGGCATCCAAGTCTCTGTAATTAGGGACACGTGCTGTTATCACTCTTAGTCTCGCTCGGGGTCTTGGAAGGGGCCTTGGAAGAGGTCTCGGGTTTTCGATATGTCAACCCATGAACAGCCCAGACATTCCTGCTGATGTAAGTTTGTAAAGCATAAGAGCTTCCTGAAATTTATTCACTGATGAGCACTTCACTTTCTCGGATGCCCCTACAATTCTGATATTGTTCGCCCTGGAACAATGTTTGGTTTCTTCTGCTCTCAGTGCTAATCTTTCTCTGTCTCCTCCTGCAGTTATTTTATATTGGCTTGCAGTATCCTAATATACATCTCATCTGTCGCCATTGTGTTTTTCCATCAAACTTTGTCTCTCAGAGACCTTCCTGATCTCATTCTCAGCACAGTGATGTCCTGTTCCACAATGTTAATTTTATTTTGCGAGGCAGAACTACACTCTCGGACACAATTGGGACCTCTCTTGCCTGATTGATCTTCCCATTCATTTTTTTTCACTTGAGTGCCCGAGTAACCACAGTGGGGACCGGGGCCGGACTGAGATCCAAAAGCAGCCCTGGCAAATTTTGTCAGACCAGCCCTCTCCCTGCATAGTCTGTCTCGGGCAGCTCCGTTCGGATGCACTGAGGCTTGTATTTTCATTGCAGTGCCCTGCTGGCCTAAAGTGAGAGCGGGCCCGAAAAGTGAAAATCGGCCCTCTTACGGGAAAATCGGACCTCTGGCCTCCAGCTTACCGGGGAAACGCCCGATGCCAGGTATAGTCAGTCCGGCCCTGGTGGGGACTTTTTAGAATGCTCACAGTATCATAATCAGCATATATCATATTCATGGCATCAGCATGGAGATGAGTATATGCCATGGTAAACAGTTGGAACCATACCTTGCAGCTCCCCAGTTAGGAAAACGGTAGGGATAGTAATATATCATGTTTATGTGTCACAGAAGGGTGCAGGCCGCAATTAGTAATATTTGAGGTATGGTGCGCCTGGTGGATCATCTGCAAGAAAACATTATCTCCATGATTTTCTATGCTTACCCTTTTGAGGGGCTAAAGTAACAATCATGTGCTCAGGAGGGACAGGTGTTGTACCAATCAGAGAGTGAATGGGTATTTTTCTTCCAGAAACCAGATTATTACGAGCAATGCTATTAGAAAAATCGGAACAATAAGTATGACAACTATCTTACTCCTTTTGGACCATGAAGACCAACCAACCTCCTCCCGCTCTGGACGTGGGGCCACAAAGGGCTGCTGCTCCTCAGCAACGGGCAACCAAAGGGATACACGATTACCAGAGGAAAGGAAATGCAATGGAGCCAACAACAAGGGGAATGAAAGAAAAAGGGTGGTAAAAGTTCCCTGTGTCGGTCAGAGTCTCGCTGGCAGACTCCTATTGTTCATCTGTATTGGCGCTGCTGAGAACTGGCGGTGGAGCTACTGGTCCGAGCCCTTGAAGGAAATCCCACGTTGATCAGGACAATGCACCCCCCTCCAGGGGAGCACATTCAAGATAACCTGTCCAGTGTCCGAACAGTGCGCCAATTGCGCATTTCCCTCAACTAACGCCTTTGGTACTGCAGCATCGTACATCCTAACTCGTACTGTCCTGTACTGTCCATCCCCAACTAATCTGACTTTTCCTTTGATTCACTGTTCGTCCGTCGAGGACGCAAATTGTACCTAGCCACTCCAAGCACAGACTGGTCAACAAAGAGGGGCTGAAACTCGGGGTGACCAACAGACTTGGGTTCAGACACAGATTGGCTAGCAGAAGGGGCTCCTAGATGGCCCTGACCTCGGGAGGCACTGCTTCGTTTAAAACAGTATCACTTTCTTCTACTGTTTTTGCCCATGTCAACCAGGCATCCGAAAAAGGGACAAACCGAAGAACTTTCTCAAATACATAGTCACCAATCCCATCAAACACCCAGGGGTTGTAGGAAAGAGGCAGGGGCACCTTGCGGCAATGGTGGGCATGTATCCAGTTTTTCCTGCCAGCCACTTTGACTGCCGTGAGAGTTGCAACGAGCATTTGCGTTGGTCCCTTCCAGTGGGGCTCCAAACGTTCTTTCCTCTGGAAATGCTTCCCCAAGACATATTCACCAGGCCGTATGTCATGGCCTGGTCCCATTGGCGCCGGCAGCAGGGCCTCATGGATTTGTTGGTGAATAGAGCGCAAGTTTGTAGTCAACACATTTAGTTAATCCACCAGTATAGGATATTCAATCTCTGAGAAGGGACGAGGTCGTGGGACGCCTCAGACATTTCCCCGGCGACAAAACACGACATTGTATGGTGACAACCCTGTCCTAGTGTGAGCTGTAGCTCCTATAGACAAAAAGGCTAATGGTAAAGCATCTGGCCATTTCAATCCTGTACTCTCCTGAATCTTTGCTAATGTAAGCTTGAGAGTACATTGTACTTCTCAACCAAACCTGCTGACTGGGGGTGATTAGCAGCATTGAACTTTTGTCTGATATGCAGGCCATCGTGCACCAGCTGGATAACCTTTGAATTGAAGTGACTTCCATTGTCACTCAAAATCAAACAGGGCAAACCAAAATGCGAGAAGAACTCCTTCAAGACTGCCTTCACTCTCGCCATGGCTGTGTTCTCTTTGATGAGATAAGTCTCAATCCATTTACTGAATGCCCACACAACTACTAACACATATTTCAGATTGTTGACTCGTTCCATTCCAATGAAGTCCATCTGGACAACCTCGAAAGGGAAGGAGGGTGGTACAAAGTTACCAGGGGGTGGAATGGTACCTTTTCCAGGGTTCTACATCATGCATATCATTCAATACTTTACTAAGTGAGCAGCTACTTTTGGGATACAATTGTTCTGCCATACAGGATCTAGCACCTTGCAGAGACCCTTCGCACTAATGTAAGCTGGCCCGTGCGCCATAGTGACTACAGGGAGGACATACATGGCAGCCTCGGTTACCCACCTGGCAGGACCCGCTACAAACATTCTTTTCATCTTCGTTCGAGTTGTCTCCTTAGCTGTCTGGCTTGCAAAGGTATTTCCCCTTCCAACATCGTCAGTAATTTCTTTGTGGGCACTGCACTTAATTATGGCCAATTTCTTAGGGAGTGTCAGAGCAATCAGTACCCTATGTATTAGAGGGCTGTGTTGTATGCGTGTCCCATACGATGTAAGAAACTCTCTCTCTGCCCAGAGCCGCCCAAAATTATGGGCGACCCCAAACGCGTACTGGCTGTCAGTATAAATATTGACAGCCAGTTCCTCGCTCAACTCACAAGCTCTAATAAGGGCCACTAACTCAGCTACGTGTGCGGGCTGATAAGGAACTCATGATATCTCAACTACCGTATGCAGTGTAGTAAGAGCATAGGCAGCTGTGGTGGTTGTATCTGGTAATTTGAGAAAGGAGCCAGCAGGATATAGTTCCCCTTGGGGTCAGATAAGGGAACATCATTCAGGTCTACCCGTCCCTTCATTTCTTCTTCCACCCGGAAAAGACAATCATGTATGTCTATTTCCGCGCTCTCAGAAGGGAGGCGTAGTAACGTGGCAGGGTTCAGAGTGGCACAATTTTTGATCGTGATATGTGGGGCAAAAAGAATTAGCTGATAATAGTCAGATGTGCACTGGTAAGGTGCTGCGTCTTGGTCCTATTCAAGAGTGTCCACAGCATGCAGTACCATGACAGTGAGGTCAGTATCAAGTACAAGCCCAGTCGATTTCCTAATAGATATGGCCACAGCCGCGACCGCGCTTAGACAGCTCGGAAGGGCTCTGGCGACTGGGTCAAGCAAAGTAGAAAAATAAGCACACAGCCGTTGCTTAACTCCAAAGGTCTGTGTTAAGACAGAAAGCTAATAACCAGCCGTATTGCGTACGTAAAACACGAACGGCTTTGGGTGCTCTGGTTTACCAAGCACAGGAGCACAGCAAAGCGCAACCTTCAACTGCTCAAAAGACTGCTGACAATCATGCGTCTAAGGCAGAGGCTCATGCACATCTTTAGTAGTTAGTGTTAATAGACACTTTATTAGTAATGAATAGTTATGGATTCCATGCCAACAGTAGGAAGTGATGCCAATGAAGGCGCGTACATCCCTTTGAGTTTTAGGGACGGACATTTTAACAATGGCTCTAATGCGATCAGGGGCAATCTCCTACCCTCCTTCTAAAGTAGGTGACTTGTCGATAATATTGAAATTTGGGAAGGGACATTTTATGTCCATGATGAGCCAAATGGAGCAACAACTTAACCATACTGTCCTTGCATCCCTGTTCAGTGTCTGAAGCGATTAGTATGTCATCCACGTACTGGAGCAATACATTACCTGAAAAAAGCGTGAGGGAATCCAATTGAGCTTTCAGAGCTTGGCCATATATACTAGGGCTCTCAGTATAGCCCTGAGGAGCGCAACAGAGTCTAAAACTTCTGCCAGCCAGCGTAAAACCAAATAAATAACGGTTATCTGGATGAATTGGTATGCTAAAGAATGCACGTTTAAATCAATAACAGAAAATAATTTGGCAGAGGAGGGAATCTTTGTGTGGAGGGCAGTAATGTCAGGGACCATCAGCAACTGAGGAACCACTATCTTGTTAACTACACGCAAATCAATCACAAAACGATAAACATCTGCATAGTCTGCGGGGCAGTCTAGGGATCAAAAAGTATTGGGAGAAGCACTTTTTAGGAAAAGGGAATGGGTTTGTATACAACAAAAACAAGAGTCCCTTTGTCTTGTTTTATAAGGAAAAAATCTCAAACGGTCATCTATTCTAAAGCTGCTATATTGGTAGGCGGTATGTTGGATATAGCATAGAGTTGAAACAAATTAACAAATTTAAATGTACACAATATAACCCTTATATATCAAAATGTTGTATATTTCTAAATGAATAAGATCAGCAGAGTACAATGAGGGCAAAAGTTGGCAAAGAAATGGATTGTATATCTTATTTTATTTATCAATCAATCTGTTATCTTTTCATTATATAAGTAAAAACATCATCATATTCATTAAAATAAAATACATAATAAAACAATTTGTGTTATAAGAAGAAAAACTGTCGATGTAGCGTTTCGGTGAAAAAGATAGTCACCATCTTTAGGACAATAGTTTCATGTTAAAAACGTTCATTATAGAAAAAACTAAACTGAACCATTAGTTCACAACATCCTTTTCCAGCTTATTTTTAATCAAAAGTCTAGGGATGCCTTTTTAAGAATAGGACAGTTACACACATTTGTTGATGTCTCCTCAACAACTCAAGACTCCATCAGATCCAGTATTATTCCTAGCAAAGCTTGCTCCCCCGCCTGAGGAATTTTGTACTGGGGAATACGGGGCAAGACAGCGTTATCCTAACCTTGATGGAAACTGGGGAGATTTGCCAGAGTCCCACATCCATATCACCCTCCGCCCACAAAGTGGGTGGCACATCTTTAAATTCAGCAGGAAGGGGCGCATCTTTGGACAGACACTGTTTGGAACTGGTCACATTTGGTCCTATTTTGTCCCATTGTCATATAGACCCCTTCTGGAGGACAGAAAATTGTTGCATGCAACTTCTTTAATAAGTCTATTTCCATTAAATTTTCACCGCAATTGGATGTTAATTCGAATTGACAGTCCATAAAAAAGGACCGATAGTCAAGTCAAGAGGTTTGGAAATGGGGCTCACAGCCGGTATGCCTGAAAAACCTACTGAAACATTATTTTGGCCAGACAGAGCTGCCCCGGGGACCAGCGAACGAGAAAAAGAGCAATTCATTGCACCTGTATCCACCAAGATTTTCTCAACCAAGCCTTGCAAATCCGCGGTGACATTAGGACAGCGCTGATCTAAGGTATCTGAACTGGTCCCTCAACCTGTCCCTGGCTGTCCTAACCATGAGACATCCCTGTCACCTCATCCAGATCATAATCATCGTGATAATACTGTCTTTCTCAAGGGTCATCAAAATAGTTCTGGTCAGAACGACCCTCCTGTGACCAATCTGCTTAGACACTAAATTGATCACTTGCTCCACGGCCCCGTCCACGAGAACCCCTTCCTTTGGGTACTACAACTTTCTCCAATAACACAGGACACTCACTGCGCCAGTGCCCCTCCTCCTTACAGTACCCACACTTATTCGGCTCCATTGGCGTAGCATTCCTACTGGTACGAGGAAGCTGCTGGGCTGGACCAGTACCATGCTATCAGCCAGTGCCTCTAGACGCCTGCTATAACAACACCTTCATCTTCAATTCCTTATTCTTCTTTTTTCTCGGCATTCTCCCTAAGCTCATACAACTGTGCCATACTTAGTATCAGAGGAGGGGAGGAGGTAGTCCAAGTACTCTCCGAAGCCTGCAACCGAGTTGCAATCTCAGGAAGCATGTTCGTAACAAATCTATTAACGAAAAGCCGGACTCTCCCTTCCACTTGACAAATCCTGTCTGCTAAAATCCAAAAACACACCCTCAAACAGAGTGAAGGAATCTGACACACTTTCATCTTTCTTCTGACGACATGCTGTTAACTGTCCCAATCTACCATTGGTGGAATGAGAGAATGCATATAAGTAATAATTCGACCAGGTAATTCTAGTATCTCAGCCTTAGGCTTCTCCCCGGGTTTCCTGTCTTTGCCCCAGTCTTTAATCTGCTCCCAGGTGCCATTTAACTCCACAACATGATCCTGTGTGTGCACCTGCCTCCAAATGTCGACAGGTACCAGCAAACCAAAACATTTCGATATTGGCAAGCGTCTTTACAGTCGAAGAAGCTGCTTCAGTCAGTTCTTTATATTATCCTGTGGGATTTTTACTAGGGTCGGGCAACTGAGTCTTAAGAGATAAAACCTCACTCCTCTTCCAAGGAGTTTAAACCCATTGTTCCTGAAATCGAGCCTCCACCTTTGATATGGTAACACTATCATGCTGATCTCGTTGCTCTGGTATTTTGTAATGATATATGGTTTGCACCTCCCTCATCGGAAACTGAGACACCTTCTTCGAACTTTTATTAAGTTGCCTACCACGGTAGGCAAACATCTTCGCAACATTACCAAACACCTGACCCGGCGCCATGTCAGCTACATAGACATGATCCTTAATATCATATATAATCTGTGGCGCTGCTTCGTTAAAACATTGTTCACAAAGCCCAATCAAATTAGCCGACATATGCTTAAGGGCATGCTGCTGGACAAAAGGCTCATAGTCTTTCATTACTTCTCACACATCCTCTACACTGCAAATTGGGTTATGAGCCCACTGGGCTCCCTGATTGGCCACTGCCTTTTTCTCCTCATCTCCCACATCTGATCGTATCAACATCTGCCCCAGTCGTTCTCTAGCAGCTGCCCAGTCCCTGTCCCCCACTCCCATATAGGTGTCCTGCTACCCAATACCGACGGGGATTGGAGGATAAGGGAAGGAGTGGTGACGAAAGGGACAGGCACTAAGGTCACCAATGGTTGGGTCGTGGGTGAGAGGGCTGGGGAGAGAAGTGACGCTGACACAATAGGAGTAGCAGGGGACCAACAGTCCTCACAGGCGCGGAAGGCGAACCCACAGATACTGCAGGAAACGCGGCAGCCAAAGCAGGGGGGTCAGTAACAGAAGAGACAGAAACTGCAGTAGCAGAAGAAACAGACAACTGAGGCTGTGGCACCGCTGGGTATATTCTCTGCGGGGCATACGGAGGCGGAGGTCGGGGGTCCAACAACTCCTCCACAAACGCATCATTGTTCTCTCGAGCCACATAAGACTTTTCACATTGCAATCAAAATCTCCTGTCTGCACACACTATTCCCTTCTCATCTTTTCTTTATCATATGCAACAGCTTTCTGAGTCACTCTCCGCATCCTTCCTTACCTAGCCTTCTTTTCTGCTTTCATTCGTCTCTATTTAGCTTCCATTTGCCACTTTCTAAGGGAATCAAACCTGGATTGTCTATTTCTCTTCGCAAACAATTTATCCTGCAGGAAACTATGCTTTTGTTCATCAAATGTGCCCGTCAACTGCCACTGCAGCTCGGCGTTGTCCCTCGTATATTTGTGCCATAACATACTAAACATAATCGGGCCTAGGCCATGCTTAACATACATGTCGAAGTTTAGAGTGCCTCTCTTCCAATCGAGCATCACTAGAACAACGACAACTTGCACAAAATAATTTACTGAAAAATGGCATCTTGAAACAAAAAGCTTTTTCTCTACCCATTCCACGCAGATATTCGCAAATTTCTTACCAACGTTGATCTACAGACCTCACCAAATCCAGATCAGAACAACATCTTCTTCACAAAGGACCCAAACAAATTCAAGCCCTCTTCCAAAGACGATCCTCAGACCGTGCCAAATACAAACCAATGTAGCATCACAGCAACAAACAAAACCAAAAAAACTCACCTGGTGCACACAGGTCAAACAAAGTTATTCTCCACTGCCGACTCTTCGGACCAAACAATCAGATCAAAGAGTTTCACCTTTCAGGACCCCAGTCGGGATGACCACTGGGCAAGGCACCGACTGATCAGACAGGCAGGGCTATCAGTCAGGCATCCCTGATCCGCTCATCCAACCAGACGTGGCCCCGTTCTCCTCACCCGTCCGTGGGTAAAGAAGGGTCACTCACCCGATGGGGTCCCTGTTAGGGCGCACACTGCAGGAAGTGACCTGATTAGGACTACCTGGGTCACTTGCGACCACCTCTCAGCCTTCCACACAAATGAAAAGTCAGTCCGACATTAGAGAATAAAAACCAAGTTATTTTATTAGTATTCACTTGAGCGGAGTCCAGTCTGACAAACCTCCTTAGACATCTGCTGAGGAACTGATCCGTCCACACAGTAACACAAAATATGCATTTCCAACACCTCTAAAACCCCGCCCAAACTGGAATTTTCCAGCCTATGCAATAACGAACAAAGGGAATAGAAAGACCAGCTACGATCTTGGACACGGGTACATGTTATCTTGGGTTCAAGGTTACTTTGCCTGTGCTCGTCTCTCTAGGGTGGGAGCAGGGCTTACTCAAGAGGAAAGGTATTGAGGACAGAACAATCTATTCAGTAAAGCATTGGAACTCAAAGTTGGATAACTCTAGAGAGAAACAATTGAAGTTGCTTTTCTATTGAGGCAAACATTACGAGGCAAGAGCATATTATAATGATCATGGCACAAAATGGCGGCTGAATACAAAATGGTTCCGCAAATGCTAACATAACTCGCATAATGCTAGAAGGAGTTGTCTAGATGCATTCTCAGTCCAACATCTAGGATGCTGATTTTTTGCTTCTGTCCTTTCCCATATCTGTCTTCTTTTTCTGACTGTCAGTTTATGCCCTTACATTGCACTAATCCAGCTACTGCCTCATACTTCAGAGGTGAGCATTCAAAAAATGTTTAAGACCTATGCTTCTTTTGTGGAAAACATTATTTCATGAATTCAGATACTATGGCACAAGCTTTGTTTAGAAGATTGGAAGTTCTGCATTTTTTTGAGGACCTTTACTTCTTCTTTATCCAATACCTATCCGTCCAGATTGTTAGATATTTCTGAAGAATTGGTAAATTAGTTTAAAAAGATCTACTTTCGGGGGGAGGAGCCAAGATGGCGACCTGAACGGACGTTCTGATTCCCGGCTCCGCGAGCCTGTACATCCAGCACCGACATCCTGCCTTCTATCCTGACTTTTAACCGCAGCGGAGCGATGCTGAGATCGTGCTGAATCTATCCGTGCTCATCCGAGGTCCCTGCGTGCCGTATTGGGAGAGTTATCGTCGTGCTGACTGGACGACCGCCACAGCCCTGGCTCTGGGACCCGTTTAGCTCCTCTCCGCCAACAGACCCTGGACCGGCAACAGTCTGCTGAACCCGAGGTGCCCCGATGCGATCATCCAGGCCGCAGTCACAGGGGGAGTCTGGCGAACATAGTATTCCCGAGTGCCTTGCTCCGTGTGAACGACTCGTCGCACAGACGTGTACCCGCTGTGGACGACTCCCCTGGGTGGCACTGTGACTACTCTAAGCCGCTCCATCTTGTGGGTCGCCCCTGTGTCTGCCTTTGCCTAGTGACGGAGCGGCAACGACATCCCCCGTGCGGCGCTCTAAGGCCGTGTGCTGTGCCTGCAACGGCGACCAGGATTGCGGTCACTCGATACCGCGCTCGCCGCCTTCTCCGTGCAGACGTCCCGAGGAGGAAGAAATGGCGGCTGCCTTCCCCGAGATGGCGAGAACTGTCTCGCATTGCAATTATGCCACTCTGCCCGATGGCGAGCTGGGGGCTGCACTCAGTGAATCATCCCCTACTGTGGAATTAGAGTGCCTGCAACCGGAGCCAACGTACAGGACCATTCTGTCTGCACTTGCCGAGCTCCGCCGTGACTGGCGTTCCCTCTTCGGTGAGCTGAGTGAGCAACTCGACGGTGTCCTTCTCTCGGGTCGGGGGAGACCGGCCAACTCTCAGCACTATACTAGTTTGCCTCTGTCTGTCTCTGCGGGGGACACCAAGATGCGGAGCGAGTGTGGGGAGGTGTTGACTTTCCCTATTTGCTGTGATGGTTGTGAACGGCCGTCTAACAGCTTCAGTGGCGCTACATTGTTTCCCCTTTTGCCGGGGTCTGAGACTTTGTCTACGCAGAGGTTAGTGTTTCCAACTTTGCCTTTGATGACATCGGTCCCCTTTGAGCCGGCAGCCTCACAAGCATTCTTCTCCAGACAATGGCTTGTATATTGTCTCCTGTGTTTGGGGATGACTATCCTGTGTGTCTGCGGCTCGGCAGGTGACTGGAGGCGCCCATTTTGTCTCTGCCTCCCTTCTCTTCATCGGTGGTGGCCATTTTGTCCTCCGGCTTTGTTTGGGTCGGACCTCCCCCGGAGGCCATGTTTGAAGAGACGGTCGCGATCTGGCCAGGGCTGAGGGAGTCTTTATCAGTGCTCGTTATAGACTGACTGGCGGAGACTCGACTCGGATTGTTTCTACGGTATATTCATTGGAACTGTATGTGCCTGACATGCCAACTTGCCTGAGCCGTACTGGTTCTCTCTCCTCTTGCTGAACTGCCTAAATTTGCTCTGACTTTATCTACTTGGCTAGCGAAGACCTGAACTGGGACGCTTTCCTGAAACTTTTGTATGAGCTGTTTGCAATGGTCTTTTTTCATTTCAGGTTGCCATTGATGTGTCCGGTCTTTGATCCTTCTTCACAGGGTGGATGTTTTTTGTGGGCTGGGGGTCCGGGGGTAAATGTTGCTGCTGGTGGTCTCGTAATTTTTTTGTCTGATCGGCTGGCGGGGACCCGGATTGAAACGCTGTTTCGGTATACTTGTGGGCTCTATTTGTGCTATCCCTTCCCACTTGCGGTTACAACTGATGTGCTCTTCTTGGTCTTGTGGATGGGGTGGAGGCTTTGTGCGGGCAGTGGAGTCCGGTACTCAATGATTATGGCCCTCCTCCGGGGTTAGGTGTTTCATGGGAGTCTTAGATTAGGTTACTCTTTTCTTGCTCCCTATATCTTAGGTGTTATGATATTATTCTCTTTTTTCTTCTCTCACTTTCTTCTTCTATATTTCGGGTTTATTGGGCGACAGACACACTGCTGGGGGGGGGGGGGGGGAGGGGGGGTAGGCCATAACCTCTGCATGCGTGTAGGGTGGGGGTTGGGGGATGGGGTTTTTAGTTCTCTTTTCTGTTTCTATAGTGCCTTGTTTTTCTTCTTTATTTTATTTCTTCTTTTCTTTTCAATCTTGGGTCCGTGTCGATGTTGCTGGTGGGCGGGTGGCGGTAGACAAATGTTAGGATGTTGACTCTGATCCCTTGTTGCACACTTTATGGGCCGCCATGCCGCCTGGGGGGATTTGACATTTGGGTTGCTAGGCTATGTGTGACCCTGTCGCTACTGTTATATCACGCCTACATGGACCCTGCTTTCTTAGTTTATAATTTCTATTTTCAATTAAAATGGAACAGTTGGACTTTAATAGCTGCTACAGAAAACTTTTAAAATTAACCTTCAATGCTCCTGAGGCGCGGTAGCACGTGATTTACAGTGTAACTGCTGAATGCTTGCTTATTGATGTTGATGTGCTATTGCGTCGCCGTATTGCATGCACTGGTGCTTAAACAGTATTCGTGGCCGGCCTGAGGGTTGTGGGCCCGTATTTGTACTTTTATGATTGCACAAATAAAGGTTTTCAAAAATTTTTAAAAAAAGATCTACTTTCTACGCCCTGGAAGAAAAAATCACTTTCTTCATGTAACATTGTTTTTGACCAATAGTCAGGTATGCTCGTCTGACACTTAAGGAGATGTACGCAAGGCATCGTTTCTGCACGAGGGTGCAATTATATTTGATGATTAATTATGCAACCCCTGCAGTTGTAAGTGGCTCCCTCTGGAGCTGTGACAATATGTTGTACAGTTATGTGGTTCGAGCTGAGAGCAGGTGTGTTTTAAAAATAAAGATAGACACTGATCCATCGAAATCAGGGATACTGTTGCTATTACATGACAGATTTATGTTTATTCAGATCTGCAGAAACAGTAAAAAGACATACTGTAAGATTGTTACATGACAGCATCTCATCTTTGAGAACTCTGCAGCTAATTTCCCCAAAATATATTTTATTCATTGTTTTATTAATTTTTTAAAAATGTGCTAAAGGGATTTATTCCACACATAAAAGTTCTCATTTATAAGGATTCTTATTGTGCTAAGTATTGTTTTTTATTGGTGTTTGAATGATCATAGTACACGCAAGATAGAGGAAGAAACATTTACTGATGCAATATTAACTGCACTCTTATGCAGTAATTAAATTGTTGCCTGTATACAGTCGAAACGCTTTTCATTAAAATTGTACATAAAATAAAATCTCTTACATAGATGTGATTGTCTTTTCAACGCACGTCTCTAAACTCATAAGGGTTCATCATCTCAAACTCTGAAAATAGTCTAATTAGATATTCAAATCTAATCTGCACCTTTTCTTTGAAGTAGATTTATTAATTCATCTCTGATTAATTCTAGACGGACTTTCCATATTTAATATGTTTTGTAATAAGAAGTTTGGTACTATTTCGTATGTTGCTAGGTAACACGACAGTGGACGAACTAATGATGAGGCAAATGGCTGCAATGGAGATATTCACTTCACAACAGCAGGAGGACATAAAAGATGAGGTAAGAGGGCATTTGGTCATTAGGTAAATTTTGTACGTTTTGCTCTCACACCATGGTACATTTGTTGTAGTGTTTTTATCACTCAAGCTTTCGTAGAATATGAAAGGTGAACATGATTGTCTCATGTTTTTAGGTATATTATTGAGGATGCAGGAGGTATGATAGTTGTGTGTTTTTTTATAAAATATATTTGAGTTTGAGTTTTCAAACAATTTAAGGTAGGCACATCTGTATTCGCCTGGGACACAATCAATAAAGCATAATGTGAAAATGCCTAACCTATGCAGACGTATTTATTGGCTTTTGAACTGACATTTAGAATATTAACCAGATCATAGGCACGCCAATAAAGGTCTGTTGGTTATGGATGCTTGCATGCTTAAATCTGTCAGATAAGGCATCACACAAGGTGAACAAAACTGTGTAAAACATTAACGTGGGCCAACAGGTAGTAGTGTATGGTCAGCTGAGTTAATGGGGGCGGGAAGGGCAGATCGAGTTGTGTATTGAAACTGAATGTGTGTATTCATGTGTTGAGGCAGTTCACAGGCGGAATACAACCCCAGTGCACCCCCCACCCTCATATCCAGGAAAGTCGGAGAGGTCAGCCAAGCTATCTGTCCACGAGACATGCATTCATGGTGGGTGTTCGTCATCCCTTGGTTGAGTATGAAAGGCAATGAGCAGTGCCTCCCACTCCTTTGAGAGAATATGTTTTCTCAATCCCTTTTCCTCCTCTTGGCTGAGTGCACAATTGTCTGCTTCTGCCCAGACCTTCACTGATTGATACCACATAGATACCTATGATGGAGCACTCGCCTTCCAGTTCTGAGTCACCATGAGTCTTGCTTGCAACAATGCAAGGTCTGTGAAGAGGGAGAGACGCTTGTTCTTAGGAGCATGCCGGAAAAGCCTCAACGGGCATGACTTTCAACTATGACGTGTGTTGCTTCTGGTGATGTGACCCTTCAGTATTGTGAAAGGGCAGGCAGGACTTTAACATGTAGAGAATGTCAACACTAAGCAAATGGGCGTTTGGGCAGCAGGAGTTTGTGTCGGAAGTACTTATTTATTTTGGAGGAGTTTGGTAAGCCCAATGTAGGATGAAGAATTGGATGAGCCTGAAACTGTCATTTCTGGACACCTTAGTGGGATGCGATAATATGTTGCAGTCTTTGTCAGTGATGGCCCCCACATGGTCTGCCTCCCAGTTTGACCTCAGACCAGTCATAGGCACCCAGATGTGTTCTGCAAGGTTGCTGGTCAACCATCTAATGCGGTGTAAGCCATGACCCATGACATTAAGATACTGAAGGACCTTGTGGTGAGATGGCTAGTACGCGTCTGAGCCCCAGTCCAAGCTTAGCACTCATGTCAAAGCAGTGTAAGTTAAATATTGTCCTGTGGGAATGTTCTGTTGTTTAGTGATCCTCTTCGGAAGGGTGGAAAACGCCATCTTGAAAAAGGTCACAATGGTCGTGAGACCAGCAGCTCCGCACTGCTGCAAGATCGGAGTGTCCTTCAATAGGCTAAAGAGACAGATGGGAAATGCGTTGGATGGTTTGGGCTGTAAGATGTAATGCCCATTTGAAGCTTGCATGAGCCACCCATAGTAGGTGTGAGAGGCGCTGTCTTGTACCACATCGAGGAGAGAAAGTTAGTTGGAGTGACTGCACTTTCAATGGAACCATTAGCTTGGCAGAGTCTGCTAAGTAAACCTGGGAAAGCCAGCTGCAGATCCACTGCAACTGAGAGGCCAGAAAGTAATGCTCAAAGTTCAGAGCCCCTACTCCTCCCTGTTCTATTGGGCACCACATCTTGGCCTACGCCACTCGGCTGCAGCCACTGCTACACATTAAATTCCCCAGCAGCTCATGCAGTTTGCGAAAGAATGACCCAGGGAGGAGTATGGGTAGGTTGGAAAAATAGTTTAAGAGTTTAGGAAGCCTGATCATTTTCGAAAGAGTCACCCTTTTAATGACAGATAAAAGAAGCATTCTCCAGAAGGCCACCAGCTGAATGCTGTTACTGCTCTAGTGGCTTTGCTGTCTAGTAAATCTGTTTCCTCATGGAACATACAAATCCCAAGTAGCAAAACATAACGTACTGCCATTAGAGAGGGACCACCCACAATCAACATCGGGCTCAGGCGTAGTAGGCAAGAATCGGAATACACAGGAGTTAACCTGCAGCCCACATACTCAGCGGTAAGCGCGTGTTGCCTGTGTGTAAGTTCACATGGTTCGATTTGATGTCCCTAAGATAAAGCAAGATTTTGTCTGCGTAACGAAAGACTGCATGCAATCCGTCAGATAGGAAGATGCCCCAGGTCTCACCCCTGGATGCAAGCAAATGGCAATAGGCAATAGACCCAATCGCAAAAGGCTAAGAAATTGGGGGAAGAGCGAGCAGCCCTGTCTAGGGGCGGGGTGGGTGTCCAGTGGATCAGAAATAAGGTGCCGAGTTCTGACCCTCGCCGAGAAGCTTGCATAGAGCAAACCAATGATACGTAACAGGCAATTATCAACACCTCAAACAGATCTGCATAGTCTAGGGAGTCAAATGCCTTGCCAAAATGTAACATAAGGCTTTCTACTTGGTGGTAGAGTCTGGGTGCGAATTCCATGATCCGGTAAAGTCTACAAATATTTTCCATGTTCCTTCTCCCGCAACAAAGCCATTCTGATCTGAGTTGGTCAGACGAGGGAGAATGGGCAGCAGCCAGTTGGCTATGTTGTAATCGGTATTCAGGATTGCAAGAGGTCTATAGGCGGAAAGATCGATTATGTCCTTACCCGGGTTAGGAATAGACACAAAGATAGCCTCCTTAAATTCAGGAGGAAGCATGTCCTCAGCGAGGGCTGTCTTGTAAAGGTGCTCTTGCTTTGGGTAAGCAGGCCAGAATACGCCTGGTAGAACTCCAAAGGCAAGCAGTAAGGGATAGGCATCTTGCCCCATTGCTAATGAGTGTAAGGCCACTTGTATTTTCTCTAGAATGATAGGGGCATCTAGCTCCAGAAGCTGATCTTTAGAAATACATGGCACTGCGATGTCATCCAACAGAGCCACAAAGAACTTTTCGGCAAGGCATGTAACGTACAATAGTGGTGAATGAAACCAGCATGGATTTCATTAAGGGTGTGTACTGAGACATTGGGGGCAGATCAAATGAAGGTAATAGGGACTTTTTGCATTAGCTTGTCTAAGTAGCAAGGCCAACAGTTTGTCTCAATCAGAATCAACTTTTGTCGCATGTGTTGTATAGTTTATGCTTTGCTGTCTTTCAAGTAATTAATCATGCTGTGCATAAGCAATAGTAAGGGCCTCCATGCTGGCCAAGGAAGCAATGGTTTCATTCTCTAGTCGGAACAAGGAGTGCTCAGTGCCCAACGCCTCCCGCACGCACTTCAGTGTTGATAAAGTGTCTGCGTATCACACCTTTAAAGGCCTCCCAGTCCACTGCACTGTTATAGTCTGTCACGGTCTCATGTAGTAGGGAACAAAAGGGGGCATCCTCTATTAGAGAAGGCTGTATACCCCACGTCTGAATTTGGAGGGATGTGTTGATACCCAACCATATGGGGATTGTGGTCTGAATCAGACCCAGATTGTGCATATGTGAAAAAGAGGTGCATATGGATGCTGAGAATAGAATGCGGTCAAGCCTAATGTGAAGGTAGCGAGGAGGAGAATTAAAATAGTAAATCTTTACTTGCAGGTTACACTGGCACCCGATGTCTAGTAGGTCCCAGTGTTGCAGCCAGCTCATAAAGTGCTTTTTGTTGTGTGCTGTTGGAGCCTGTGGTAAGGGAAGGAATGATCTATCTAGAGGTATGTCCATAATGCAGCTGAAGTTCCCTTCAATATCCAGGGGTTGTCAGTCCACTGCACTAGGTGACTAGAAAGTGTTGTTGGGAAAATGTTTGCTCCATGTTGGGGGCATAGGTTTAGGTCGGAACTATGGAGGCATGTCTAAGCAGTCACGTATCAGAACGTATCTGCCCTCTGTGTCAATGATAATGAAGTTTGGCTGAAATGGAGTCCCAGCCTGCACCCAAATACTAATGCTCCCTCCATCCCACTTACCGAAACTTAGGCCCCCCATATCACAGCAATAACTGTGTGAGTCCATTTTGTGGTATAAAACTAAAGTGCTTGCTTGGGGAGAGTTAACATGAGAAAGCATATAGTGTTACCATTTGCGAGCTAATTTACTAAACATCATCCACCGTCTGGGGGATGGACAGCGTCTGGTCATCCATCTCCAAGTCCAACGTGTGAGGAGTGGCAAAGTTAACATCGCTGGAGGATTCTTCCGGGATCTCTTGTACAGAGGTTTGATGATGAAAAGCAGTTGCAGCGGCTATCGTTCTCCTGTCGTCTGCTGCTTGGTGCGTGCTTGCCCCAGTAGGGCGTCGTCGAGAGAATCTGTGGTGGTGACTCCTCAGAACTTGCTTCCAACCCCCAGATACCTCCCAAATACACGTTTTCCTGCTCCCAGGTGAATGTTGCTCAAACCAGTGCCATCCATGCCTTTGCAGGACTTCAAAAACAAAAACGAGTTGTATGGGCGTCGTTGATTTTCAGAGTAGCTGGAAACACCAATGAGAACTGTGGTCCCATTATACTGAATTCCTACTTAAGCCCTAGGAACAAGAAATGTGCTCAACCACTATCATACGTTTTTGAAATAGCATGATACTGTGGTTGTCAGCTTCCAGCGGAGAGACCTTTTGGGCTTCTGGAAGTGTCTTTTCTCAATCCTTAAAATTGAGAATATTGGCAACCATTGGGAGAGAGCGCTGAGCCAGGAGAAGGTTGTTTTTTCAGGGCTCTGTGTACCCCTCTGTTGGGGAAAAAAAGGAGTTAGTATGAGACCTGAGGCATGACATTTTTCATCCAGTTTTTGAGGTACGTAACAGTGTCTATGCGATTTATGTATTTGATAGGAAACATTTCCATAAAAAAGATCTTGCTCGGAATTGGAAGCGGTCAGAAGGGCATTTTAGGTTAAACTGTGTGTGTGCCAGGACCTGCTGCTTACAAGTACTCTTATGCCCGTTGGCAAAAGTTAATGGCATCTGTAGACTCTCCCTATTTAAGAATGAGATGGAGTGTTTAGTAACACATCAGTAACATAGGTCAACACTAGGCAAACATGTTGTTTACAGAACATGAGGATATGTCTACTCTAGTAGTTTAGATTTATTGTTCACGTTGTACAGAATTCATCTTGCAGAAAAGGAAGTAGGAAGAGGGTACAGAGGAAAGTTAAACATGTTTAAACTCGATCATGAGAGTTGGAGCTAGTCTCAAATAATTATATACATTTTTTCAAGTGCCCAGAGTATTGAAGGAATGACTTTTCATTTTATTTTCCTTGCTGTTGGGATCTCATGTTCTAGAAGTGTCATGCAGATTTTGCTGTGACAAAGTTTGTTTCTGCAAGGTACTTTGTGAATAGCATTGTATAGTAAGCAAGCAGAGGGACTTGAACATCTTCCCTGTTTAGAGTGAAAGTCAGTGCAGAAGGTATGGGTGTACTAAACAGGGATAAAGCATGAAGGATACTCCTAGGGCAAATATGTTGTCGCAAACCACATATAGCAGGACGCAGCTCTACGTGCATAAAAAAGGGTTCCTCTGTGGAATGGTAGGTGTTTATTGGAAGGATTTGATCCTGTACAGGGCGCTGAGTTTGAATCAGACTGACTAATATGGATGGGCTCTACTGTGGGTCAGACCTGAAGATTAAATGATGGTGAACTCCTGCAGAAACAAGATGGACTTCAAACCCGTTTTAGGTCTCGCCGACACCCCAAATGCAACCTGAATACCCATAGAAGTGCATTAGGACCCAGTTAATCAACAGGGAGGGATGAGGAATTTGTGTGTCCGTTTCTTTCCCCAAGATAATGTATACTTTAATCAACAAGAAAATGGACACTTGTAACACTGCTTGACCTTTGGTTCAGTGTAAATAAGGAAACCCTCAAAGAAATCAATGTTAGATGGAGTTGCGGTATATATGTTTCATCCGCCCCACATTGAAATTCCGACAGTTATCATAGGGTTATTCCTATTTGTGTGAACTGCTTGCCTCATCCAGAGGCACCTCCAGTCTCGAGTGCAGTGTCCAGAGACAAAAAGGATTTCCCACAGAGAAGGGAGAAAAATAAGGGAGATAAAGAGTTCTTTAAAAAATTGGAAAAATACCTTATAGTTTTATTTCAGGGCAAGTTTCCATTGGTTAAAATGGTTGGTATACTATGTAAAGGCCAAGTTACTGGGCCATATAGTATTGCAAGAAAGAGGTTGTCGACATGTTTCAGCTCCTTGGGCCAAACGGTCTCTGGAGCTTTCGTCAGGACTTACAAACAGAAAGTAGACATATAGTTCACACATAAGGTTCTACTCGCACTACTTGTGCGGTAATCCATTTCTCATAATGTTTTTATGGAAAATATGCTCTTCACAATCTAGAAGAAATGTAGAATTAGGCATATTGGCTAATTATTGCAAACATTAAATTTTAAGTTTTCTGTGGGGGAGGGGGTGAGGGTAGGTTCGAGATCACAGGTAATCAATTATAATTACACTGGACTTGCTGGAAGGAAAGTGAGGGGGGGCTACAGATACACCCTGATATTATATGATAGGGCTAGAAGGTAATTGCCATATATTATCACATTTCGTATGTACACATTGTGTGTTTTCAACAACAGGAAGTCGCTAAAATGCACCACGGTATGGTAGGCTGTGCATATGGTGAGGACATATACATCGGTATGCGTACAATGCTATGTAGTTTGAAAATTTGTATGGTCGAGTGATCTCATGTCACACTGTACAGTCAATATATAATATGCGCTATATATTACTGGCAGGTGGATCCATATAAGTAACAGCCTGTTACACGGCTGTTCCTATTAGGGTGGTGGTGCCAACACTAACGCATATGATGGTGGAACATTTGCACTCAGGGGTGCGTTTATGCAAAATGCCCAACAAAGTATGGTAAAAAACTTGCTTAAAGGAAGTGGGACAAACATTTTATGCTTTAACGGTGCTCGGGCTTCCAGAGTTGCTCAACATTCATGACCACGTCGTAATTGCAAATTACGTACTAGCGACTGGGGTAACTAGGAAGGGGAACAATTGTGCATTAATAAGATTAGCCTTAGACATATACGATTGTAATCACGCACATTCAGCTCTTACCTCCTGTGTAAGAGTACTCCACTTTCAACGGGGGACCGCTACTTAAAAGCGCAGAGCTGGATTTAGAGAAGAAAAGTTTATAAGTATGGAAAAGCGGCAATTCTGCGTCTTACCGGTAACACTGTTCGGAGTTTTCATGCCGCCATTACCCGCGCGGAGGCTACGTTATAGCCTTGTGCTGACTCTGCCCCCGGTGTGCGGAAGTCGCATTACTGTTTTCTTTTCAGCGGGTTGGATCTTACTGATTCAAAGGGGCAGTGAGATGTTTTTAGCAAAGACGTCAGTGTAAGGGTGATCTAGTTTGAAATGCGGAAAAAGGTTGGCTGCATATATTACTCAGAAAAACGGTGATTCATATGCACACTGTGTAATTACGAACCTATCTCCTCATTTTGGGTGCATTAACGACTGAGATGATATTCGGTGAGCATGTTATCGCATTCTGTCAGTTCATTTTGCGAAGTGATGCCATGAAATGTTATCATTCAGACCGTACTAAAATGTACGTAGACGGTCTACCCATCTTTGCTCCTTTTCATATAGTATTTTCTCCACATTACCAGATTTGTTTGTCAACATCTCGATGACTGTCCACTGCATATCTTCATGGGAGTGATTCATTTCCAGGAAATGGGAGCACAGTTTTGTAGTGTTCTTTTTTAGCCTGATGTTGCTTTTGTGCTCACCTATCCTGAGTTTAATTTTGCGGCAGGTCATCCCAATGTATTTCATTTGACAAGGGCACTGGATCATGTAAATAACATGGGACGAGTTACAGTTAGTGAATTGCTTTTGTGTCCAGACGAAATTGTCCATTAGTTGTAGAGTTTTTGTGGCTGTCGTTGTTTTACAAGCAACACAAGTACCGCATGGGAAATGTCCTGACAATGGGGTCATAGTAGCGCTGTTAGTTACAGGAATCCAAGTATTTTGCCGAGGGCGGGTATGTACAAGAGTGTCCTTTAGGTTTTTTGTCCTTCTGTTGGCGAACCTGGGTTTTGGCCAATTGAATTGGCCAGTGTTCACTATATGCCAGTTTTTGTTGATCAGTTTTTGGATGGCATAGGTAGCTGGATTGAAGGTTGTCACACAGGTAGTCAAATCTTTTAATTGACCCTTTTAATAAACTCTACAACTAATGGACAATTTCGTCTGGACACAAAAGCAATTCACTAACTGTAACTCGTCCCATGTTATTTACATGATCCAGTGCCCTTGTCAAATGAAATACATTGGGATGACCTGCCGCAAAATTAAACTCAGGATAGGTGAGCACAAAAGCAACATCAGGCTAAAAAAGAACACTACAAAACTGTGCTCCCATTTCCTGGAAATGAATCACTTCCATGAAGATATGCAGTGGACAGTCATCGAGATGTTGACAAACAAATCTGGTAATGTGGAGAAAATACTATATGAAAAGGAGCAAAGATGGGTAGACCGTCTACGTACATTTGAGTACGGTCTGAATGATAACATTTCATGGCATCACTTCGCAAAATGAACTGACAGAATACGATAACATGCTCACCGAATATCATCTCAGTCGTTAATGCACCCAAAATGAGGAGATAGGTTCGTAATTACACAGTGTGCATATGAATCACCGTTTTTCTGAGTAATATATGCAGCCAACCTTTTTCTGCATTTCAAACTAGATCACCCTTACACTGACGTCTTTGCTAAAAACATCTCACTGCCCCTTTAAATCAGTAAGATCCAACCCGCTGAAAAGGAAACAGTAATGCGACTTCGCACACCGGGGGCAGAGTCAGCACAAGGCTATAACGTAGCCTCCGCGCGGGTAATGGCGGCATGAAAACTCCGAACAGTGTTACCGGTAAGATGCAGAATTGCCGCTTTTCCATACTTATAGACTTTTCTTCTCTAAATCCAGCTCTGCGCTTTCAAGTAGCGGTCCCCCGTTGAAAGTGGAGTAAGAGCTGAATGTGCGTGATTACAATCGTATATGTCTAAGGCTAATCTTATTAATGCACAATTGTTCCCCTTCCTAGTTACCCCAGTCGCTAGTACGTAATTTGCAATTACGACGTGGTCATGAATGTTTTTATTTTTATTTTATAATTACATTTATTAAGCGCGCAGCTACCCAAAGGTTTCCCGGCGCTGGGGCAAACTGAACGGTGAGAGGAGGGAGGAAGATGAGATCATAATATTAGTTGTTAAAGAGCCAAGTTTTTATTCCCTTACGGAATTTCAGAAAGCACAATTCAGTGCGCAGAGATTGAGGAAGAGAATTCCGTAAGGAAGGGGCCAACAAGGAAAACGAACGTCCTCCCATCTTGGCTTTGTTGGTGCGTGGAATCTTAAATTTATTCTGCGTCGAGGACCTGAGCGTGCGAGGAGGGATATATTGCTGCACCAGAGCAGAGAGATAACGAGGGGCTCTACCAGTCATGATTTTATGCATGTAGCAGAGTGCTTTGAAGTTGACTCTACTTTCAATCCGCAACCAGTGCAGATTCCGCATATGGTGAGCGACCGAGGATCTGGCCGGAAGGTGACAGATCAGGCGGACAGCCATATTCTGTACCACCTGGTACTTCTTGATTACCTCTTTAGCGGCACCTAGGAGCAAGATGTTTCCATAGTCCAGGCGTGAGATGACAAGAGCCTGGACTACGGTCCTCAAGGTGTCCGCAGGCAGCATCCAGGTGACCTTTCTCAGCCACCTGATGATGGTAGTACAGGTGGCTGAGACTTTCACAGCGTGTTGTTTGAAAGTGAGTTGGTTGTCGAAGATCACACCAAGATTTCGGGCCGACACCGATGAAATGGGTAGAGGACCCATCTCCGGAGGCCAATGGTGTGGGCCCCAGAGAGAGGTGTCTGGGCCAAACAGGAGCAGCTCAGTTTTGTCCCCGTTTAGTTTTAGTTTGTGCTTCAACATCCAGTCCGATATATGTTTCAGCCCAACTTGGAGAGAGGAAGAGGGGAGGTTTTTATTAGTGGAAAGGGAGTAGATGACTTGAGTGTCATCAGCGTAGGAATAAATTGTGAGGCCAGCCTGCTCCGCCAGGAAAGCAAGAGGCCTCACGTACAGGTTAAAGAAAAGGGGACTAAGGATAGACCCCTGGGGAACACCGTGTGAGGAAGGGAGAATAGATTAAACCGATGTGGAAGAAAAAACTTGATACGTGCGGTCAGAAAGAAAATTAGCAATCCAGGCCAGGGCGGTGCCACCGACACCGACTGCCTCCAGGGTGGACAGTAAGATGGAGTGGGAGACGGTGTCAAAAGCGGCACTCAAGTCAAGCAGGATGAGTGCCACCGTCTCACCATTATCCACTTGGCGCCTGATGGTTTCTGATACGCCAAGGAGAGTTGTTTCCGTGGAGAAGCCAGCCCTGAACCCGGATTGAGAACCATGAAGAAAATTGGTGGATTCAACAAAAGAGTTAAGCAAAGAATTAACATGTTTTTCCAGAATCTTGGAAAAGCAAGAAAGCAAAGAAATAGGGCGAAAATTGGAAGGATTATTGGGGTCTGCATTGGCCTTTTTTAGTAGAGGTACCACCATTGCGTGCTTCCATTCATTTGGAACAATCGCTTCTGTTAGGGAAGCGTTCAGGACATCCAAAATAATGTGGAGTAGGGCTGGGTCAAGGGAGCTCAGAACTTGAGGGGGCAAAGGGTCAAGGGGGGAGCCAGATTTGATGTCCTGGAGATACTTTTTTAGAAGCGCGGGGGAGATAGGATCCCAAGCGTGAAGTGCAGTGGTGGTGAGCAAAGAGCAAGGAGTAATAACCGAGGGAGAGTTACAAGGGTCTTGGGCAGCGTAAGTTGAAGGGGCAGAAGTAGAATTAAAGATGGCATAGATTTTCTCAATTTTATCACGAAAAAAATTAGCCAGAGAGTTACACTGGGCTGTGTCTAGACAGGGATCCTTAGGGACAGAGGAAGCACCTGAAAGCTCCTTGACTATTTTGAAGAGGGCTTTGGGTCTATTATGAGCTGTAAGTATGGTGCTGTTGGCAAAGTTAGCTCTAGCGGTGTCACATGCCGCATGGTAGGTTCTGAGAGCGGACTTGTATTTTGCTTTGTGCTCAGGGTTATAATTTGAGCGCCAAATCCGTTCCAATTTTTTGCAGTTGGATTTATCAAGGCGAAGGGAGTCGTTAAACCAGGGTGCCGGGGGGTGATGAACTTGAGATTTGTTTTTTTGGATAGGGAGGCAGGAATCCAAAGCAGTGGTTAACCATGATTTAACAGCAGGTAGCTCTTTGATAGTCATCTTAGAAACCAAAGGTTTGGAATTGGCAAGGAGAGAATTAAATTTATTTAGATCCAGACGTTTCCAGTTCCTGCTAGCTTTGTGAGGAGGGTCTGGCCTAAAGGAAGCAGCTTCATACGTTTTAATCGAAAAATTAACAACAAAATGATCTGACCAGAGAACGGGGGTAGAGAATTGATATGAGATGCCAGTTAAGTTGGAAATAATGGGATCTAAAAGATTACCGGCCTTATGAGTAGGGTCGGAATTAAGAAGGTGTAAGTCTAAGGCTTCAAGATCCTGTATAAGGCGTTTAGCAGTGGCACAAGAGACAGAATTAAAATGGATATTTAAATCCCCAACAATAGTGAAGTTGGTAGATTGTGCTAAAAAAGGGGCAATAAGTTCAGGAAATGACGCAGCCCAGCAACTAGCTGAGCCAGGCGGGCGGTAAAACAGGGAGCCGGATAGGGTAAACTGAGGAGAGAGAGTTAACTTAAATAAACCTGCTTCACAGTTTGGAAAGTCAAGGTCTTCCCATTTACAAGAGAATTCTCTCTTGAAGATGATAGCAATTCCCCGCCATCTTTAAGTGCTCGATTTCGTCCCACATAGGTGTAATCATTGGGAAGAGCCATGGCGATATCGGGGCCAGAGCTATCATTTAGCCAAGTTTCGGTGACAAACATGGCAGCAGGATTAGCTGTCACCAATAGGTCAAAAATATCTCTCTTGTGTTTAGGGAGCGACCGACAGTTAATGCTGATGAAGTTCAAAGCAGGTACGGAGTCGTGCGGAGTGGGAGGGAAGGTGCGCCTAGGGGAAGGGAAGTTCCAGAACGTGGATGACAGACTGTCAGTACATGAATCGAGGGAGTCCAAGGCAAGGGAGCAGTAGGTACAGGAAATAGGAGCATCTTGACAGTTCAGAGCGATATGCGAGGGGCACGATGGTCCCCGCAGCAGCAGTAGGGCGGAACGAGAGTAGGAGGTAGGGATAAGAACAGAGGGACTGGGCCCTGGGCCCGTGCTGGCGCGGACGGGCGCAGACGGGCAGGACTTTGGCACGACTTCGGCGCGAAGTCGGCGCTCCCGCTGCGCTCGTCCGCTGCGCTTCCGCCATTGTGGCATTAAATACACCGGGAGAGATAACCACTACACCGCTAACCTGCCAATTGGGGAGCAG
The DNA here is from genome assembly GCF_964263255.1 of Lissotriton vulgaris. Taxonomy (NCBI): domain Eukaryota; kingdom Metazoa; phylum Chordata; class Amphibia; order Caudata; family Salamandridae; genus Lissotriton; species Lissotriton vulgaris. Next base: position 362,393,678 of record NC_141685.1, on the reverse strand, counting down.
GGCGGAAGTGAGGATGAGGGCGGAAGTTGGAGTGCGCTCGTGTGGCCACCGCCGCTGCAAACGGCACAAGCCGTGGCGGATCGGTGCCAGGAGCGAAGGTAAGGAGGTGTCAATCAGTAACACACGTTGCGCCAGAAGCGGCGATCAAATAACAAACGTTGCGCCAGAGCGGCGATCAGAGAAGGTGCAAATACACTTTTAAAATGAACAAAATGCAAAGTAGAGCGGAGCGCTGAAAAGCGCTCACTCCAACATAAAATAGTGCTTTTAAAGGTTTAAAATATCAGGTAATGCACGAAGCCTCAGCAGCCTCACGTACCAGCAGTTAGCACCGAGCAAACAGCAAGGCAGGATTTAAATAGTGCCTTCTATTCCAACCACTACACCGCTAACCTGCCAATTGGGGAGCAGGGCGGAAGTGAGGATGAGGGCGGAAGTTGGAGTGCGCTCGTGTGGCCACCGCCGCTGCAAACGGCACAAGCCGTGGCGGATCGGTGCCAGGAGCGAAGGTAAGGAGGTGTCAATCAGTAACACACGTTGCGCCAGAAGCGGCGATCAAATAACAAACGTTGCGCCAGAGCGGCGATCAGAGAAGGTGCAAATACACTTTTAAAATGAACAAAATGCAAAGTAGAGCGGAGCGCTGAAAAGCGCTCACTCCAACATAAAATAGTGCTTTTAAAGGTTTAAAATATCAGGTAATGCACGAAGCCTCAGCAGCCTCACGTACCAGCAGTTAGCACCGAGCAAACAGCAAGGCAGGATTTAAATAGTGCCTTCTATTCCAACCACTACACCGCTAACCTGCCAATTGGGGAGCAGGGCGGAAGTGAGGATGAGGGCGGAAGTTGGAGTGCGCTCGTGTGGCCACCGCCGCTGCAAACGGCACAAGCCGTGGCGGATCGGTGCCAGGAGCGAAGGTAAGGAGGTGTCAATCAGTAACACACGTTGCGCCAGAAGCGGCGATCAAATAACAAACGTTGCGCCAGAGCGGCGATCAGAGAAGGTGCAAATACACTTTTAAAATGAACAAAAGGCAAAGTAGAGCGGAGCGCTGAAAAGCGCTCACTCCAACATAAAATAGTGCTTTTAAAGGTTTAAAATATCAGGTAATGCACAAAGCCTCAGCAGCCTCACGTACCAGCAACGTGTTGAGCAACTCTAGAAGCCCGAGCACCGTTAAAGCATAAAATGTTTGTCCCACTTCCTTTAAGCAAGTTTTTTACCATACTTTGTTGGGCATTTTGCATAAACGCATCCCTGAGTGCAAATGTTCCACCATCATATGCGTTAGTGTTGGCACCACCACCCTAATAGGAACAGCCGTATAACAGGCTGTTACTTATATGGATCCACCTGCCAATAATATATAGCGCATATTATATATTGACTGTACAGTGCGACATGAGATCACTCGACCATACAAATTTTCAAACTACATAGCATTGTACGCATACCGATGTATATGTCCTCACCATATGCACAGCCTACCATACCGTGGTGCATTTTAGCGACTTCCTGCTGTTGAAAACACACAATGTGTACATACGAAATGTGATAATATATGGCAATTACCTTCTAGCCCTATCATATAATATCAAGGTGTATCTGTAGCCCCCCCTCACTTTCCTTCCAGCAAGTCCAGTGTAATTATAATTGATTACCTGTGATCTCGAACCTACCCTCACCCCCTCCCCCACAGAAAACTTAAAATTTAATGTTTGCAATAATTAGCCAATATGCCTAATTCTACATTTCTTCTAGATTGTGAAGAGCATATTTTCCATAAAAACATTATGAGAAATGGATTACCGCACAAGTAGTGCGAGTAGAACTTTATGTGTAAACTATATGTCTACTTTCTGTTTGTAAGTCCTGACGAAAGCTCCATAGACCGTTTGGCCCAAGGAGCTGAAACATGTCGACAACCTCTTTCTTGCAATACTATATGGCCCAGTGACTTGGCCTTTACATAGTATACCAACCATTTTAACCAATGTAAACTTGCCCTGAAATAAAACTATAAGTTATTTTTCCCATTTTTTAAAGAACTCTTTATCTCCCTTATTTTTCTCCCTTCTCTGTGGGAAATCCTTTTTGTCTCTGGACACTGCACTCGAGACTGGAGGTGCCTCTGGATGAGGCAAGCAGTTCACACAAATAGGAATAACCCTATGATAACTGCCGGAATTTCAATGTGGGGCGGATGAAACATATATACCGCAACTCCATCTAACATTGATTTCTTTGAGGGTTTCCTTATTTACACTGAACCAAAGGTCAAGCAGTGTTACAAGTGTCCATCTTCTTGTTGATTAAAGTGTGCATTAGGACCCAACAGAGAGATTCTCTACTTAAGTCAATAACAACATTGTATTTGCTCGGCTAAAAACAGCGCCTGGAGCGTGAGGTCATAGCGCTGGCTTCTCTTTCATGACATCACTGACAATCGTCCCGCCTCGAGGTGTCGGGAAACGGCCAGTACAACGAAGCCTTTACAACGAAATCGTCGGGTATCAGCGTCGTTTAAGAGAAAACGGAAAATAAACTTCCGCTTTCTCTTAACGACTATGACGTCACCACGCTAGTAATTGTGGTAAATGTTATGCGTGGTGAACGAATTCCATTGTAACGCATGCGTGGTAAAGGCATGCGTTGCAACGGAATTCGTTGTAACGTCATATATTCCGAGGTGTCACGGTGCTGACCGCTTTAATCACTTGGCTGCTTAGCTCCTGCAGACAGCCCGTGATATACGTATGACAGAGGATACATTCTGTTAGTAAAAGGCAGCTTGTTTTTATCGTGGTAGTGTCTCTTAACTTCCCCCCATGACCAATGACAGTATCCACGTGCCCAATAAAAGCGAGCGCAGTGCAGCAAACTCAAGACATGCTTTGTTCATGTGTCCCATTCGGTTGTTTTTTTCGGGACTAATTAAAATGCGCAGTTGAGTCGCAAATAACATATCTAATTCAGATCCAAGATGTCTGCCATCCTGTTTTACCGAGAAACATAATCACCTCACATGGTGCGCGCGCTTCGGGCACTTGAGATGGCGAGCATAATTGAAGGTGTTAAAGAACTAATGAATATGGAGCTTTTCAATAACTGACACCGAACGTCTTAATTTCATCACATGGCCTTAGTATCAGTAGTGGACACGAAAGGTAAAGCGAAGTTCATTTTAGCAGTTACTCAGATCACAACTTCGACTCAATTAGGTAGGTTTTAAACAGAAAATGGAAACATATATGAACAGTAACAAAGTCTCCAATTAACCTAGGGGCTTATTAAATATTGATCAGGCTTAAAGAAGAGATCCATATAGACTGACATAATTTCCAGTGGGGTTTATTATTTTTGTAGAAATAGAGTGTTGGCATATAGCACAAACCTCCAATTTGAGACCCTGGACTGTGCAAGGTTGCTCCGATTTGGGCACCCTGTGTGCAGATTATAATGTCATGATTTTTGGCAAGATTCTAGTTAGATATCTTCTGCCAAAGAAGTTTCACATAAACTTGTACTATATGAAGGGAACATTAATTTGTGGAATGAAATGCTAGGGATTATTTTGCGGCCTAAATGCAGTGTAGCTTTAACATTTATGTCTGAGGTCAAAAAAGTCCTCGTGGTGTCCTAAATGTGAGTCTGTCAGTTCCACCACTTTTACTTCTTCTGTCTCATACAAGCACCCCTCATGCTTATAGAATTTTAGGATGCCAAAACAGGGTCAGATTCTTTCTGGAATAGGTTGGACCGGAGACTGCCCTGTGGTGCCTGCTTGTTCTAACTTCACTTCTAAAGGGCTTTGCTCAGTTTATTATCCCAGGCAATGCAGGTCCAACTGAATGTATTTTAAATTGGTGGAACCTTTTTTGAAATGGGCTGCTAAAAGCTCTTGTTGATTTATAATGGTTTCCCGGTGTATTCATAATTGCTTCCCAGACATTTATTCTTGTGAGCTATGGGCGCAATCCACAAACCCTGGAAATTCAGGGGGGAGTGAAGCACACATAAAGTATCAGTTGCATAAGAAAAAGACTGCAGGTCTGGTCTTATTGAAGGAAAGTTAAAGCTCGAGGCCAGAGGGGGTAACCTTATTTTTATTTCTAGATAACATTGACTTTCTTTTGTTAGGCACGGGGAGATAAGTGATTTGCCGAGAATCACAGGTTGTTTGGCGTCGTTACAGAGACTCGAACCCCGATCCCCAGGTCGTGCTCCCTAGCCGTTGGGCCAACTCCTCGCCCCTCTCCAGTAATAGTGTAATTTTGGGTAGACGTAAGCAAAAAATAACGCCGAACCTACATTCATTTTTCAAAATAAAATGACAGTTCGATGGCCACTTGAAAGGCTTTCACGAGTATCAGCTTTACTATTTGTGCAGTATTGTTTAATTGGTGTGACCTCGAAACCGGTCCGGTCCTCGGATGCTTGATTCCGGTCTGGGAAAGATATGGCTGTTGTAGTTCGGACTGGACTGTTCCCATGGGGCACAGGGTCAGAGCTGATTTGCATAAAGCCATTATCTGACCCAGGGTGGTGTGGAGTGCAAAAAACGATGGATTTAGGCCCAGATCCTTGTACTGGGGTGAATGTAAGACATTGATCTACATTCTGTCCATCAAATTGTTTTTTGTAATTTTCTCCCCGATCTCCTGGGCTGCATTAATTTTGGGTGCCCTGGCACTTTAGCACACACTTCGAGAGTGCCGCTTTATTTTCTTTACTTGTTTTATTTGCAATAGTGTTCCCTTATATTGCCTTCTTCGGTACTTTATGAGTGCCATACATTTGCTTTGCTTATTTGTGATATTTTTTGTTTGCTTACGTGAGGTTTTAATGCCCTCTATGCAGGCCATTGACATTATGAGGCAATGGAGGCCCAAATTATGCGATGTAATTTACTAAATTATGTGTCAAGTAGACATCATCTTGTGTGCACTTTCTGTGGTAGAATTAGTATTCCATTTTGACATTTGATGCACCTTCTGTTCTGTCATTGAAGTCAAATGATGTGAGGCCCATGACAGAACACCTACCTCTGGCATTTTTGTCGATCACGTCCAGGGTATAGAGACGTACCTTTCGTGCAGTAAAGGCAGGATACCCCTCTCACTTGCTAACTAATTCCATTTTGACTTGAACGCAACTCATGCCCTTACCTAAACAACTAGCCCAACTTCCAGCAATGACCTCAATTGACCAGATGTGTGTGTACATTTCTTCCAGTTCATGTATGCCTCCAGTGCTCTATTAACATGTATTCCTTTTTTACTCTCAAAGGTTAGTGTGTAGACTTGTATAACTTGATTGTGTTAACTGCAAATAGCCTTTATCTTTATCACAAATTTTAGAACATCTGTCTGAGATAGTTTTATCTCACTAGTGAGCATAACTAAACGTTGCTATCAGCATATGGCAGAGAAACAAGCAAACATTAGTTGGTACTACGCATCATACTTGTACTTCAGGAGAAACCAAGGCAGAAACCAAGGCATAGGTATGTTTGACTCAGGATGGGTTTGCCAGTGGTGAATCATCCTACTCACATTGGAGCAGGATTCTGATCTCTGCCTACTTGGGATCAAAAAGATAGCCCATAGCACTATACCTGAGGTGGTACCAAACAATGGAGGGCCTTGCATAGGAGCAACGCCATGCATTTGGTCAGCACTACAAAGAGTGGTCATGACCAATAGTACATATCTGTGTCCCAAGCTGCGATCACTTGCACAACTGCTTTCCATACTATGGGAAAACAGATAGCATAAGACTTCATTGTTCTTGAAGACATTAATTTGACACACATGCCAAGAGAAGAGAGAGGCATTTTTGCTCCTGATGATGAAGTGCGTAGCTAAGCAAGTGATGCATAGGCAAATGCACTACATTAGAAAGTAGGGAAGAGGCAAAATCTCTTAAATTAGTGCTAAAGAGGTAGCGTCCTTTTTCATTGGCCTGATCTGTTGCCTCGGTTTCTAGAGTAGAATGTGGTTAAAAATGGCAAGTTTCTAATTGCAATTTATCTCCCACCCCTGCCCGGCCCTTCTATCTATTTATCTATCTGTTTGTCTGTCTGTCTGTCTGTCTGTCTGTCTGTCTATCTCACTCTTTCTATCGCCCACCCTCTATCTATCGCCGCCCCTCTATCTATTGCCCGCCCTTTATCTATCTATTGCCCGCCCTCTATCTGTCTATCGCCCGCCCCCCTCTATCGCCCGCCCTCTATCTATCGCCCGCCCTCTATCTATCACCCGCCCTCTAGCTATCGCCCGCCCTCTATCTATCGCCCGCCCGCCCACCCGCCCTCTATCTATCTACCGCCCTCTATCTATCGCCCGCCCGCCCTCTATCGCCTGCCCGCCCTCTATCGCCTGCCCGCCCTCTATCGCCTGCCCGCCCTCTATCTATCTATCGCCCCCCTCTATCTATCTTATCTATCGCCCGCCCTCTATCTATCTATCGCCTGCCCGCCCTCGATCTATCTATCGCCCGCCCTTTATCTATCTATCGCCTGCCCGCCCTCGATCTATCTATCGCCCGCCCGCCCTCGATCTATCTATCGCCCACCCTCCATCTATCTATCTATCGCCCTCACTCTATCTATCGATCGCATCACCACCGCATCACTCAGCACTACCACAGCATCACTCCGCACTACCACAGCATCACTCAGGGGCACCACAGCATCACTCAGGGGCACCACAGCATCACTGAACGCTACAGCATCACTCGTCGCCATCACAACATCACTCAGCACCACCACAGCATCAATCTGTGCAACCATTCAACAACAACTGGTTCAAATATGTTCTCTCAATGTTTCAAGCTTTATTACAAATGTCACAAAAAGATGTTAATATTTCACTTCTGTTCTTGGATTTTCGTCACAATAAAATACACTGAACATAATCTTCACAAAAGTTATTTATAAAACTTTAAGCTATTGCCATTATAACTTACAATAACTTTTATTTAGGTAGTAGTTATTAAAAAAAATTAAAAGCCATTGTTATTTGTAATACTACATCTAAGTCACGTAAATACAACACATATTGCATTACAAATGCTATAGGTGTCACATTTGGGAAACTTAAAATTATTGGCATTGTAAATGACAAAGCTATTAATTTCGCTATTTTCAAAACCAACACACAAAAAAAATTGTCATTTACAATACCAATAGCTCAAACTTTCCTAATGCGAGACCTATTGCATTGCAAATGCTTGTTTTTTTTTAAAGAATATTAAAATCAATAATTTAGATATTTTGGGCTGCCACTCGTTGTATTAGACAAGACAGAACTTGTTGTAATCTGTTTGCCACCACTGGCCCCAGTATTTTACAATCCTGATTTACCACCAACACGTACTTCTAGGAATTCTGTCTGGTGGGTTTTTCCTGGTATTGGGTACTGTTACTATTGTTAGCTTTCTTGTAGTGGCTAAAACCTACGGGATTAATCTCCCTGAAAAACGCATCACTAGTAGGGCTGTGCTAGTAGTCTTTGGCACTCCACGTAAAACTGTAGGCAAGCTATCTGATGTAGGTGTTTTTGTTTTCTGCAAACGTTTTGTAGTTATTTGGATTTCACTGATTAACAACTAAGCCTCGAAGTCCTGTTTTCTGATGGTGTGAGTGTTGCAATTTCCTAGTTCCATTTATGTATACTCTAATAATTTCACAACTACAGATTTAGATGCATTAACTGAAAGTTGATAGGAGAGGTTATGGCTGTGTAGGGCAGACAGAGAACACTTAGTTCAGTCCTATAGAAAATTGTCATCTGCATAATGCAAAAAGCACATTAAATGATCATTTGGCTTCAGTGGGAAAGAATTAGCTGAAAAAGTGAAGACCCCATTTCTTTGGTATAGACGCTAAAAAACCTGGGTCCTGTGAATTTGGAGAAAATTCAAAAGAAAATAGAAGGCACTAATTTATTTTGGAATGTAACTCTGACAATTTGTGAAGAGCTCTGGAGTCTAAAACAATTCCAGTCTTAATTAATTCTGGATTATTGATAAGCAGGTTGAACACTCCTCCTTATGTATTCGTGAGTTGCAGAGAGACAAGGATTCTGCAGCGACTGTGCAGGTAATAGAACCCTCACTGAAAAAAACTACCTTCCTCAATGGTAAAAAGGAAAGAATTAGTTTTAGATGTGGTGGTCCTAATTACTTTGCTAAATTCAACGATTGTCAAGCAATAAGAGCAATTTCTAAACAGTGTGGACAAAAGGGGAGCTTTGTGAAATATTGGAAATCTAATGGTGAAAAAACTAAATCAGTGAGTTAAGTTCGGAAATCTCAGATGTGGTATTGCAGGTGATCAACGATTGTTAAATGTGTAACCGTAATAACATGTGAACATCCATCTGATGAAGTTTCACTCAGTGGCTTAGAAGTCACCATAATGACAGATTCTGAGGCAAGGTTGTTAGTTATTTCAGAAGAAGCTTTTGCAAATAGTTTTCAAACAAAAGTCAAACTAAAGACGTCGATGTGTCACCCCATGGTTATGGTGGTAAACCCAAAGAGCGACCCATGACCCTGCTTGCAGGTTAGGCCGCGCCCCTCGCCGCACAGCTCTACCCGTGTGTGCCTGCCTCATTGTCAGCTGTTGCCGCTTCAGGAGTTCACCGCTGCCCCTCCCCGTGAGCGCATTCCTCTGCTCGCGCTGCTCCCCCCTGTGTTATTCTGGTAACCGTTCTGCGCCGCTTTTTATTCATTTTTACTGCCACTGTTCATACTGTGTCCTGCTTGACCTACTGTACTGTTTTTGTGCCGTTTTGCCCTTCTCTTTGCCCCTTGCGCTGCCCCGTCCCCTCTTGCCTTCTGTATCCCCGTCCCTTCCCGCCGCTGCCTCCCTGCAGCCGCCCCTGCTCACCTATTCGATACCCCGCTCCCGCCTCCCAGCTGCTCCTCCCTCCCACATTTCCTTATTTTTAAAAAAAATATTTTTTTATTGGCATTTAAAATGTTATCAGGACAATTTGCAATTCAAACACATTCAGACAAGTGATATATAGCATCAGTCACAGCTGATGAGCTCGTTAGCGTAAGGTGAAGCTGATCGGTATGCAATGTGTCAACAGTTATAGTTGGAGCTGTGTGAATTCCGTAAAAAAACAAAACCGGGGACATAAACAGGGAGAGGTTCAGGGAGGTACTGGGTATAGGTGTCAGATGCGGTGTCTGGGTGTCGTGAGTCTCACAAATGTATGCAGCTATACACTATAAAATTATGGGGGGGGGGGTGGCGTGTAGGCCAGTTGCAAAGTCCGATTGCCTATTGTGATGTAGCGCGGAGTGCGACTGGCAACATCACAAATGTGCCGTCGGGAGAGGTCGAATGTTTATGGTTGTGGTTTGCGCAGGTGGTTGGGGATCTGCTGGGATGGGCGCGCCGGTTCCCAGAACGTCATTGGGTGAGGATTCACTGAAGCGGTGTAACAGGAGGGCCCACTCCATGGAGATGGGGTGTTTACGTATCACCTTTACTTCTTCCTCACGTAATGTCTTCTCCTCTGCGGCTGCCCATTTATGCATTGCTCCCACCCATGCCGCAAGCGGGGGGCCTGTGGCGGATCGCCAGTGCATGGTTATGCTCCTCTTAGCTAGTAAAACGGCTAGTGAAGTGAATTGGAGGTGCACTTTGTGATGTTTCTTTGTGCGAAATACGCCTAGCGCGCTAGCTTCCCACGTGTTGAGGTATGTGAGCCCTGTGAGGTCTCCCAGGGTGTCATGAATAGTTTGCCAGAAGGATCGGTTGGTGGGGCAACTCCAAAGCATGTGATGAAAGTCAGCATCCCGCGATTGGCGTCTGGGGCAGAGGAACTGCGTGTCGGGGTAGAATTTTTGCAGGCGTGCAGTATATAAAATTGTATGTTTTTGAAGCATGCGTTTCTGGAGACCTTTTTGGGGAATTCGAGAGCCTTGGCCCACTCTTTCTCATGCAGTGGACATCCAATTTCATCCTCCCAAGTGGTGCATAAAGTCGTTAAGGGTGCGTGGGCGAGTTCCCGGAGGGCTTTATAAAGCCATGTGACTAAGTGTCGCCCCACTCCCATGTGCAAGACAGTGTGTATGACCAGATGTGTGGTTGGCTCCCCGGCCACCAGGTTGTGAAGTGGACGGTAGCTCTCGAGGAGTTGTCGGTACAGCAGGAACTGGCCCGGGGGAGACCGTATTCATCGATGAGCTGTTGAGATGATTTGACCTGTCCATCTTCAAATAAGGACTCCATGTCGATAATCCCACAGTCTGTCCATGCGGTGAGCATGTTAGCCATGTAATAACTTTTGCCTTTGGGCCATCCGACTAGCGGGAACATAGGGGGGTAAGGGGGTGTCCCCAGTGCCAGGCGATGCACTCTTAGCATGCACTGGCGGGCTACTGTTACTTGTAGGGGGTATGTTCGCCTTGGCTTGGTACCGGGTAGCAGAAGGCGGGTAATTTCTGGGATAGATATTCGACCAGTCATGGTATGTGTCTCGTCCGTGTGTCTACCTGCCGTCCAATAAGATAACCATTGAAGTTGTGCTGCTAGGAAATCGGATTCGAATGATGGGGCTTCCAGTCCACCCTGTGTGGTAGGTAATTGTAGTGTCCTCAGCGCTATTCTATGTCTGCTAGGTCCCCAGATTAATGTGCTGAGTAGCGAGTTTAGGTCACGGAAGAAGGTTCTGGGTGGGATCACTGGTAAATTTGTGAAGTGGTATAACAACCGGGGGACTATTATCATTTTTGCAAGAGCCAGTCGGCTGATCGGGGCCAAAGGGAGGCTGCTCCAGAATCCGATTGCCGATCGGATGCCAGCTAGTGCCCTCCGGTGATTACCCTCAAAGATGTCGGTCGGTAGATCCCAAGGTAACGGGGAGCCTCTGCACTCCAGGCTACCTTCAGGTTGCCCATCCATATGTCTCGGGGGAGGGGGGGGGGGCAGATTTGGATGAAGGGGGTACACTGCGGATTTGTCCCAGTTTGCCCCTGTGATGACCCGTATGTATAGTAAGAGGTCGTCGGCGTACATGGAGACGCTGTGCAGGGTGTCGGCAATGGGAATGCCCCAGTGTGCCCCCCTTGCTGCAGTCGTATGGCTAGTGGTTCGACCGCGAGGGCAAAAAGGGGAGGCGAAAGGGGACAGCCTTGCCTCGTGTCCTTTTGTACCTCGAATGCCGCTGAGATACGTCTCCCTATGCGGACACGCGTGGTGAGTTTAGTGTAGAGTAGTCGTGTATACGCTAAAAGGATGGGACCGATATTTGTTCGTTGCAGGACTGAAAAGAAATATTGCCAAGTGAGGGTATCGAAGGCCTTTTCAAGGTCCAGAATGAGGCAGGCTGATCGGGGATATGTGCCTCTCACTTGATCCTGGACATGAAAAATGTGGCGTATATTCTGAGACGTGTTTCTGCCTGGGACGAACCCACTCTGATCTGGATGGATCAGGGGCCATATAATTTGTGCATATCCTCCAGTATCTTCCCGAGGATTTTACAGTCGGTGGAGAGGAGTGTGATGGGACGGTAAGATGCAATATGTTCCGGGTCACAATGCGGTTTTAGGAAGGTAACAATCACCGATTCCCGCAGGGATTTCGGCAACTCCCCTTGTTCAAGCTCAGTCGCGAACATCGTTATCAACCGAGGGACTAACAAGGGGGAGAAGGTCTTGTAATACTCCATTGGGAGCCCATCTAGTCCCGGTGCTTTGTTGCGAGCCAGGGCATGTAATGCTTGGGTAATGTCGGCGGACGTTATCTCCGCGTCCAGTGTCGTCTTATCTGTCTGTGTAACCTTGGGGACTGTTAGGGGATTTAAAAAATCATCTATTATGCCCTGTTCGGTTGGGTGACTATATACCTCTGCATAGTAATATCGGAACGCTAGGAGGATCTCGTCCTGGGACCGTACCAAAGCACCCCGATGATCAATAACCTCTGTTATAGGCTTCAAGTCTGTGTCCTGTTTGGCCAGCCATGCTAGCAGCATGCCCTTTTTCTGCCACATTCCCTTATATGGCAGCCTCTGCGCGGTAGAGGGACGACCCTTGACCCTGCTTGCAGGTTAGGCCACTCGCCTCGCCGCACAGACCGCCCGTGTGTGCCTGCCTCGTCCGCTATTGCCGCTTCGGGAGTTCACTGCTCCCCCTCCTCCTGAGCGCATTCCTCTGCTTGTGCTGCTCCCCCATGTGTTATTCTGGTAACCGTTCTATGCCGCTTTTTATTAATTTTTACTGCCACTGTTGTGTCCTGCTTGACCTACTGTACTGTTTTTGTGCCGTTTTTGCCCTTCTCTTTGCCCCTTGTGCTACCCCTGCCCCGCCCCCTCTTGCCTTCTGTATCCCCGACCCTTTCCGCTGCTGCCTGCCTGGGTCCCGTCCCGCTCTCCCATTTGCTACCCCGCTCCCGCCTCCCAGCTGCTCCTCCCTCCCACATTCCCTTATATGGCAGCCGCTGCGCGGTTGCGCGCCTAAGGCAAGCCCGTCTGCCCCCGTCTGCCCCTGGACCCCGCCCAGTGCCAGAACCCCTGGCCCCCGCGTATGCCATGACACCCTCCTCCGCTACAACTCCAGCACCCTCCACGCACTCCACACCGGACGATCACGCACCTGCTGACTGTCAACCCGGAAGCGCAGCCAAGGACCATTCTTCTGCCAGAACTGCAGTTTCACCAGCATCCAGCCAAAAAGACCTACTTCAAAGACCGACTGGACAACAATGCACAAAACAGCAAGGAGCTATTCAACATCCTAAAGGAATTCTCCCACCCCAGCTCCAACCCCAACCCCAGCTCCAACCCCAGCTCCAACCCCAACGACATCCCACCATCGCAAGACCTGTGCGACTCGCTGGACACAGTCTTCCATCGCAAGATCGCAGACATCCACAACAGCTTTGACGCCATCACCACCCTGGCAACCGCTGAGACCCCCGCTCCCACGACCACCACCCGCACCAACCACCTGCCCAGCTGGAACAACATCAACGAGGACAGCACCATCAAGATCATGAACACCATCCACTCCGGATCCCCGGAAGACCTCTGCTCACACCACATCTTCAACAAAGCCAGCAGCACCATCGCACCCCTTCTCTGGAAAACCATCAACATCTCCTTCGAGACAGCGACCTTCGCGGGGAGCTGGAAGCACGCAGAGATCAATGCCTTACTCAAGAAACCCAAAGGCGGAACCCAAGGACCTCAAGAACTTCTGTCCCATCTCCTTGCTCCCGTTCCCAGTGAAGGTTATCGAAAAGGCCGTCAACAAACAACTTGCCAGCTTCCTCGAGGAGAACAGCATCCTGGACCCATCCCAGTCCGGGTTCCGCAGCAACTACAGCACCGAAACTGCCCTCTTTGCTGCCACCGATGACATCAGGACCCTGCTTGACAACGGAGAAAACGTGGCCCTCATCCTCCTGGACATGTCTGCCCCCTTCGATACGGTCTGCCACCACACACTACGAGTACGACTCTTCAACGCCGGAATCCAAGAGAAGGCCCTGGATTGGACCACCTCCTTCCTCTCCGGCAGAACACAAAGCGTCCGCCTCCCCCCCCTTCCGCTCCAAAGCCACCGAGATCATCTGCGTCGTACACCAAGGCTCATCCCTCAGCCCAACGTTATTCAACGTCTACATGGCACCATTCGCACACGTTGCACGATGACATGACCTCAACATCATCTCCTACGCCAACGACACCCAGCTGATCCTCTCCCTCACCAAAGACCCCCTCACCGCCAAAACCAACCTCCACGAAGGAATGAAGGCTGTCGCCAACTGGATGAGAAACAGCCGACTGAAGCTGAACTCGGACAAGACGTATCCACCCCCTCTGCCTGGGACGACTCCTGGTGGCCCACTGCACTAGGAGCACCCCCTACACCCACCGACCATGCTCGCATCCTAGGGGTCATCCTCGACTCCACCCTCTCCATGACGAAGCAGGTCAACGCCGTCTCCTCCTCCTGCTTCAACACCCTCTGCTTGCTTCGCAGGATCTTCAAGTGGATCCCCACTGAAACAAGGACGGTCACCCAAGCCCTCGTCAGCAGTAGACTGGACTAGGGAAACGCCCTCTATGCTGGAGCCCCTGCCAAACTCCTGAAACGGCTCCAACGCATCCAGAATGCCTCTGCACGCCTGATCCTCGACATCCCCCGCCGCAACCATATCACATCCCACCTGAGAGACCTGCACTGGCTCCCCATCAACAAGAGGATAACCTTCAAACTCCTGACCCACGCACACAAGGCACTCCACAACACCGGACCAGAGTACCTTAACAGTCGTCTCAGCCTCTACACCCCCAGCCGCCATCTCCGCAGACCTCGCCTTCGCCACCGTCCCCCACATCCGAAGAGTGACCACCGGCGGCAGATTATTCTACCACCTCGCCGTCAAGACATGGAACAGCCTCCCCCTCCACCTGCGGCAGACCGAAGACCTCCTAACCTTCAGGAGACTTCTCAAGACCTGGCTCATTGAACAGTAACACCCCCACCTCAGCGCCTTGAGACCCTCACGAGTATGTAGCGGTCTCTATAAATGCTATGATTGATTGATTGATAGAGTTGGTGGGCTATTTCAATGCACAAATTGAATTTCGGGTTCATTTGGCACATGTTAAGATCCATGGTCCAGTGAAAAGGGACACAGTATTGAGTTAGCTGCATCAAATGCTGTTAGGGATATATATTGATCTGAATGCTGTGCCCCAAATCTAAGTCCGGACGTTTAACATAAGATCCATAGGATCACACTCATCTGATGTGAATGCTAAAGATTGTCTCTACAAATTTTTTGAGTTGTTTTCTGAAAAAGTTTGTTACAGGGGATGTTCAACAAATTTGCCTGAAGGAAGGCTCCTCCCCTGTGGTGTACAAAGGCAGGAACATTCCTTTGAACCTACAGGACGCTGTCAAACAGGAGTTAGAGTGTTTTTATGTGGATGGGATAATTGAGACATTCAAAGCCTCTGAGTGGGTTACGCCCATAGTGATTGCGAAAATAGGATCCAGAGAGATCAGATTATGTGTAGATCTCAGGCATTTAAATAGAGAGGTGGTGTAGGGCAGTTTTCCACTTCCAAACATTACAAAAATGATGGGTGTGTTGGGCAGTGCTAAGTCTTTATCGACATTAGCTCTTACATCAGCATATCATCAGATTCAGCTAAGCAAATATTCAAAAGCTCTCACAGCTTTCATAACGCCCTTCTGGGTGTTTTGGTTCAACAGGGTGCTGTTCGGTCATTGCCCACCCACATCTGTGTTTCAAAGATTGATGATTGACTGCTAGGAAAGATTACTAGATGATGTTGAAATATACAATGACAATTTTGAAACAAATTTGGATAAGATGAGGGAAGTTCTGAATATTTTTAAATCTAAGGGTATCACATTGAGAATTAATTGGTGCACATTTTGTGTGTGGGAGATAATGTATCTTGGGCGCACAATTTCCGCAGATGGTGTGAAGCCCAAAGATGGTGTAGTAAAGGCCATTTTAGGTTTAAAATGCGCAGAAAAGATAGAGGATGTGCAAGCATTCTTGGGGATGGCTGAGTTTTACAGCAGTTTTGTGACAAATGTTTCTAGTCTCATTTGTGCCATTGACAATCTGAATGAATGTCAAAAGGAGTTCATTGACATCAAGGAGAGTTTGTCTTCAGCTCAACATTTGAAACGTTTTATTCCTTGTTCACCATGTTGTCTGATTAGTGATAGTTAAACAACGAGAGAGAAAAGGGTCAGCCTGCCACTCTTATACTCCTTAAAGTCAGAATATCAAACAACGAAAGAGCAACTAAAAAAGCCAAAAAGGAAGTAGAGAAAGTAAAGCAAGTCAAATGCCACAACCAAAATGATAGAGACTGGGTGAAAAAAGGTCAGTGCACACTGAGAAAAAAGAACCACTCAGGCACCAACAAAGTCAGTAGCCAATTGTCGTCATTAGGTTCTTATTACCGGTATGTGCATTAGCACCTTGTAGTGAAGTGAGTGATCTAAAAAGAGGGGTGCCTGTTCCCTAGTATAGAGAATTCCTTTTAATAGAGGGACAGTCCATCTCTAATAAACACAAAGTGAGTGCGGACAGAAGTTGGTGGAGTCAGTTTGAACCAAACATGTCCTAAAAATTATGTGAAACTGGTCAACATGTTTCAGCTCTCATGAGCCATGACAGCTCAGCATTCATCAGGACCATACATACCCCACCAGGTGTTTTGCGGATGCTAAGGCGCAAAAAATCCAACGAGTGGGGAAGAAAGTAACTTAATAAAGAGACTCACAGGATTTCTGTGTAGGAGCCCTCACATATGTAGGGGGGATCCAATCTGTAAAGGAAACCAAACAGATTTATGATTTGGAAACAAAAACGACAAACAATTTGTGACTTGTTCTTGTTACAATCTTTAAATCGAACATAACCACCTCCATAAATTAGAAGTCTTAAACCCCATCTTTTGTTGGGGAAAGTAGATTAATTCAACTAGTGTGACACGTCTAACCACACCCAGTCTATCGTGCCCAGTTAGCCCGCCAAACAAAAAAAGGAAAAAAGGTTCGAGTCCAGCCAAAAGGAAAATGGGACAGGCCCGTTCTTCACAGCGTCTGCTATGTTATCCTAAAAGTGTCTGTATGCCATAAAGAACGATGGCTGGCTCGTAAATTCAAATAAAGCAAATTTTTGCAACCAAATATTTTAATTAGAGAAGTTTTAGAGACCTTCTGTGCCAGAATCACCACCATTAATGGCGTATGACAACAGAGGTAATTGTTATATAGTGCCTGTAAAAAAATACACCTTTAACAATGGAAGAAAATAGCAATAACAAAAAGTGTTGTTAAAAACCATGGAATATATCACGGAGCGTAAGGGGACTTACTGATTATATTCGTAATGAATACAGCATAGGCTCGTGGCGGGGTGAGTGAGGCATTTCAAGGTGATTTGGTCCCCAAACAGTAGGTAGGGCTGGCGGGCGGGCAGGAGGAGCGGGGGGGGGGAGATGCCAGACCGAAAAATAAAAAAAGTAACAGCATTTTAAAAAACGTACCTGCAGCCAGCCGATTTGCGCTCTTTTGCTCCTCTCCTTGCAGGCACAGGCACATAGACTGCCATGCAGCTAATCCAGAAGCTGCTCTCATCAATGAGAGCAGCTTCAGGCCTGAGCATTCTGGATTTGCGCTCCCAGGGAGACTGGCAGCCATTACCTGCTCTCTCTAACCCAGCAGCGGGCTTCAATGAGCATAACAGACCATCCAAACCATTATGTGCACTGATCACAGTGCACTACCACTCCTCCTGCGGCTGTCGTTCCCCATGGTCCCGCCCCCAAATACTCATCAGAAAAGGAATAATAAAAGGATAATAAAACATATTTATTATCGTTTTATTGTTCCTTTCCTGACGTTTTTGAGGCGTGTGGTGATGCTCCTCCGCCATAGGGGTGGACCCGCCGCTGTCATGTAGTTTCTACCAAATTGTTTGAACTGGCTTGTGCTAAGTACCTAACTTATTATATTTAGTGTCCCCTCCCAACCTTAACTTATAGTCGTAATGAGCTGTCTGGTAGGAGATAAACTTAGTATAGAAAATGGGATAGTATTGGAATTTCTGTTAGGGAAGAACATGTAGCGACGCATGCTGTGTTTAGGAACCAATAAGTGAGGGGCAGTGGGTGGAGGGTGTTACCTTTTTATTTATTTTTTCCATTTTGCTCTTTTATTCCTCCCAGTCCCCTGGGTTGTATGTGGTGGCTTTGTATAAACTCTTTAAAATTGCTTGTTACAATAATTTCTCCATAAAGTGTCCAGGTCAATAAACCGAACAACATTGCATCCTCCGGGGCAAACTGTATGGAACTCCCAATGACCATGCATTGTGCAGGTTTATCCCTCTTGATCCTAAACCCTGTATTAGACAGAATCTTGACACAGAAATGAAAATTGCCCACCATGTTGAAGAACAATGCGTTTAGTTGATCAGTATATCTTGTTTAAATCCGTCATTCCCAGCTCTCAAATAAACTACTCAAATTAAGATAAGTGGCTGAATGGCAAATTTATAAAACCTATGAAAATGCACTGAGCAATGGATAATATCCTACAGCTGCAGAAAAAAATCATCCTTATTGACATACACAGCTAAATTCAAAAGAAAATACCCAGTTAAAATGATAGGAGAGCCAGCAATGTATAGCAAACAAAGCAAAATGTTAGTAATAATCTTAGATTTTAAATTTATATTTGGGTGGAGATAGACATTCACTTACTGTTAAGCGTCAATTCCATAATTGGGCCTTTAATTCCTTGCTTGAAATTAGTCCATTTCAAGCTTAGTCATAGTTCCTTTCTTAAGGCATTTTGCTTCTACCTGGCACAGTTTAAATCTGAGTGCATATCACATAATGTGGACACAATTGTTTGCATGAAGTACCTGCTCACAGAAAGAACATATTTATGGCATGTGTAGATGTAGATACACATGATGTACTCACTGCTGCCATCTAGTGTTGGGCTTGTACGTGTATAATTTGTTTTAGTTCACAGATTACTTTTGGAGTCACGAGGTATTGTGACTCCACCTGCTTCTGGTAATGCGTATGAGCACCTGCTCCATTGTTAGATTGTTTTTCTCCATTGTCTGGTTTGGACGTGTCTCGGTGAGCTCTGTTTCTCCGCCACGTAGTGTTCTTGCCGGGCCCCCGAATCCGTTCCTCATCTGTTGAATCAACAAACCTGCCTACTTGTTGGTCCCCAACACTGCTTATTCCTTCGACTCTGTTCTGCAGTCTACAACTTCTATCGTATGGGGCTCAGCCCCTCAGACCACCATTGCTTCGATGACCAAGAATGTCTACATGTTGCAAGGGACTCTGTTTCGTTTCTGGACAACTTGCCATGCAAAATATCATAGGACAGACCTTCACGAAGTTTGCAAACTCTGTTTGTCCACCCATCTTCAAGAGCCTCTTGTGTGGTGTGATTCGAGTTTTGAAAGAAGACGCTTCGAAATTGACAGGTGCGTTTCTGTGGCTTCCATGGCATATCATCGGGAGGAGGAAGATATTACTGACCTCTTCGGATCAATCAATCAATCATAGCATTTGTAAAGCGTACTACATACCCGTGAGGGTCTCAAGGCGCTAAAGGGGATGGGGAAGCTGCTACTGTTTGAAGAGCCAGGTCTTGAGGAGTCTTCTAGAAGGTCAGTAGGTCTTGGGTCTGCCGTAGGCAGATGTGGAGGGTGTTCCATGTCTTAGCGGCGAGGTGGGAGAATGATCTTCCGTCGGCGGTCACTCTTCGGATGCGGGGGACAACGACGAGGGCCCGGTCGGCGGAGCATAGCTGGTGGGTAGGGATGTAGAAGCTGAGTCAGCTGTTGAGGTACGCTGGTCTGGTGTTGTGGAGGGCCTTGTGTGCGTGGGTGAGGAGCTTGAAGGTTATCCTTTTGTCGACAGGTAGCCAGTGCAGGTCTCTCAGGTGGGGTATGATGTGGTTGCGGCGAGGGATTTCAAGGATCAGGCGTGCGGAGGCACTATGGGTGCTTTGGAACCGTTTCATGAGTTTGGCTGAGGCTCCTGCATAGATGGCGTTCTCGTAGTCCAATCTGCTGCTGACGAGGGCCTGGGTGACAGCCCTTCTCGTTTCGGTGGGGATCCACTTGTAGATCCTGCTGAGCATGCAGAGGGTGTTGAAGCAGGAGGAAGAGACGGCGTTGACCTGCTTCATCATGGGGAGGGTGAAGTCAAGGATGACCCCTAGGTTGTGTACGTGGTCAGTGGGTGCTGGAGCTGTTCTTAGTGCTGTCGGCCACCAGGACTCGCCCCAGCCGAGGGGTGGATCCGAGGATGAGGACCTCAGCTTCAGTCGGCTGTTCCTCATCCAATCGGCGACGGCCTTCATCCCTTTGTGGAGGTTGGTTTCGCAGTGTGTGGGTCCTAGGTGAGGGAGAGAATCAGCTGGGAGTCATCTACGTAAGAGATGATGTTGAGGTTGGTCAGTCGGTAGACGTGGGCGAGCGGTGTCATGTAGATGTTGAACAGCGTTGGGCTGCGGGATGATCCCTGGGCCGCAGATTACCTCTGTAGCTTCGGAGCGGAAGGGGGAGGCGTACGCTCTGTGTTCTGCCAGAGAGGAAGGAGGTGGTCCAGTCCAGGGCCTTCTCTTGGATTCCGGCGTCTTGGGGGGCGTGTTCGTAGTGTGCGGTGGCAGTCCGTGTAGAAGTCGGCTGACAGGTCCAGGAGGATGAAGGCCGCGGTTTCTCCATTGTCTAGCAGGGTTCAGATGTCATTGGTGGCAGCGATAAGGGCAGTTTCGGTGCTGTGGTTGCTGCGAAATCCGGACTAGGACGAGTCTAGGATGCTGTTCTTCTCGAGGAAGCTGGTCAGTTATTTGTTGACGGCCTTCTCGATGACCTTCGCTGGGAAACGGGAGCAGGGAGATGAGTTGGACGTTCTTGAGGTCCTTGGGGTAAGGCCTTGATCTCGGCGTGCTTCCAGCTCTCCGGGAAGGTCGGTGTCTTGAAGGAGATGTTGATGGCTTTCCGGAGATGGGGTGCGAAGGTGGTGCTGGCTCTGTTGAAGATGTGGTGTGGGCAAGCGACTGACTGGGATCCGAAGTGGACGGAGTTCATGATCTTGATGGTGTTGTCGATGTTGATGTTGGTCCAAGAGAACCGGCTATGTGCGGATGGTGGTCGTGGGGGCGGAGGACTCAGTGGTTGCCGGGGTGTTCGCGACTTTGAAGCGGTCGTGGATGTCTGCGATCTTGAGGTGGAAGAAGGTGGCCAGCGAGTCACACAGGTCTTGCGGCGGTGGGATGTCGTTGGTGTTGGAGCTGGGGTTGGAGAGGTCCTTTACAATGTTGGAGAGCTCTTTGTTGTTGTGTGCGTTGTTGTCTAGGCGGTCTTTGAAGGAGGCCCTTTTGGCGGATCTGATGAGGTGGTGGTGTGTTTGGGTGGCGTTCTTGTGGGCTGCGTAGCTTTCCTGTGTTCGTTCATGGAGCCAGTTCTTCTCTAGCTTTCGGCATGATTGCTTGGAGGCCTGGAGGTCTTCAGTGAACCAGCTGGCTTTCTTGCTGTTGTGGCCGTTGGAGGGTTTCTTGAGGGGTGCGAGGGTGTTGGCGCAGTCGACGATCCGCTGTCTGAGGATGCGGGCGGCGGAGTCTGTCGGGTCTGCAGGTGGGCTCAGGGCGAGGGTGGGGATAGCTAGTCTTTGGTGACTTTGCTCCAGCAGCAACGAGGCATCTTTTGGGCACGGTGCTGCACGGTGGGGTTTCCAGAAGGTGAAGTGGATGCAGCGGTGGTCGGTCCAGTGGAGCTCGGTGGTGTGGTTGAATGAGACATGGGGGCTTGTGGAGAAGATGGGGTCGAGTTTGTGGCCGGCGGAGTGAGTGAGTGAGTGGGTGTTGTGACGAGTTGTCAGAGTCCGAGGTTGGTGAGGTTGTCGATCAAGGTGGAAGAGTTGGAGTCGTTGTTGTTCTCGAGGCGGAAGTTCAGGTCCCCAAGGAGGATGTAGTCCATGGAGGTGAGGGTGTGTGTGCTGACGAAATCGGCAATGGAGTCGCTGAACTGCGGTCGGGGTCTTGGGGGTTTGTAGACGAGGGTTCCTCTAAGGTAGTGTTGGGGTCGGTGTGGATCTGGAAGTGCAGGTGTTCGGTGGTGCTGAGTGTGTCGTCGGTGTTTGTCGAAACTTTGAGAGTGTTCCTGTGGACGATGGCGATTCCTCCTCCTACTCCGTTGTTGCGGTTCAGCCAGGTCTGGAAGGCGACGTCTTGGGTGGTTGAGTCAAGTAGGTCCCAAAGTTCAACGGTGTGTTTGCGTGCGGAGCGGGTGTTGAGGATGCAGCATTTGAGGTAGTTGGGTTCTTTGGTTGGTGGTTTGGTGGGAGAATGAGAAGAAGATATACACCAGTTGTTTGTGGTATCAAGATGGAGGTGGCGTTCTCACCGGACAGTGTTGACTTAGAGGCTTATGCCAAAGCAGAGGGCCCCCTGTCGGTTCAGCTCCCTTCGCCGAAGGTTGATAAAGCACAGAAGCTTTGAGCTTCTGTGCTTTATCAGAGGCCTCCGGTCTACCTCTGCCTCATGGCCATGGTCGGCACCAAATGTCCGAGTCAAATCCGACACCCACCTCACAATGGGAGCTGAAGTCCTTCTTGAAGACTCTGCGTCAATATTGACTGCCGCCTCGGGCCGGTCTATAAGATGCCCTAGGGACCTCTGTCTGAGCTGAGACACTCGGATCTGAAATCCACCGAGCTGAAGAACTTTGAGCCGAGACACTTGGATCCAAAGTCTTAAGAGCCGAGACCCACTGACCTGAGGCACCCCTTGGCGCCCTCGAGCCATTGCCCCACCTGGGCTACCTCCAGATCTCAGTCCACAGTAACATCCTCTGCTGCCTACGAGGATCTCGAACAGCCCACCCTTCAACGGCCTAAAGAACACCTCAATGTCATCCATATCCAGTCTGGTACCTGTCAGATACTGGTGAAACCTTCTCAAGCATCCAAAGACATCATTCCTCACAAGAGGAAATTGACTTTCGAAGAGGCCCTCAGCCCTGCTGTTGTGCCAACTCCAAAGAAGCCTGTGCCACAAAGGAAGCACCTCTCCACTGCCTCCTGTTCCTTTCCATCCTCCTCCTCCAACTCCCCCATCCCTCCTACAACTCCCCTCTGTCCTTCCTCTGTTACCTGTGGACCCTCAAAATTCCACACAGGGTTCCTCACATTCAGGGGGAGGTGACAGCCTGGGATGACCTTATGACCCGCCATATAATCCCCAGTCCCCCGACCCTAGGGATGACTATAACGCAGAGCTCCCAGCTGACAGTGACCCTGACTTATACCCCATAAAACCCTCACCCCCTTAAAAACCTCCTTGTGCTGTGAGGTCTTGCACAGGACGGACACTTTCCACAAGGTGCAAATGCATGTCCAGCCCAAGGAAGAACATTTTCATATGGAAACCCTCTTCTAAACACAGGAGTTACTCCAATACCTCCTAATTTTCAAGGGTGTGGTTCAGCCCACTGGGGACATCTTTAAGGAGCCCGTGAAAGTCACGTGTCATCACGCCTTAGGTGGTCAAAAAGTAGAAGGCTTCTCTCCCCGTCCTGCTCTACATCGAGGGCCAGCTACTGTACCTCAGTTCCTTTGTCGTGCACCTAGCCAAAATGCATGCCAGCTCACAGGAGATGCGCCCCCTCAGGACTGGGAGAGTAAGAAGGTTGATGCTGTTGGCAAACGTGTTGCAGCACAGTTTGCCACCTATTAGCATAATGCCAATTCCATAGGCCTTCTCTCCTGGTACAAATGGTCCCACTGACATCAGATGGAGGATTTTTTATCCAAAATCTCCCATGCAAATATAAAAATGGGGGTAAAAGTTAATGGCAGAAGGGAAGATCATTTATAACACATCCTCTGCACTTCAGATGCTGCGGACACAGCTGTTAGGGCATAAACACTAGTACCCTTCGTCACTGTCACACTTTGTTCGGTGTTTCTGGCTGTAAGCCCTAAGGTACAGCACCTCAATAACGTGCCCTTTGATAGGGAGCATCTCTTCGCCCCCCCAAGTCAATGAGATTTTAGAAAAAATTAAGGACACTGATGCAGCTAAAGCCATGAGGGTTCACCAAACTCCAGCTGCCCGTGGCTCCTTTCTCTGCTTCCAGTATTGTGATGCATCCAAACTCCAACCCTTGAGTCTTCCATAACCTTCTCCAGAGAACAGCAGAATACACCCTCACAGGGCTACTCCAGGGGAGCTTAAAGGGGAATAATGGTAGGGGAAAGGGTACCATATAACACCTGTTGGGGGAAGGTTAAAGAAGTTCCTGCTCTGTTGAGCAGGAATCACCTCTGAACATTTGGTTCCAGACATCATACAGAAGGGGTATTGCTTAGAACTCACACAAATACAGCCAAGATTCCCTTCATAAACACACAATAGCCCCGGAACGTTGCCAAGAGGGGCATAGAACCAGTACACCTCCGCAATACCACGGCTCAGGGGTGTACGCCCTATACTTTCTTA
Source organism: Lissotriton vulgaris (assembly GCF_964263255.1). Lineage (NCBI taxonomy): Eukaryota > Metazoa > Chordata > Amphibia > Caudata > Salamandridae > Lissotriton > Lissotriton vulgaris. The sequence goes on along the minus strand of NC_141685.1, from coordinate 362,369,609 downwards.
TTCCCAAAAAGGACAGCTCTCTACGGCCCATCCTCAACCTCGGACCTTAACAGGTGCATCCTGTCATAGGATGCCTATTCCCACATACTCATACACATACATTCCCACAGCTCTACGGTTACCATGATCAGTTCAAAGTATTGCCCTTTGGGGTCACCACAACCCCAAGAATGTTCACCAAGTGTCAGGCTGTGGTAGCAGCTCACCTCAGAAAGAGCGGCATCCATATCTTCCCATGATTAAAGGATTGGCTGATCAAGAGCACCATGCAGTAGCATTGCCTAGCACACATGTAGACCACCATACAGCTCCTACACAGCCTAGGCTTTATAATCAATGTGAACAAATTCCACATCCAGGTACAACCCTTCCTTGTAACATTCTCGACTCGCAAGTAGGGAAAACGTATGCCTGCCCAGCAAGGGTGCAAGCATTCCAAGAGCTGCTGCCTCTTTTTCAGCCAGATCGTAAGGTAATGGTCCGGACCGTTATGGCCATATTTGGCATGATGGCATCCTGCATTGCATCTGTTACAGCAGTGCCTAGCACCTCAGTGGTCTCACGCAGATGGTCATTGGGAAATCTGGTAATGATTTGGTCCATACTTGTCGCTCTCTGCAATGCTAACAACCTATTCCAGGCCCTGCCCTTTCTCGACCCTGTTCAGCAGAAGACCATCATGGCCGCCTCGCTCACTGACTTTGGGGCACACCTATAGAACTACACCATTCAAGGGGTGTGGATACCTGCCCATTAGGGTCTCCGCATCAACCATCTAGAGCTGTACAACTAGCCCTCAAGGTGTTACTTCCCCTCATCCAGCAGAAGATAGTCTGGGTCCGGACTGACAACATGACTGCCATGTATTACCTACAAAAGCATTGGGGCACACACTTACTCCATTTGTCTGCTTTAGCCTAGAACATTTGGCGCTGAGAGATACAGCATACGGGACATCAGCTCATATTCAGTACATTCCCGAAATGAATAATGAATTGGAAGACCTGCTCAGCAGGACGTATCAACAAGTCTGCGAATGGGTACTACACCCCCAGGCCCTATTCCCATTGTTGGGAGTTTCCACAGATAGACCTGTTTTGCACCTCCGAAAACGCAATAATGCCCAAGCTTCGCCTCCAGGCTCCCACATCCACCGTTCATGGTCTTTGCACTATGGATGAACTGGTCAGGGATATTTGCTTATGCTTTCCCACCTCTCCCACTCCTCAATTTCGTTGTTTGGAAACTGGTGGCTTTGACTTAGGCTTGCCAGACCTGGTTCACCACCCTGTGCTCTCCAACCGGCCAGACCTTCTCTCTCAAAACTGAGGCACTCTCAGGCATATCAACACATCAATCTTGCGATTTGGCTCCTTAGGTATTAGAATTTGGCTGATTATAAACAACACAAGAGTGTGCCTTATAATTATAAGTGGAGCAGCACAGTAGAATCCAACTAGGTTCTTAGTAAAACCTTCACTCACCCAACTAGTTGGTGACATGCTTCATCATCAGGCCCACCAGGAGAGGCTGAATGCCACCCTGGTGTGCTTCAATCCCAGAATTACTGCGGAGCTGGTTTTGAAGTGTACAGTGTGTAGTGAAAGTGGTTGTTAAAAAAGTCTAGATTGTGTCAAACAATACATTTTATTAAAAGCCAATCAGATATGAATAAAAGCAAGGTGTGGGACATCAAAGCTGAATAAATTGTTCAGCAAGGTCCACTATAACGTGGTCAACATGTTTCAGCCTATGTGTTGTGATTTAAAAGGCATTCTTCAGGACCAGAAAAGGTGTGTGAACCTCGGCGGTATGTGCGCGCTAAGGCCCACCCTAACCTAAGGTTCTAATGTGAAAATGTTTTAAATGGTGTACTTCTGGAGTCGCTCGTGTTGAGAGGAACCAAGTTGGTGACCATTGAGGTCCGGTTTTTAAAGGATCGCATAGGTACTCAGCGGGTGCCTAGCAGAGCAGGCGGTGTGCCATTGTTGCTACCACCCCTCTCCCGAGTCCCATGGTGTAATTAGTTATTACACTGCATAAATAAACTCGGTTCCTCTCAACACGAGGGACTCCAGAAGTACACAATTTTAAAATGTTTCACATTAGAACCTTAGGTTAGGGTTAGGGTGAGGTCCTGACGAATGCCTGTTAAATCACAACACATAGGCTGAAACATGTTGACTACGTTATAGTGGACCTTGCTGAACAATTTATTCAGCTTTGATGTCCCACACCTTGCTTTTATTCATGTCTGATTGGCTTTTAATAAAATATATTGTTTGACACAATCTAGACATTTTTAACAATCACTTTCTCTACACACTGTACTCTTCAAAACCAGCTCTGCAGTAATTCTGGCGTTGAAGCACACCAGGGCGGCATTCGGCCTCTCCTGGTGGGGCCCAATGATGAAGCATGTCACCAACTAGGTTGGTGAGTGAGGGCTTTTCTAAGAATCTAGTTATATTCTACTGTGTTGCTCCACTTATAAATATAAGGCACACTCTTTTTTTTGTTTATAATCATATCTACCCTTGGGGACAGAGAGTGGTCCTTATTTTTCATTCCCTCCCTCGCTTGTTGTTTTCAGTATTAGAATTTGGCTACCTTAAGTTCCCTGCAAAATTCATGACCATTATGAAGGAAGCATGCAGGCCCAGAACTAGAGCCTGCTATGCAGCCAAGTGGAAACGATTTGTATACAACTGTCTCCCTAGGCATATTGACCCTCTAACAGGCTCTGTGTAGGACATTATCTTCTTCACCACAGAAGTCTGGCCTTGCCTATACTTCTATCAGACTGCATTTAGCTGCTGTGGTTACTTACTTTCAAAATAGAAAACAGACTTCACTTTTCAGAATCCTAGTCATTAAGGCTTTCGTGTAAGGCCTCAAACGGGTTATCCCACCAAAGATGCCTCCTACTCCTATGTGGAGCCTCAACATAGTAATCACTAGACTAATGGGGCCTCGTTTTGAACCGCCTCATTCTTGTCCATTGCAGTTCCTTTCCTGGAAGCTACTTTCTTAGCAGCCATAACTTCCCTCAGGCTTGTCAGTGAACGGCATGTTCTTTCCTTGGTAAAACCTTCGTGCTTTATGAATTCTCTAACTTTCTTCTTAACCAAACAATAGAACTCCCAGTATTCTTTCCACGTCCACTATCCATAGTAGAACACCCTTTGTATATCTAGGATGTCAAGAGTGCTTATGTACTTCATTGACAAAATAAAACCCTTCCATCTGAATGCGTCAGGAACATTGGAAAGTATTGTGTTATGAATACTAGCGACCCCTCCTCGTTCCAGTTCATCCATCAGGAGCGTGGCTTCCAGTGGGTTGTATTCTGGGAGCTCTTCTGGTTGGGGTCCGCAGGTGGCTAGAGCATGTCCGAGTTGTAAACTTCTATGGAATTTAGTCTTGGAGATGTTGTATAGGTCCTCGAGGTCCTGCAATGATCGGATGTGGCTCCTTTGCCACTTGTCACCTAAAGTTGAGACACAAATGTTCTCCCATCCCCGAAGCCCTGGAGCCTTGCGGCTTCATGAAGGTATCGCCCTCTCCATAGTGGATTTTGTTGTGGTAATTTGTCATGCCACTTCATGAAGAGCAGCGCTGCACGCCTAGTCAGAAAGACTATATGTGTGGGTTCATGGAGATGTTGTGGGATGTGGGGTCTCCATATATTATTCCCATTCCTTTGTCTGCTATGGAAGGAAAGCTAGGTGTGGTATGCTGGATCGTCCCATCCTCCGGTCAACCAGTCATTGAGCACTCATAGTTGTTCTAGTAGTACATCTGGAGGAAGTCCATGCTCATCACACCCTCATAGACTGGTTTCAAACATGTAGCCCTTACTATACGAGGTGGATGTTTTGCCCACAGAAAAGTATGCATCGATGTGAGGTCTATGAGCCATTGCTTGGTGGGGTCCACTGCGGGAAGTTTTGGAAGGTGTAAAAGTATCGAGGGAGGATCATTATTTTAAAGAGGGTCACCTGGCCCAATATATTAAGTGGCAGAGACGCGCAACGTGAAAGCTCAAATTTCATATCGGTTATGAGGAGTGTCATGAAGTTGAAGCTTGAAGTTCTATGTTATTTCAGGTTCCATGTTAGTTGAGCTGTGCAGGAGGTGTATATTCCTAGAAATTTAAAGCTCATTAGTCTTATTGGTATTGGCATGTGCCATTTGCATGACTGTGCTGTGCTCTTGTAACGGGACCAATAAGGATTTGCCCGCATTCACTACTTTTTGTACCACATACAATTGTACGTTTTATTTACAAGTCTTGAAGGTCAGTTGAAGCCAAGAATTTCTATCATACTGTCATCAAACACTTCAATTGTTAAGTCACATAGCTCTAGGTCATTTATATTTAACACACTGCGAACTCCCTTAAAAAAGCTATTGTCACAATGGCCGAAGATGAACCAGAATCTGCTATGAAAGGGAATGTCCTACCAAGGCCAGTCACTTAACAAGTTGGCGGTGGTCTGGCATCTTATGATAGAGCTCTCATATGTAGAGACAAAACAACACCTGTACTCACCTCACATTCAGTCGTGCCCTCAATTGGAACTTTGGTAACACGGTCACCTCTGAAACCACCTACACTTACTACTTTGCTTTTGTAATTCCTTGTGCTTTGCCTAACTTCCTTACCCACCTTCCTTACCCACCCGTGTCTAACATTACCACAGGTTTTGCAATCTTAGCCTATGACGGGACAAAAGTTGAAGAATGAAACATGGTTTCAATTCCCACATCAGAGAAAAAAATCTTGCCTATCCCACTCCTTATCTTATTGAAATTAACATCTGGGCTAACCCAATTATTCACACTACCTACCTCGCCACACTTTTTTCCCAGTTTATTTTCACTCATAGACTTAATCTGTATTTCTACTTGGTACGTGATTTTGGGTATGAATATGATATCTTTGAGACAAGGATCCCTTCATGTTAAAAACTACTCCTGTATTGTTCTGCCCTTAAAATGTACGATTATTGACACCGAAATTACATATTGTAGGGCAGACAGTGCAATAAGGAACTTATTTATTTATTTATTTATTTTGAATATTTATAAAGCGCGGCTGATACCTTGCAGGCTTCCTGGCGCTGGAGAATACTCAGCTGAGGATAGACCGGAGTAACTAGCAGGCGGGTAGAATTTTAGGGGAAAAGCCAGGTCTTGATGCGCTTCCTAAATGGAAGAAGTTGTGAGATCTGGCGTATGTCAATGGGCAAGCTGTTCCATAACTTGGCCGCTGCAACCCTGAAGGATCTGCCCCCGGTTCTGGCTTTGTTGAATCTGGGCACCTTTACCAGACAGGCTGAGGATGATCGCAAGTCTCTGGTGGGAATGTACCACAGAAACAAAGCTTGCAGGGGTCTGGGCCCGAGTCCATGCAGAGCCTTAAAGACAATGCAGAGGGACTTGAATGCCACACGCTGCTTTAAGGGTAGCCAATGTAGCTCGGCCAGGGCTGCTGTGGCAGAAGACCTTCTCGTCCAACCAAGAGCCAGCTTGGCGGCGGCAGATTGAATTCTTTGAAGTCGGTCCGTCAGCGTGACTGGAGACTCAAGGAGCAGGGCGTTACAATAGTCAAGGCGACTAAGTATTGTACACCTGACTATCGACGCCCAGGCTTGTGCAGGGAGAAGTGGCATGATTTTACGCAGGGAGCGTAGCAGGGCTGTACAGATCCCCACTGTTTTTGCTACCTGGGTTTCCATACTCAGCTTGTTATTGAGCATGGCTCCCAGGTTGCGGACCGAGGAGACTGGCAGAGGTTTGTCTCTAGTCTCTGGAGGCCAGAATTCACTCGGAAACTGGCGGGGTATATTGGTGCCAGCACAAAACAGAACCTCTGTTTTGGAGGAATTGAATTGGAGGGAGTTTCTGTGGAGCCACCCAGCCGTCTCTCTTGAACAGTCGTGGAAGGTGGTTAAAGGAATGGAGTCTTCTCCTTCCCAAGAGAGTATGAGCTGCGTGTCATCAGCGTAGTTGATCGTTTTTATCCCAAAAGACTTAATTAACGTGATCAGCGGGATGAGGTACACGTTAAAAAGAATTTGTCAAAGGTTTCTCCCTCTCTTTCGGCTGTGCTATAATACTTGTACCTATCCAAGGGTTAACTACCACAAAAGTTTGAATGTACTTATGTCCTCAATAGTGCCTCCTCTTATTCATGATTACACCCTGTCCTACGTAATCTGTGGGATTCTTCTAAGTAGCCCTGCCCCTCTGAGCTAAGACAATGGAGAAGGATATTTTTCACTGTGACGGCTTCCGTAGCCTTCGTGTAGGTAAACAAACTGTTCCTTACAAGGTGCCCAAGGAATTTGAGGTCCTCCTACACTTTGGATACATTTGGAAAGCAGATGAAATGGCATGGAGGCAAAAGGATGGGTAGAATGAGGTAAGACAGCAGTCCGGGTGGAGACAGCAATGCACAAGAGAAGATGCACATTCAGATGTCACAGTTACAGTATGCGTGTCAGTGCAGAGCCAAGAAGTTTGTGTGCGATTGATGGTGAGATATGCAATTGTGTATCACAGAAGGCAAAATATCTCTAATGCCACTCCTGTGGACAACACGTAGGGGTGTGCTTGTGTCTGTGTTGCTGAAGTAAATATCCATCTAGTTTTACTCCTGCAGAAAATACGTGCAATGTGGTGACCCGAATTTATAACTGTGTGCATGTCATAGAAAAATGAACAAAAGTCAGTGTCTGTGGTCCCTGAAAAATGAAAACAAGTTGTAGCTAACATAAGTGAGTAAAATATAGTAGTTAACAAACTCGCTGAGATCAAGATCTTCATATGACAGTTTCTGGAGCTCAAGGAAGGGCTGAAAACATTGGTTTCAAGTAATGAGCAAAGCAGGTCCGAAGCAGCAGAATTGTTGCTGTGCTCAAAAGAATCTGGAAATCGGGACACTATTGAAACGAAATTGCCCAGACCCACTGCAGAGCTAGTAAGAGTGCTTGCAGGGGCCACGCTTCTGATGACGACCTGCACAGGTCTGCTGGGAAACCACAATATGAAGAGAGAGCAGCAGACCCCTCAGGGGCAACGGATCCGAGAACGTCCCATGCCACGGGGCGGATGATGGCACCAGACTGAGGTTCAGAATCCACAGCAAGTGGCTAAAGTCAGCCCGAGGACCCACACCAACACCCGTGCTGGCCAAGGTGGAAGGGAAGGGCTGGATTATCACCGCTTTCTTAGAGATATCTTCGAAAGTCTGTGCAGATTATGAGTTTGTTCAGCACGTTGCGGGCATCTATCCAAGTGAAAGAATGGGGCACAACACAAGTCCTTGCAGCCCCTGTGGTATCGAGGCGCTCCAACCCTTCAGGGTCCCCCATGAAACCCAAGGCCAATGTATATGTGAGATATTGGAAACCAGGGTCCCCCATCACATACTGGAGGAGGGGGAGGCGAGGATTGGAGGGCTGAGGGCTTCATTTTGCATTCCAACTACTGGGTCACAGAACAATTTGAGCGTGGTGCCTTGCACGGTGCAGACATCCATCCATCCATTTGAGAGAATGGGGCACAACACAGGTCCTTGCAGCCTCTGTGGCATCAAGGGGCCCCCAACCCTTCAGGGTCCCCATGAACCCAAGGCCAATGTATATTGGTGAGATGTGGGAAGCTCAGGGTCCCCCATTACATACTGGAGGAGGGGGAGCTTGGTGGGTGGAGGGTTTAATTTCACATACCACTACTGGGTCACAGTACAATTCGAGCGCGGTGCCTTGCACAGTACAGACATCCATCCATCCATTTGAGAGAATGGGGCACAACACAGGTCCTTGCAGCCCCTATGGCGTCGAGGGCCCCCAACCTTTCAGGGTCCCCAATGCAGCCCAAGGCCAATGTATATCTGTGAGATGTGGGGAACTCAGGGCCCCTCATCACATTCTGGTGGGGGGGGGGGGGAGCTTAATTTTCTGTTCTACTACTGGGTCACCGTACAAGGTGAGGCACCTTGCAGGTAGGTGATGGATGCTCAACTTTCTAATGTAAACGAAGAAGAAATTCTATGAACAAGAAGACCATGAAATCAAATCGAAATTGCACTGCTGTTGCTAGACATTGATTTAATCCAGAGCAATGCGCCTTTACATATACTCTGAATCCATAGTAGATTCACGTGACATAATCCACTGCCCAGGAGCAGGGAATCCTCTTGCCGCTGTAGCAGAGTTAACAGAATGAATGTGTACAGTGCTCTATTGGAGAGGAATCTGTGCTTTTCCTGAATGCCCTGTATTCGCCTCTGCTTCTAAATGCACAAGACTTTCATGAAAGCCTTATTTTTAATGCTCTTTACTCTCTAAAAGTAAGACTTTCCACCCCGGTTTGGATGTCTTCTCTGCTTTGCCATCTAGCTTTCTGGTGGGTTTCATCATATTTTCTCAATGCTATCCCTCACCTATTTAAGTTTCCACTATAGCAATTTACACAGTGAAACATGGCAGGATAATGAAAAGAACAGGTTTGAAGGAGTGCTAAAAATAATTAGGAGATTGTGAGGAGCAAAATCTCCTCTCATTGCAGAGTGCAGGAAGTTCCACTGAGGAGGGTGCAGTGGGGAAGCAGTGACGCCTGTGCGGGAGGGTAGTGGCCATACTGTGGGCCTCTCCTTTCTTTCAGCCCAACAGCAGAGGAGAATGTGAATGACGTGGTCTTCACCTGCCAAGTGCCTGGCAGGACTTCTACCTTCACGGTAGCACTCATTCTTTTCAAAAGGCACATGGCGCCTGTGGAGGTAGTGCCTGACTAATGACGCCAAAGTGAGAAGCCGCAATGCTCCATATTGGTGTAGGTGCAGAATAAAGGTCCCTGGCTCTTCCCCACCCACCCCCTGATTAAAGAGCGAGCTTTATATAAATGTTCATAAACCACAGATACATGACTCGAAAGAAAAAGAGCAACCTCATAAAAGAGACAAAAATGAAAGAGTCAATAACTTGCATAATGTATAATTAAGAAAGGAACTAATAAATGAAAGTAAAGAGGGACACTGCATACTGTAAAATCTAGGTAGTTGCAGTGAGCTCAGGATCCTGTTGCTGTTTCAGATTTTATAGCAAATATGAAATGTGGAGTGTTTTGTTAGGTTGGCCTTCCTCCAGTGCTGCTGCTAAGTCTGAAGAATGCACCGATTACTGGTAGCATTTGAAATCTGGACTTGCCCACGTGTCAGATAAGTCTCCATCTGTGCAGCCCATACGTTTTATCCGCACATTCCTCCTTTGTCTCTTTTTTTTTTTTAGGTTCTTACCTGCTTTTGTAATAATTATTGTTGCCTAGTTAGGCCCAAGTTTCTTTCTCTCGATAAGCTTAACCAGGTAGGTGCAAAGGGGAAAAATAAGATGGCTTCCATCAAATGCCTCGTAACAAATGGAACGTCCTATGTTGTGTACACACGCAAGCCAGCGAGCCTTTTCAAAGGGTAGATAGTTCCCGGCTATAATCGTAATGTGGGATGCTCCTGAGGAGGTGTTGGCATGAGAAAAATCAATATTATTCTTCTGCGGTTTTCCTCTTTACATATGTAAGTTACGTTCTTAGAAATCTCGTGCTGGATGACATATTGTGTTTATAAAATAACTTTCTTCCTTTGTTTTCAAAGATCAAAATGTAGCTAAAGCGACTCTCTCTCCGCACTTGACAGTAGTAGACAGGGTACTGATTCCGGCTTCTGTTACTGTTTTCTTAATGCCTCTGGTGAGTCAAAACCACGGAAAGATCAACAGAGAGCCCCTTTGTGTTCCAGTGGAAGTCAGTGCAGGCCTATTGTGTGGAATGAGCTTCTTTATGCTCGTTTTGGACAATGTGCTTTTCTTGTTCTATTTGTGTGACTCGCAGTACGAGTGAGGAAGGATCGGTTCGTACACCTACCTGAACCCCTCCCACCCCACCTTTGCATGGAGGAGTAGTAGAACGGTGTGGAGTGGGGACCAAAGTTGTAGCATTGGCGCTGTGACTAAACCACTCCAGCTCATAGATGCTACAGTGCTGCTCACTAGCCTCGGTGTGCAGCTTCTGTTTGATTTAACTCTATCAAAGTAGCCTTTTTAGATTAAGCTCTTGCTCAATGCAAAGATGTTTTCAATGGCATGAGATCTTTATTCGTTAGGTATCCAAAATCCGTCGGTTGTTCTTTAAGAGACCCCAGTCGATGTGGACAGACTGGCTTATGTGGTTGCTATGAACGGACACATTAATCCAAATGGATTTCTTGTATTGTTGCGGAAACTCTGATCTGCTTCGGGGACCAAACTGGCATGATGGGAATCTACATTTGGTCACCACCATTGACAGTTGTAAATAAAGTCCACAGATTTAGTTTTTGTACATCATTACACTCGCTGCACATTTTGCATTGTCATTAAATTAATACGCATTTCCTGAAGAAGTATTGTAGATCACCAATTATAAGTAGCCCGTTGCTAAAAATGTTTAAGAATAAAAGGCATTTCAGAAATTAAATGCAGAATACTTAATGGAAGCAGTTTCATTGATAATCCTCAATTGTCTCACCTCTATTCGAAGTGTTCTCTTTCTGTTCCCACTGTATCTTTTCATCATTTGGGCAATGAGATGTAGCGACCAGCCAGTGTGGCCTAAGACCAGAGTCCTTGGATAAACAAGACAGGCAAAGGCTGTGCTCCCCGTGGCAGACCTATTCAGCAATATCCAGTAGACTCAAACAGCACACTCTGCTGGCTAGAGTAGGCAATCAGAGGGGTTGAATTGGGAGTTGTCCAGGTCAGGAAATGAAACCGGTTTGATATTATTTTTTTAATTCAAAGGCCTATAGCTAGAGCTAAGAGCAGACTTAATGGGGGAGTGTGGTAGAAAGTGGTAACGACCCAGACAAAGAAGCACAGACAAGTGTTTAACCTATGTACACTTGTGGGGGAAAAGTGCTTTTTACAAGACTAACAGATCAAAACTGGGGTAATATTGAAAAAATTGAGAACCACCAGATAGTGGCCCTGCTGCTGTTGTCATAGTCAAACTAATGGAAGCACAGTAGGTCTCCTTATACTGCACTCTCTTTTTTTATCCAGAAAAGTCATGCATTACTAATAATGAAAGTGGAAGTGAAATCGTAAACACCTACAGCAACATAGAACCCCAGAGAACTCGTTGCTAACCCACCATCCAATATGACCACCTGACCAAACGGACAACGAAACGGCACAGAAGCAATCATGCGGACCATCCACTCAGGGGCCCCATTGTACCCATGCTCCCACCACATCTACACCCTGGGCACATCACCATTCAGCACCACGGTGACCCACATCATCAACACCTCCATCACGTTCACCACTTTCCCAGATAAATGCAGACTTGCAGAAATCAACGCCCTCCTCAAGAAGCCCACTGCCGACTCGAATCAACTGAGCAATGTCGGACCCATCTCCCTGCTTCCCTATCCAGCCAAAGTGATTGAGAAAGCCATCAACAAGCAACTCAGATCCCACCCTGAACTCCATCTTCTAGACAACACTCAATCAGGATTCAGAAAGAACCACTGCACCGAAACAGCACTCATAGTGGTCACTGATGACATTCAAATCATCCTGGACCATGGCCCTCATCCTGCTTGACCTCTCTGCGGCCTACGACCATGTCTTCCATAACACCCTAATCAGAAGATTCCATGAGATTGGCATGCTCTACCTCACGGACAAAAACAAACACTGCCAGAACCAAATTCACCAACTGCATGACCATGGTAGCAGACTGGATGCAAACCAACTGCCTGCAGTTCAACTCTGACAAGACGGAAGTACTGGTCCTCAGCAACAAAACCTCCCTATGGTACTCCACCTGGTGTTCTGTCGGAGCTATTACCAACACCCACAGACCACAAATGAAATCTAGGTATCATCCTAGACAGCAATCTCAACATGCTGGCTCAAGTAACCGCAGTGTGCACCTCCTGCTAACACATCCTATGCATGCTATGAAAAATCTTCAAAGGGCTGTCTCAGAACACCAGATGGACCATGACGCAGACACTCATCACCAGCAGGCTGGACAAGGCAACAGTGTGTGCGCCGTATTGCCAAACAGCTCCTACACAGACTCCAGACCATCCATAAAAACGCTGCAAGACTTATACTCGACCTCCCACACCACACCCACATCAAACTGCACCTTATGAAGCTTCTCTAATTCCTCATTCACAAGCACAGTAAATTCAAACTTATCAAACACATACAGAGGTCTACACAGCACAGGACCAGAATACCTGAACAGCCGTATACACATTCACCGGCCCTCCAGATAGCTATGCTCTCCCTCATTGTCACTAACACACATTCCCTGCATCTGCAAAAGCAAAACTGGAGGTTGCTCATTTTCTTACATCACAACCAAGACAAGGAATAACCTCCCTCAACACATCAGAGCCTCCTACTCACTTTTTGAGTTCCGCAAGAAGTTGAAGACCTGGCTCTTTGTATAAGCACCTGGGGTACCACACACCTGCCCATGCCTGGAAACCATCTGAGGCGATTAGTTTGCTACACAAATTAATATAACATAACATAGCAGGTTGTTTTAGAAGAAGATTCTGGAATGTCAGGAGAATGACTCATTATGCAAACTAGAAAGACGAAGGGTGTCTGGGGTCCTAGATCAGTACTGGTCTCCTCTGGAGGGTTGAGGACAGCAGAGTAACATGAGGCACTATGATTTGCTTTTGTGCTGTCAAAGAAGTAACCTGCCAAGGGCTTCAACTCTCACCCTCGCATGTGCAGGGTCACAGTCTGGCTTGGGTCTGAGCATTGACTGGACTTGGGCTCACTTAACTAGTGTTCATCAGCCTTTGTGGATCGGGGCTCAAAACATTCGCTTCCTTCAAACTAGCAGGAGTAGGTGGAATCTGGGAAATTTAACGTTTGTGTGGTTTCTGTTGTTCAGAGTGTCTGTCTTGATTGCTGTTCAACTTACTTCTTTCTTCATGTGGTGCATTTATTCAGTAACCGCCTGTATCCCCGCCTTTAAAAAATAAATAAATACATACAATAAAACATGACTACTTATGTTATCAACTACAATTCTTATCCTTTTACTATGCTTTTACTCTTTCAAGAGCATCTCTGCCTGGTGCATGTCGCCGCATGGGTTACTGAATCTGATTAGCCACATTTTTGGTGTAAAGGCCTCAGCATCCTGCTGTCCCTATAGCTAAGCCCTTATGATAATTTGCGCATCTACCTCTCATATACATCCACCCATCACACTGACAGTTGGTGCATCTCATAGCACGATAAATACACTTCGGTAGTCCTCATGCACTACATAAAAACACTTTTCATATAAGCTGGAAAAAAAAACTTGGGATCTCCGATGGACTCGCCAGCAGGTTCGCCCCTGGCACCAATTGAGCCTTTGCCCCCTAGTAACGTTGGAGATGTGGTGTCATTAGGGCGCGGCCCGGTTGGGTTCCCCTCTACGATCCACATGGAGTCATCCGGGCGTGGCCCAGCTGGGTCCCCCTCTACGACCCACGGTGCCTCTGCCACGCCGCATAGCCCCGCTGGGCTCCCTGTGGTGACGCAGGCGGTTGCCGGTGCTCATAGCTCTGCCTTGAGCACTCTCCGGGCTTCCGGGCAGGCGGCCGCCTGTCCGGAGCCGGGGTCGCTGCCGTTCCGGTGCCGTAGGCTTGCCTCCCTGGCTCCGCCTGCGCTTCTTTCTCTGGTGAAGGAGCCTGTCATTGATGTGGCAGAGTTGGTGCCGATGCGATGCCGAAGGCTTGCCTCCCCGGCGCCTTCTCCTTCAAGAAGGGAGCTCGTCATAGTTTCAGGACCGGACGGCGCCGACTCGAAGCCGGATGTAGCCGAGTCGGCAACTGACGAGGCACGATCAGCGCAGGCACGTGTCGTTTTGGCGCCGTATCGACGCCGGGTTGTGGACTCTTCTCTAGAGGCCTCCGGAGAGAGTTTGGTGCCGCCCTCACGGCCGGCGTCGCAGGAGATAATGTTGCCAGTGCCTTCCTTGGAATTTGTGGAGCCTTCTCTGGGGCTCCCAGATCCGGCAGGCTCTTCACCTCCCCAAGAGCCCCCTTCAGGATCCTGATTCTTAAATGGGGCTCCCTTCCGTGGGGCATTGGTCGCACCCTCAGTGTCTTGGGAGCTTCAGCTTACAAGCCTCCCCTACTGCTGAGTTGTTGTTCCCTTCGCGGAGGGCTACCTAGGCTGGTGCTGCTTTTTTGAGAGTGGTCTTATTGGACACTCGCATTTTAAACATGCAACCCCCTTCTGCCCCATTGTCTGTGGGCCCCTTGCTTGAAGTCCTTCACCCTGGGTCCACGACTGTGGAGCCGCTTCTACCCTTTGAGGCTTCCCTTTATGATGCCCTTTTGGGTACCTGGGTTAGACCTGCTTCAGGTGACCCGGTGAGTTTTGCACTGCCACCGTCCATCTCCATATGATCCTGTTTGTCTTTTTGTGCACCCTGATGCACAATGGTTTGTGTTGCAGGTGGCTTGAGTCATGGGGTAGGAACATCTTTGCATCCACTAGTGCGGCCCTACAGTCCTTAAATACAGTGTGTGTTTTGGCTCGGGCTGCCTCTGCCCTGTGAGGTGCTCGCGTTGATCTCCTTCACCTCCTCCGGGATGGCCGCAACATTTCTGCACCAACAATCCGCTCTGCCTTAGATACTGTGGATTCTTTGGGCCGAGCTAAGGCGGGTTCTTTTGCCTTAAGGCGTCACGCTTGGTTGCAAGATAGCGTCTTCCCTGAATATATCCGGGAGCGACTTGTTGACTTACCCTTTGATGGGGCTTTGCTGTTTGTTGCTCATGCTGAATCGCCGGTTAATCGGCTCCTTGCGGGCTTTCGTCCTCCCAATTAGGTCTTCTTAGGCCTGTCTTCCGTTGGGTTCTCATTTGGCATCCTTTAGATGTGCTCTGTATTTAACATGGGCAGTGAGCCTTACGTCTTCTTTTTTCTGTGGTCAAGGCTGATTACCCTTTTATTAGCATCCCTTGGATGCGTTTTGCTTTGAGCTGCCTGTTGGCCTGCTGTGGCCGTGTTCCACAGGTTGCTGTGTCTGGTCTTCTGACTGTGTTATTGAGCCGGTGGTTCAGCTCGGTAATGTCATACTGCTCGGAACTCATGTACACGGGTTCTGTTCGTTACTGCATTCTTTTGGCTTGGCTTTTTGCCCTAAGAGGTGTTCCCTGTTGTTTGGGGTGTGCATACTCCATGTGGGGTACTGGTATGCTATTATATAGCTCTGCCTATCTCACCAGGGCCTGGAGATCCTGTGAGCTCCATGCGCCGCTTGGTGGTCCGTTGTGCGGTGTTCTATGTTTTTCCCTGCTGCCATCTTCTTACAACATGGTCATCCACCTTCTTGGGAGGTTTCATGGTCTCCTCTTCAAAAACAGCTCCTACCGGGCCTTACTGTACTAAGTATGATCCGGTATGGACATGTTCATGCTCTACATATTTATATGTTTATACATTTATGTATACATGCCGGTTGCCATGGTATGTGGAGAAGTGTGGCTCACTGGTTAGAGCAGGCAGACCCTGAAGCAGAGGTCAGACCCGGGACCAGGGTTAAATTCCCGACGCGGCAGGGTCTTGAGCTCAAATGTCCATGGACTCGATAATTCTCGCTTCGGTGCCTGACCTAATCATGGGTTCACACTCTGCAACTCTGGGCATTAAGCTTGCTTAATCTCCACAACGGCCCCCCGCGGCGCGATGCCTGGCTTTCACCTTGGGGATGCCCTGTAGGAGCTATCTCACAGGGAAAAGCCAGAACGGGTTCCCAAGGCAAGCGCGGAGATACCCCTTCGGGGGTCGATTCTGGCGCTATATAAGAAACAGAATAATAATAATAATAATTCCTCTTCCTACATCGCCTCCTCTTTTCAAGGCTACAAGGTCTGGACCAATATCTCCACGTGTGGGGGAGCTTTTCTGGGTTGTTTCCAGTCGCCCATAAAGAGCTTTTCTGCGTTATTGCAAGTTTCCCATAGATTCCTCCTTGCTTCCG